>NC_080704.1:65337086-65659029 GCF_030445035.2 Dasypus novemcinctus | reverse complement strand
TTCTTACCCCCCGTTTACCTTGGTTCCACACATTTAACGTCCATTTTCCCTTCCACCTTGGTGCCCACAGTGACAGCCAACCTCCATTTCCTGAGGAGCCACTTCCAGAGATAGATGGAATAGTGTTCAGGGCCTAACTTGCTCAACTGCCCCAAGGCCCTGGGAGCCACCCTTTCTCTTGAGGGATACAGTTCCCTCTATTTGATGGCATTAGTCCTCCCCAGGATGTGGGTCCACCCCCACTCTCACTACTTGGGTTTCTACCCCATGGTGTCACCCACTCTGGCAGAATGAGCATTTAGACATTCCCCAGGAACCTATCCTGCATCAGACCCTTCCCTGCGAGCATTCTAAACAGGTAACCCTCTTTATTATATTTTGATATGATTTTCTTGGCATTTTACTCTCCACCAACACCTGACCCTCTCCTGTGTTCGTATGCTACCCCTCCCTCCCCCCACTTTTGGGCAATGTTACCCATCCGTCCCTCCCCAGCCACCCTCAAACCCGCAAAGCCCCAACCAAAGGCAACCCCTTGCCCCCCTTTTATCTCTTCTTTGTGTTCATACTTACCACCATCTCGTCTTAAATTCCACCCCTGCAGACATCGGCTCATATCCTTCCTCCACCCTCTGATTTCCTGTAAGCCTATCGTTCAGTCTCTTGCTATCTAGGGCAGCTTGTTTATTTCATATCATTGAGGTCATGTAGTATTTGTCCTTCAATGTCTGGGTTGCTTCACTTAACATAAGGTTCTCAAGATTCATCCATGTTATCACATGTGTTTGTAGTGTGTTTGTTCTTACAGCCGAGTAGTATTCCATTGTGTGTATATACCACATTTTATTGATCCACTCATCTGTTGATGGGCATTTGGATTGATTCCAACTTTTGGCAATAGTGAACAATGCTGCTATGAACATTGGTGTACTCTGTTTTGTGTCCTTGTTTTCAGTTCTGCTGGGTATATACCCAGCAGTGGTATTGCTGGGTCATATGGCAAATCTATGGCTAGTTTTTTGAGAAACCGCCATACTGTCCTCCAGAATGGTTGGATCCTTCTGCATTCCCACCAGCAGTGGATGAGTGTTCCCCTTCCTTCACATCCTCTCCAGCACTTGTATTCTTCTGTTTTTTTCATAGCTGCCAATCTTATGGGAGTAAGATGGTATCTCATTGTAGTTTTGATTTGCATTTCCCTGATAGCTAGAGATTTGGAACATTTTTTCATGTGCTTTTTTGCCATTTGTATTTCTTCTTCGGAGAAGTGTCTGTTTAAGTCTTTTTCCCATTTTTTAAATGGGTTGTTTATCTTTTTATTTTCAAGATATAGGAGTTCTTTATATATGCAAGTTATAAGTTTCTTATCAGATATATGATTGCCAAATATTTTCTCCCACTGTGTGGGCTCCCTTTTTACTTTCTTGACAAACTCCTTTGAGGTGCAGAAGGCTTTAATTTTGAGGAAGTCCCATTTATCTATTCTTTTGCTGCTCGTGCTTTTCGTGAGATATTCATAAATCCATTTCCTATTACAAGGTCCTGTAGATGTTTCCCTACACTGCTTTCTAAGTTTTTTATGGTCTTGGCTCTCATATTTAGGTCTTTGATCCATCTTGAGTTGATCTTTGTATAAGGGTGTGAGATGGTAATCCTCTTTCATTCTTCTACATATGGCTATCCAGTTCTCCAGACACCATTTGTTGAATAGGCCACTCTCTCCCAGTTGAGAGGGTTTGGTGGCTTTATCGAATATTATGTGGCTGTATATGTGAGGTTCTATATCAGAGCTTTCAATTCGATTCCATTGGTCTATGTGTCTCTCCTTATGCCAATACCATGCTGTTTTCACCACCGTAGGTTTGTAGTATGTTTTGAAGTCAGGTACTGTGATTCCTCCAATTTCGTTTTTCTTTTCAGTATGTCTTTGGCTATTCGGGGTCTCTTTCCTTTCCAAATAAATTTCATAGTTAGTTTTTTCTAGTTCCTTAAAGAAGGCTGCGTTGATTTTTATTGGGATTGCATTGAATGTGTAGATCAGTTTTGGTAGGATAGACATCTTAATAATGTTCAGTCTTCCTATCCATGAACAAGGAATAGTCTTCCATTTATTCAGGTCTTCTTTGATTTCCTTGAACAATCTTGTATAGTTCTCGTTGTATAAGTTCTTTACCTCTTTAGTTAAATTTATTCCTAAGTATTTGATTTTTTAATTTACTATTGTGAATGGTATTTGTTTCTTGATTTCCTCCTGATCTTGCTCATTATTGGTGTACAGAAATGCTACTGATTTTTGCGCATTGATCTTATAACCTGCGACTTTACTAAACTCATTTATGAGTTCTAGAATCTTCATTGTAGATCTCTCAGGGTTTTCTATGTATAGGATCATGTCATCTGCAAATAATGCAATTTTGAACTTCTTCCTTTCCAATTTGAATGCCTTTTATTTCTGGTTCTTGCTTCAGTGCTCGAGCAAGTACTTCTAAGACAATGTTAAATAGGAGTGGAGACAGTGGGCATCCTTGTCTTTTTCCTGAGTTTAGAGGGAAGGAGTCTAGGATTTCTCCATTGTAAACAATATTGGCTTTAGGTTTTTCATATATACTCTTTATCATGTTCAAAAAATTTCCTTGTATTCCAATCTTTTGGAGTGTTTTTATCAAGAAAGGGTGCTGTATTTTGTCAAATGCTTTTTCTGCATCAATAGATATAATCATGTGATTTTTTTCTTCAATCTGTTTATATGGTTTATTACGTTGATTGATTTTCTAATGTTGAACCATCCTTGCATACCTGGGATGAATCCCACTTGGTCGTCGTGTATAATACGTTTAATGTGTTGTTGAATACGATTAGCAAGTATTTTGTTAAGTATTTTTGCGTCTAAGTTCATTAGAGAAATTGGTCTGTAATTTTCCTTTCTTGTGATGTCTTTGTTTGGCTTTGGTACTAGGGTAATGTTGGCATCATAGAAGGGGTTGGGTAATGTTCTTTCTGTTTCAATTTTTTGGAATAGTTTCAGCAGGATTGGTGTCAGTTCTTTCTGGAATGTTTTGTAGAATTCACCTGTGAAGCTGTCGGGCCCTGGGCTCTTCTTAGTTGGGAGATTTTTAATAACTGATTCTATCTCTCTGCTTGTGATTGGTTTGTTAAGATCATCAATTTCTTCTTTTGTCAATATGGGCTGCTTATGTGTTTCTAGGAATTTGTCCATTTCCTCTAGATTGTCATTTTTGTTGGAATATAATTTTTCAAAATATCCTCTTATGATAGTCTTTATTTCTGTGGGGTCAGTGATGATATCGCCTTTCTCATTTCTTATTTTGTGTATTTGCATCTTCTCTCTTTTTTTCTTTGTTAGTGTTGCTAAAGGTTTGTCAATTTTGTTAATCTTCTCAAAAAACTAGCTCTTGGTCTTGTTTATCTGTTCAAGTGCTTTCTTTTTTCTATTTCATTTAGTTCTGCTCTTGTCTTTGCTATTTCCTTCCTTCTTCTTCCTGTTGGGTTACTTAGTTGTTGTTTTTCTAATTCCTTCAAATGTGCAGTTAGTTCTTCAATTTTTGCTCTTTCTTCTTTTTTGATATATGAATTTATGGCTATAAACTTCCCTCTCAGTACTGCTTTTGCTGCATCCCATAAATTTTGGTATGTTGTGTTATCATTATCATTTGTTTCAAGGTAGTCATTGATTTCTTTTGAGATTTCCTCTTTGACCCACTGTTTTTCTAAGAGTGTGCTGTTTAATTTCCAAATCGTGGTGTGAAATCTGGGCTTCTGTCCCTTGCAAATCTCCAGCTTGACTCCACTGTGGTCAGAGATAATGTTTTGTATGATTTCAATCTTTCTGAATTCGTTCAGCCTTTCTTTGTGGCCTAGCATATGATCTATCTTGGAGAATGATCCATGTGCGCTTGAGAAAAATGCATATCCTGCTGTGTTTGGGTGTAGCGATCTATATATGTCTATTAGATCCAGCTCCTCTAATATACTGTTCAGATGTTTTGTTTCTTTGGTGAATCTCTTTTGTGATGTTCTGTCCAGAGTTGATAGTGGTGTATTAAAATCCCCCACTATAATTGTAGATGTATCTATTCTTTCACTTAGTTTTTCCAGCGTTTGCCTGACGTATTTAGAGGCACCCTTGTTAGGGGCATAGATATTTATGATTGTTCGATCTTCTTGACAGATTTTTCCTTTCACTAAAATGTAGTATCCTTCTTTGTCTCTCACAATTGTTTCACATTTAAAGTCTATTTTGTCTGATATTAATATAGCTACTCCTGCCTTTTTTTGGTTATTGTTAGCTTGTATGATTGTTTTCCAGCCATTCACTTTCAATCTCCATGTGTCTCTGGGTCTAAGATGTGTCTCTTGTGGACAGCATATGGATGGGTCATATTTCCTTATCCAATGTCCCAGTCTGAATCTTTTGATAGGTGAGTTTAATCCATTGACATTCAGTGTTATTACTATCAAGGAATTATTTGTGTTAGCCATATTTTGATTGGATTTGTGTTCGTCATATTTTGTTTGTATTTTTTTTGTCTTTTTTGTTGTTGTTGTTGGTCTTATACTCTCCTCCAACTCTGCCTTTCCTGTTTTTTCCTTTCTTCCTGCAGAACTCCCTTTAGAATTTCTTGAAGGGGAGGTTTCTTGTTGGTATACTCTTTCCGTTTCTGTTTGTCTGTGAATATTTTGAACTCTCCATCATGTTTGAATGCTAGTTTAGCTGGATAGAGTATTCTTGGTTGGAAATTTTTTTCCTTTAGTACCTTGACTATATCATACCACTGCCTTCTTGCCTCCATGTTTTAAGAAGAGAAATCAGCACTTAATCTAATTGAGCTTCCCTTGTATGTGATGGTTTTCTTTTCTCTTGCTGCTTTTAGGATTTTCTCTTTGTCTTGAGCATTGGATAATTTGACAAGTATATGTCTTGGGGTGGGCCTGTTGGGGTTTACGACTTGTGGAGTGCGCTGTGCTTCTTGGATATGTACATCTGTCTCTTTCAGTAGATTTGGGAAGTTTTCAGCCATTATTTCCTGCAACACTCCTTCTGACCCCTTTCCCTTCTCTTCACCTTCTGGAATGCCTATAATACGTATGTTTGAGCATTTTGCATTGTCATTCAGGTCCGTAAATCCTAATTGGATTTTTTCTATCTTCTTATTGACCCCTTCTACTATCTGTTTGATTTCTGATGTACTGTCTTCCACATCACTAATTCTCTGCTCTGTCTCTTCTAGTCTGCTGATATTTGCTGCAAGTGTATTTTTGATTTCTTGAACTGTGGTGTTCATTCCCATCATATCTGTTATGTTTTTGCGTATGTCTGCAATTTCCCCTCCAAGTGATGTCTTCATGTTGTTAACCTCTTTCATTACTTCGTCAAATTTGTCGGTGATAAATGTTCTGAGATCTTTCATTGCTTGTGCCAAGTTTTGCTCCCCTTCGTGATTTTTGGTTTGTTGATTGGATTCAGCCATGTTTTCCTGATTACTGGTTTGGTTTGTAGATTTTTGTTGCTTTCTGGTCATCTCTTTATTTTGACGGATTTAATCAGTTCCTTAGCTTCTTTGTCTGCTCTTGGAGGTTAATTAGCTGTTATTTTTGCATAGGTGTTATATCTTCTCTTTGTCCCTTTTTTCTTCTTATTCTAGTTTCTTGTTGTTGGTTAAGTTCACTTTAAAGGAAAGTATTAGTGTTGGGGAAAGGCAGTTGTGTATACAAGGGAAAAGTGTAAAGTAGTATTGGTGATATATGTTAACAAAGCAAGAATATGAGATCTGGGAGGATGGAGGTTAGATTCATGTAAATTGTGTAGAGTGATAGCAGTAGGTAGAGTACCTATTATGAGGTAGATGATTGAATATGGGAGGAATATGGTATGAGCTAAAAAGCTATTGATTTCGTGAGAAAGGGAAAGAGAAAAGAAAGGTAATAGTTTCAAGAGTGGATAACAGACAGAAAACAAAACATAGGTATTAGAAATTAAGACTTAGACCCTTCATGGATCGAAGAAAGGGAGGTGGGAGGTGGAATATAGGAGAGCCAGTAGATGGTGGTAGATATCAAGATGTAGGGGAAAGAGGATAGTATAGGTAGCCTAAATCAGTTCACACAGAAATGAGGCAGTGAAGGATGAGAAAACCCAGCGAATGTGAGGTGTTTCCTGCTTCACCTATTGTATAATTGAGTTAAAATAAACTAAGTAGAATATGAGGGACAAGAGGGAGAGAGACAACAGAAAAAAAAGGGGAAAAAAAGGGGGGGGAGGAAGGGACGAGAGGAAGAAAGGAAAAGAGGGTGGGCAAGGGGTGGGGAACAGGTAGGGGAAAGAAAAAAAAAAACAGATATACATGAACCAGAATTAAAACACCCACTACACAGCACCTACCAGAAAAAAAAACCCTTAAATAACTGAGTGAAAAAAGACTTTGGGGGATATGCTGTGAGAGAAGAGTGGGGGATAATGTGGTGTTAGCAATCAGGAAATTGAAAAAAGTAAAGAATAAGTCAAAATGAAAATAAAAACAAAACAAAATGAAACGATAAAGAAAAAACGCCAACGTTGAAGGCTAGGGCATTTAAGGACCTCAGATGGACCTCAGTGCCTGATGGATTCAGGGATGGAAAGTCTGAGATATTGAGGACTCAAGAGGTGTGAGTCTCTGTAGTGTGGGCCACCAGAATTTAGGGAATTCAGACCTGGCAGCCTCCAATCTGGTCAACAGGAAGCCTGGGAGCCCCGCAGTGTAACTCAGCCCTCAGGGATCCCCACAGCTGGGTGCCAACCCTATGGGGGAAGTCAGATCCGCAAACTCTATATTGTGACTGAACCCTGCAATTCACTTTGCTGGGCTCATTAGTACGTTATCCTTCACTTCAGCTTTTGGACAGCTCCTGTCCTGTGATTCCAAACCACTGCCACTAGAGGGCGCCTCTACACCGCAGCCACTTTACTAGTACAGATCCGAAGCCTGGCCAGTGACACGGAAAACAGATTCCAATACCAGAATTCTCAAGCTTCGCAGAATATTCCCTAATCGGCTTCCAGACGTGTCCCCCCCCCCCTTGCTGCAGCCTAGAACAATTTTCCAATTACTTCTCTTTATTGCCTACAGCCTATTTGGGTTGGAGAACGGTTGCCGGGCTTTTGGGGGCGGGGCTTCAGGCAGAAGCGCTATTGTTTATATTCGTACTCAAAACTTTCTCCCGCTTCACAACAAAACACCCTCTATCTTCCGAAATCGATCCACAAAGGCGATCTGTCACATCAACCTGTCAACAGCTCACCCAGAGCTCACGAACTCCTTAGCCCTTCAGAGCCATCCAAAAGCCGAACCCCAGGACAGGACCGCGGTTCCCCCCACCCCCAACAGGGAGGAGCCGGTGCGCGGGTCTCATCTGCGGGCAATAGAACCCAAATTATATCTACTAGACCAATCCTCTCCGTTACTTTTCCACCCAATCGATGTCCCGGCACTTCTGCCCTGCAAAAATCCCGAAAAAGCCTTGCCTTGGAGAACCTGCTGCCGCGCCCAGCCGTCTCTTCCTGGGACAGACCACAAAGGCAAGTTCACTCAGGGACCATCTTGTCTCCTCTCCTATATGATAGTTTTTTGACATTACAGGAATAATGTGTTTGGAGTGATTACACAAGTCCTAAAAGATGAATTACTGACAGTTTGTCCCAAGTACTGGTCTAAAATATTCCAAGTGCTGATTCACTTATAACCATAGCATTTCATAGATTTTAATTTCCCTTTAAGATTTTCTGCTTTAAAATTCCTGTGTATCTTGGGAAACTACAACAATTCTGTCCATTTTAACTATTTTTATCATCTTGGGTTCTGAAATCATGACCTGTTAGCTGAAAAGGAGTCAGTAACCATCTGTGTACAATGAGACTCCCTGCACCCCCCACCCAGCGCACCTCCTGCTGCCCTTTATTGTGCTGCACCCTGAGCTTCAGTCTTCTGTGATGTAGAAGAACATTTAACTCACACCAGGGGGGAGGCTGGCAGCTTTCCCCAGAGGCGTCCCCACTACTGGCCAGGGGGTAGCCACGTGGCTGCCAGGGTCAGACGCTCTGCCGGGAGGACGCAGGTAGGGGCCCGCGAAGTTGCGTGGATGGGAGCGAGCGGGAGTCCCAAGTACACTGGGGTCCGCCTGGGGCCGCGGCGGGGGTGGGCTGTATCTGCATTTTGACAGCCTAGCAAACTAGTTCACCCTCCAAAATAGCTATTAAGAATTTTGCCAAAGAGTGCCCTCTGAGGTGGACTCCTGGGATGATTTTCTTTCAAAAAAGAAGCATCATCTAGCTTTTTCCTGATACTGTTTCTTGTATTACTGCCTTGGCTAGAGGCTTTGAATTGCTATTTCTGATAACATTTACTTGGGCACAGAGCCTTAATCCACCAATGTCACTACCACTGCCTTTGAGGCATGCTCTGAGAATTTTCTGCTGAATGCCCAAAGGCCACAGACACTCAAATCTGCACAATTCTCTCTCCCACCTGTACCCTCTTAATTAACTTTTCCTAGTGGTAATTAGGAATTTTTGTGGTCTACTTTTGCAGAGGGGTGAGCCTATTCCAAAATGTGTTCTTTATGAAACTCTGATGGAGTTTGCCAGTTTCCTATTTCTTTCTCAGCTATTTCTTGAGTTTCCCTTTATTTTGGAGCACATATTCTTATACCTTCACTTCTCTATCATCCTGGAATATAAAATCTAATGCACATAACAGGGATGGCTTGTAGACCTAGTTCACTGGTATGTAATTCATTATCTTACAGCTCTACTTTCCTTGAGCCTAATATGACCAGGTGTGGCATGCCATCACAACTCTTCTTAGATTAAAAGAAGAGTATCTTCCCAAGAGTTTCCAAAACATTTATATTCCAAATAATGCCTGTATATGTCCCTAAAGATTTATCAATTAGATTTTACTATTTCTCTAAGTATATGTACTAGTGATAATAGCAATAATGTATCGAGTATTTACTATATATCTGACTGTTTTAAGTTTCCTACATGGACTATATCACTGAATCCTCACAATAATCTACTGAAGAAAATATTACTGTCCTAATATGCATGGGAAAACTAAGTAACAAAGAGGTTATAAATTTTCGGAGGTCAAATAGAAATAAATGGAGCAGAAACTCAAACTCAGTCTGTCTGCAAAGCCAACACTCTAACTTAGGGGATATAGTGAAATATTGCTTAGAGGGAAATTCCTAGCTGTAAAGACCCATGTTAAAAAAATAATGACCTCTAATCAATAACCTAACTTTACACTTTAAGAAAATTGTAAATAAAAACAAACTGAACTCAAAGTAACAAAAGGAAAGAAATATTAAGATTATAGCATAGATAAATGAAGTAAAGAACAGGAAGAAAAAGTAGAGAAAATCAATGGAACTGAAAATTGATCTCAGAAATGTTGACAAAATCTACAAACCTTTAGCTAGACTGACTAAGAAAAAAGAGAGAAGACTCAAATTATTAAAGTATAAATGAAAGTGAGAGTGTTTTGTTTGCTAGGCTGCCAAATACAGATACCATAAAATGGATTGACTTTTACAATAGGGATTTATTATCTTACAAGCTTTCCGTTTTGAGGCTGAGATAACTGTCCAAATCAAGGCATCATCAGGTGATGCTTTCCACTGAAGATAAGCTGCTGGCAATTCTGGACACCTCTGTCACATGGCAAGGACCATGACTGTGATTGCTAGTCTCTCCCTTTTCTTCCAAGTTTTGTTGCTTTTAGCTTCTCGTTTCTTTGGCTTTCTCTTCCTCTCTCCATATTTATTCTATTTATAAAGGACACCAGTAAGAGGATTGAGATCACACACACACACCAAAACTAAAACAGAAAATAACAAGTGTTGGCCAGAATGTGAAGAAATTTGAGTCTTTGTATATTGCTTCTGTGAATGTGAAAATGTTCAGCTTCTGTGGGAAACAGTTTTGCAGTTACTCAAAAAGTTATAGAATTGTCACATGACCAACAATTTCACCACTAGATATTTGCCCACAAGGACTGGAAACATGTATTCAAATAAAAGCTTGTACATAAATGTTCAGAACAGCAGTATCCACAATAGCCAAAAGATAGAAACAACCCAAATTCCCATCAACTGATGAATGGTAAACAAAATGTGTTATATTCTTGCAATGGAATATTATACAGAGATGAAAAGCAATGAACAACTAATACATTATGCACCATGGATGAACCTCAGAAGCATTATGGGCAGTAAAAAAGACAGTAATAAAAGGTCACATATTGTATGATTTCTTCTATATGAAGTATCCAAATCAGTAAATCCATAGAAAGAGAACACAAAATAGTTGTTGCCAGAGGCTGTGAGAAGTGGGATAGTGGGAAACACTGTTTATTTGATACAGGGGTTCCTTTTGTGGAAGATGAAAATAGTTTCAAATTGGATAGTGGTGAATGTTGTACCACATTGTGAATGTACTAAATGTCATTGAATTGTACACTTCAAAGTGGTTAATTTTATACCATGTGAAATTTACTTCAATGAAAATAAAGGTAGTAATTCCATAGCCTTTAATGATGCTGACAAATATAATAGTGAGTGATTAAAACCAGATACAAAGGAATGCATACTTGATTTTTCCATTCATATAAAGTTTTAAAAGAAGCAAAATTAATTTTCTCTTTTATAAGCCAGGATAGTGGTTATCCTTGTAGGTTAGTGACTGGAAGGAGGCATGAAGGGCTTTCTAAGGAGGTAGTAATGCTTTATTTCTTGATCTAGATATGATTTAAGGAAATATGTTCCTTCTGAAAATTCATATGTGTACTTAACAGAATGTGTGACATACTTGAATAAAAAATGATTTAAAAATGGGCATGAGAGAGACTTCTGGGAAAGATGACAGAGTAGGGAGCTTCAGGACAAAGTCCTTCTACCAAAACAACTAATAAACAGTCCGAAACTGTCTGAAACAACTATTTTGAAACTCCTGAGACCAGAAGAACATTGTACTACATCAAGGAAAGAGGGGAAGGAAAAAGCTGATAAATTATGGTAAAGAACAGTATATTGATCCCTCTGCAAGGTGGTTGCTTATACTTACCCACCAGTTCTGTGGCAGAGCACTGTGACTTTCAGTAACTGGATAGCTCCCTGGTGACAGAAAACAATGTAAAATCCTCTACCGGAGAATGGTGATGGCTCTCCAGGATGGGAGTTCAATATTTCTTTGGTTACTGTGTGGTTCTCCACCCACCATGACAGTGCCCTATGGACTCTTGAACAAACTTATATGCCTTATGGGTATGTCCCAGGTGAACCTCCTGCTGTGCATCCCCCATTTCTAACATCCTGCTCCAATGATCCTCCCCTGCCTCAGTTGTAGCCCTTCTGTAATGCAAAACTACTTCAAAATTGAAGCCAACAAAATAACCAAATACAATTAATAGGAAAATGACATTTATGTAATATAAGTTTCTTTTTAAAAAATAAAAAGTATATTAAAAAAAGAATGGTGATAGGCACAGCTGATCACACATAATGCAAATTTGGATCATAGCAGGCCCAGCTCGAGGGTAGCTGTTAGTTCTATTCACCCCAGACAAAGACAGTAAACATACCAAAGAAAATAAAGCTACAGACCAATATCTCTTACGAATTTAGATGTGGGAAATGAAGGCACACTGTTTCCATTAAGCAAGTTATTTCCTTGACAACTGAGAAATACTGTCACAATGGCTTCACATGCAGGACACAAGGCCAGCAAAGAGATGTGTGTGTCCAGGTGGAACAAGGCAAAGTGAGCAACAAGATTTATAGGCTTGTTTATTAATAGTGTTAAAGAACATGGTGATTTTGTACCTAGAGGTGTAATCATGTAGGTCCTGTACATTAGATGTGTATCTACTTTTACTGGAATGGATTGATGTAATGGTAATAAGTAACTAGGAATAATTGCCTGCTCTAACAGACTGATGTGGTATAAAAGGAAACCCCTGAGATCAATAAACTTGTCTGATGAGCTTGAGGATTCAATGCTTTCAGATTCCTTGATCCCAAATCCCTCTTTGTTCTTCATTCCTGATACCCTTCGGGTCGATGATTCCAACAACTGGTGTCCAACGTGGGGCCCAAAGAAGTGAGTCTGAAAAAAGTGAGTCTTCCATAGTCATATCTGGAACCTGTGGAAAAGACCTCATCGAGGGTCAAGTGAGACATCCAAAGCAGAGTGACTTAAGTCTTCAAGATTAATAAGTAAATAACATTTCTGCAAAGTCATCAGGGCATGGGTAATCAATCAGGGCATTTGGAAGAATATTCTCAAGTGCTGAAAACTTTATTAAATACTATAGAGGTGTCAGTGAAAAATGCTGATTTGTTAGAGTTCTTTGCTTTAGTTCAAAAACATTGTTATTGGTTTCAGCCACAGAGTAAAAATCTCTTAAATTTGAAACAGTGGAGACAAGTGATGAAGGCTTTATGCAGAGCCTAGCAAAAGGGAGACTCTCTTCCCCTGTCAGTTTGGGCTTTAGGCCAACAGATTGCTGCTGCATTAGACCTGCTACAATCTGAGGGAGATGAGGAAGAGAGTAACATATATTCCAAATAACCAATAGAAACAGATCCTTGTGGAAATAAAGCAGATGAAGAGGGGCAGGATGAGGTAGAATTAGAGGAATCTTATTGTTTTATGTCATACCTGGAAACTAATCCTTTTTTGAATAAGGACAAGGAGGATGAGATCTCAGAAATGTCTGACCTACATATTTCCAGTCTTATGGTGTTCTCTAATTTTTGCACCAAGCCATCTGCAGGTCCAGCTAATCCATCTCTAGAAAACACTATGCCTATTGTACTGGGAATTTTCTCCAATGCTATTGATGCTATCCCTTATGTTAATAGAGATTTTGTACTTAATCCGGCCCCTGCTACACCTATGATACAGTGTCTGTTACAAGGATCCAGGCAGGGAGATCCTGAGGCTATGCAATTGTTATCTGCATTTCCAGTAACTATTCACCCAATACCTCCAGATATAAATAACCCTCAGGGAGGTATCAATTTCCATCATGAAGCCATACCATTTAAGTTACTAAAAGAACTGAAGCAAGCATGTGCTCAATAAGGGACTAATTCCCCATACATCATAGGACTAGTTCAAGTCATGGCACAGATGGATAGATTAATTCCTTGGGATTGGGAAATGCTGGTTCACACAGTATTGGACCCTGCAGAATTTTTACAATCTAAAACCTGGTGGACTGATGAGGCGAACATGACGGCATGAAGAAATGCCAGCCAAAATCCTCCAGTACTCATCTTTGCTGAACAGTTACTAGGGGCTGGAGATTGGGCTGGAGTTCAGAGGACAAAAGTACAAAATAAAAAAGCAATTGTGTGCAGCATGGGAGGTTCTGATAACAGTAAAATATTTAACTCAATAGTGTCTGGTCACTCTGAAGACTCATCCCTATCCAGGGGCAAATTGCAAATACTAAAAGCAAGACAGAAATGGTGGACTGTTGTAAATCACCCTCAAATCTATGAAAAAGCATCCGGGATACCTGCTAGTAGTAACAGGTGACTGTCATGTCCCTGTCCACTCCTCTAACATCCCTTTTAGGACTGTTGATGCAGATGCCTTTGTGAAGATCAAGGGCCCTACCACTGAAACTTGAGAAAAGGCAAAGGGCTCTCCCCGAAAGGTGACTATCATGAGTACCAAATCTTGTGGTGCCTAGCCCAACAGTTCTGGCTACCTGTTACTCACCAACAGCTCATAGATATCCCCCATAAGTTCCTTAATGCTTACTCCAATGACTGTGACATCAGATCTCTTCTGCCCTTGAGAGGAATGAGCCCTCAGATGCATGCTACAAACCCTCTGAGGAGTAATACAACAAAAAACCACCCAAGCTGTATTCATTACTTTACAAAAACAGAAAGGGGGAAATGTAGAGATATGGCTGGAGGTTAAAACACTTCAATGAGACCTGTAGCAATTGCTGCCATGCATCACATTAACTTTACAAAGGAAAATGAATACTGACCCTTTGGGCTAATGACATCCATAGTCATAACCTACAAAAAAATTTGTGGATGGAAGCTGACTTGGCCCAATGGATAGTGCATCCACCTACCACATGGGAGGTCCACAGTTCAAACACTGGGCCTCCTTGTCCCATGTGGAGCTGGCCCATGCACAGTGCTGATGCATGCAAGGAGTGCTGTGCCACACAGGGGTGTTCCCCACATAGGGGACCCCCATGCACAAGGGGTGCGCCCTGTAAAGAGAGTCACCCAGTGCAAAAGAAAGTTCAGCCTGCCCAAGAATGGCACTGCACACACAGAGAACTGATGCAGCAAGATGACACAACAAAAAGAGACACAGATTCCTGTGACTCTGACAACAACAGAAGTGGACAAAGAGGAACACACAGCCGATGGACATAGAGAACAGACAACTGGAGGGGGGGAAGGGGAGAGAGATAAAAAAATAATAAAAAAAAGAATTTGTGGAAAATATTTCTTGGAATTGCCCCTACTTATGAATGGGTGGAAAATATAAATAAGACAGGATAGTATTTGACCCTTAACCAAACATATCATCTTAAGGCCTGTGTTAGAGATCCATCATAACTGGTATAACTATTAAGAATGATGAATCGTTTTATGAAAAAGGTACTTTTTATACTTGTCTATCAGAAAGTGTGTTGCAGGGTGGAGAAACAATAGCTATGGACAGAAGAAGAAAATGCATCTGGATAACCGTGAGAATGACATGGATTTGGCAGTCATCTCCTGAAAGCCAGTTATTGCTACATGTGGCACAAGAATATTTTTTTATTCATTTTTTAATATTACATTAAAAAAATATGAGGTCCCCATATACCCTCCACCCCCCTCACCCCACTACTCCCCCCATAGTAACATTTTCCTCCATCATCATGAGACATTCATTTCATTTGGTGAATATATCTCTGAGCATCGCTGCACCTCATGGTCAATGGTCCACATCAGGGCCCACACTCTCCCACGTTCCATCCAGTGGGCCATGGGAGGACATACAATGTCTGGGAATTGTCCTTGCAGCACCACCCAGGACAACTCCAAGTCCCAAAAATGCCTCCACATCTCATCTCTTCCTCCCATTCCCCACAAATGGCAGCACCATGGCCACTTTCTCCACACCAATGCCACATTTTCTTTGATTACTAATCACAATAGTTGATGAATAGAATATCAGTAAGTTCACTCTAATCCATGTTCTAGTCCTCCATCCTGTGGACCTTGGATTAGTTGTGTCCATTCCACATCTATGTCAAGAGGGGGCTTAGATTCCACATAGATGCTGGATGCAATCCTCCTGCTTTCAGTTGTAGGCACTCTTGGCTCCACGGTGTGGTGGTTGACCTTCTTCAAATCCATGTTAGCTGAGTGGAGTAAGTTCAATAAACCAGAGTGTAGGAGCTGAAGTCTGTTGAGGCTCAGAGCCTGGCTATCATGCAGTCAGTCCAGAGATTCAGATCCCTTGGGTATATATTAAACCCCAGCACCAACTACAATTCTGGTAAAGTAACAGGAAAGGTTTGTGAAAAGAGATCACATCTGAGTCCAGCTCCATCACACAGAAGCACCAACTCCAAAGAAGGGCCAACTGACATGGCACTGAACTCCATCTTCCATGACCATAAAACCTGTGGGTCTCTGTAGCCCTCAGAAGAACCAATACCTGAGGTTGTATCTACTTTACCTGTCTCTGGGACTCTGCTGATGTGTGCCTAAGGGCAACCTCTCTGATAACCTCCTGGCTCTTTTTTAGAGACTCATAGCCATATAAAATCATTTGTCCTTTCCATTTCCCCCTTGATTTAGATCAAAAAGCATTTTTAACTCCTGTTATTATATGTAGACAGAGATATTCTGCTAGTCCAAGTTGACCCTTTTATTCAAGGTCATTTTCTAGTTACATCATCAGCTGGTACTTGGTAGTGATCCCTCAGGGCCAGGGAAGCTCACCCTGGGAGTTATGTCCCATGCTGGGGGGAAGGCAATGAATTTACATGCTGAGTTTGGCTTCGGGACTGGCCACATTTGAGCAACACAGAGGCTCTCACAAGGTGACTCTTAGGCACACTGCTGCTCTAGGCCTTGTTCTTATTTCAGGTGCACAGGCTCACAAGCATAGTCATTAGTATCAGGGGCTCATTGTTGGACCTTCATTCTTTTCTTGTTTTTGCTGTGCCCTTGGGGGATTGTTGCTGTTCCTTTAGGGACTGTGATAGAGCTCCCCTGGCTAGGAACTCAGCACTCCCTCAGTTGTTGTTTTTAATTGTTTCCGCTATGAAAATATCCAAACATTTTTACGTACCCTGAATATATGCCCTGGAGAACTCCCTGCCAACTATGTGTCCCCTGTCAATAACATCCCACACCAGTATTCCTCCACTGCCATTATTCAACCTCTCTGTGATCCAAAACTTCCTGAGAAGTGAAGTCCAATATATTGCCAGGTTCCCTTACTAGTAAAATGGAATGTAGTGATGAGTTTAAAGGTTAGATATAGAATACATATTAATTTGGAAAGATTCTACATCCTATCTTTTTCTTTTCTTTTTTCTAATTATTAAGCTTAGAATTTTTGAAATGGACTAGAGGCTTTATTGGACTGCTTATTATAAGCATTTTGGCACTAGTTGGAATTATTACAGCTGTTGCTATTACTGCAGTAACTTTGCATGAAACAGTATAAACAAAACAATGTGTACATGATTGGCATAAAAATGCTGGTGATTTGTGTCATAGTCAAGAACATATTGATGAGCAGTTAAATAATTGGGTAAATGATTTAGAATCGGCAATTTTACATACGGGAGATCAATTGTATAATTTAAACTTGTTAAGAAGATTGAAATGTGATTGGAATGAAAGCAACATTTGTATTACTCCTCTTGCCCATAATTCATCAGATATATTATGGAAAAAACTAAGAATCCTTTGTTTTGCCATAAAAGTAATATCTCTCTGGAAATAATTGAATTACAAAGATATTAGAAATGTCTCATAATAAGATTTATGTGGCTGATGATAAGGATATATTTTTTTTATCTGATTTCACATTTTAACAAGTATAATCCAGTAAATTGGTGTTAATCTCAGTATTTCTTATCATCTCTAGGAATAGGACTCTATGTATTGGTCTTGTTGCTCATTGCTGCTGCTGGCCTAGAGCATTGCATTCATAGAAGACTGTATGGCATAGATGCTATGAGATGAGCTAAAAATCTGGTGCTTGCAAAAACCCTACAAGGAATTCCCCAGGGTCAGTGAGCTTGGCTGGTAGTCAATGATGGGTAAGACTTTTAGAGGAGGGCAACCTAAGACAGGCACAGCCATCCTGACTAAAACAAAAAAAGGGGGAAATTTGGGAAATGAAGGCACATTTTTCCACTAAGCAAGTTATTTCCTTGACCATGGAGACATACAGTCACCATGCCTTTATGTGCAGGTCACAAGGCCAGCAAGGAGATGTGTGTGTCCAGGTGGAACAATGTAAAGTGAGCAACAAGATTTATAGGATTGTTTATAGAATAGTGTTAAAGAACATGGTGATTTTGTACCTAGAGGTGTAATCATGTAGGTCCTGTGCAATAGATGTGTATCTACTTTTATTGGAATGGTTTGATGTAATGGTAATAACTAACTAGGAATAATTGCCTGTTTTAATGGACTGATGGGGTATAAAAGGAAGCCCCTGAGATCAGTAAACTTGTCTGATGAGCTTGAGGATTCGATGCTCTCAGATCCCCTGATTCCAATCTCTCTTTGTTCTTCATTCCCTATACCCTTCAGGTGGAGGATTCCAACATTTAGATGCAAAAGTCCTCACTAACATAATAGCAAACCAAATACAGCATATTAAAAACACTATATGCCCAGACTAAGTGGGAATTTTCCTGGTATACATGGTTGGTTCACCATAAGAAAATCAATTAAAATAATACACTCCATTAACAGAAGGAAAGAAAATAAAAACATGATCATCTCAATACATGAAGACAAGGCATTTATCATCCAACACCCTTCCTCTTTAATATATTTTTTATTTTTAAAAGATATTTAAATAACATAAATATTACATAAAAATATACTGGATTCCCATATGCCCCACTCCCTACACCTCTAATGTTTTCCCACATTAAGAACATCCTTCCTTAGTGAGATACACTAGTTAAAATTGATGAACACATTTTGAAGCATTTCCATTAGGCATGGGTTTTAGTTTACATTGAAGTTTCCACTCTCTCCAGCACATTTTTGCAAGTTATGACAAGACATATAATGGAGGGGGTGGCAGATTTGACCCAGTGGTTAGGGCATCCGTCTACCACATGGGAGGTCTGCAGTTCAAACCCTGGGCCTCCTTGACCCGTATGGACCTGGCCCATGCACAGTGCTGATGCGTGCATGGAGTGCCGTGCCACGCAGGGGTGTCCCCTGTGTAGGGGAGCCCCATGTGCAAGGAGTGCACCCCATAAGAAGAGATGCCCAGCTTGAAAGAAAGTGCAGCCTGACCAGGAATGGTGCCACACACATGGAGAGTTGACACAAGATGACACAACAGAAAAAGAAACACAGATTCCTGTGCCACTGACAACAACAGAAGTGGACAAAGAAGACACAGCACATAGACACAGAGAACAGACAACTGGGGTGGGGGGGGAAAGGGGAGATAAATACATAAATAAATATATCTTTTTTTAAAAAAAGATATATAATGGCCTGTACCTGTCATTGCAATGTCATTCAGGCCAATTCCGAAGTCCTGAAAATGACCCCAAATTATACCTGTTTTTCCCTCTCCCTCCCCTCAGATCTCCAGTGGCCACTGCTTCCACATCCATGATAAAAGTTATTCCATTGCCAGAATCACAATAAGTCTATAGCAGAATAGCAGTAAGCCTACTCTAGTCCATCATTCATTCCCCAATCCTGAGGATTCTGGGATGGTGATGTCCACTCCACCTCTAATTGAGAAGGGGCTTACACTCTAGGGAGAGATGGATGAGACTATCTTGCTTGCAGTTGCAGATTCCTTTCCTTGGGATGGTAATTGTCCATCATCATCACCTTGTTAGTTTTCCTGGGTGAGTACAATGACCTGGAGAGTAAGTGGTGCAACTCTTTTGAGATTCAGGCCCCAGTTGGCTCATGAGCAGCCCAAAGATTTAAGTCTCTTGGACATACACCAATTGTCTCTATTACTAACTATGGGTTCAAATAGAAGGGGCAGAAGAGCCATGTGTAGGGAAATCACAACTAAGTCTAAGTCTGTCACACTGGGAAGCATAAATAGGGCCCACAGGCAAAGTGCAGAACTCATGAGCTGTTTGCCCTGCCTATAGTGTCTGGATGTCTCCAGAGCCCCAGGGGTCCTGCTATTTGATGCAGTATTTACTGTGGCAGTCAATGAGATCCTGCTGTGACATACATAAGCATAGCCTCTAGAATCACTCCCCGACCCACTTTGAAGTCTCTTAGCCATATAAACTCATTTGTTTTACCCTACCCCCATTTTGATCAAGGTCTTTTTCTAGTTGCAGTACTAGTTGGTGCTTATAGTAATCCCTCTGTGCCAGGGAGACTCATCCCAGGGAGTCATCTCCCACGGGGTGGGGGGGGGGTGGCGAGCAATGCATTTATATGTTAAGTTTGGTTTGAATGAGTCCACATTTGAGCAACAAGGAGGCTCTCAGGAGGTAAGTCTTAGGCACCCTAAAATTTTAGGCTAAGTTTCAAACTCAAAAGTGAAGGTTCATAAATACAGTAATCAATATCAAGGGACTGTCAATGGTCCATCCTCCTTCACTAGTCAGGGACTTCTTTTTTTAATTTTTAAATTTTATTAATTTTATTTTTATTTTTTTCTTTATTTTCTTTTAACTGTTACATTAAAAAAATATGAGGTCTCCATATATCCCCCACCCCACCCATGCCACCCCTCCCCCATCAGCAAACTCTTCCATCATTGTGGCACATCCACTGCACCTGGCAAATACATTCTGGAGAACTGCTACAGCACATGGACATTGGTCCAAATTGTAGTCCACACTCTCCCCCAGTCCACCCAGTGGGCCACAACAGGGCACACAATGTCAGGGAATTCTTGATATCCCATTAGAGAATGTGGCAAAGCAACCTAGGATGGGAATTTAATATTCTTAGGGGTATTGAGTGCACCCACCCACAGTGACAATGCCCCATGAAAATTTGAACATATTCATATGCCTTATATATATCTTCCCATGCATTACTTATCACTGAAAACACACACCATTGATCCTCCTCTGCCAGAGTAGTAACCCATCTGTGATCCAAAAATTCTTGAAATATGAAGACAACAAAACAACCAAATATAATTAATAATGGAATGAAATAATAATGATGGTTTTAAAATTAACAAACAAAAAATACTGAAAATAAATTGGAAATAATAAAATATAATTTATAAATTGACATTATGCTTTTCATCACTGTAAGATCTGCTGTCGGTTATTTATTTTTGTCTTTATTTATCTTTTAATGCTACATTAAAAAAATGAGGTCCCAACATACCCCCCACCCCCATATCCCACTCCTCCCCCCATAACAACAACCTCCTCCATCATCATGAGACATTCATTGCACTTGGTGAATATATCTCTGAGCATCACTGCACTTCATGGACAATGGTCCACACCATAGTGCACACTCTCCCACAGTCCACTCAGTGGGCAATGGAAGGACATACAATGTCTAGTAATTGTCCCTGCAGCACCATGCTGGACAAATCCAACTCCCAAAAATGCCTCCACATCACATCTCTTCTTCCCACTCCCTACTCCCAGCAGTCACCATGGCCACTTTCTCCATACAATATGCCACATTTTTTTCGAATACTAATCACAATAGTTCATGAATAGAATATCAGTTAAGTCCACTCAAATCCATACTCTATTCCTCCATCCTGTGGACCTTAGAATGGTTGTGTCCATTCCACATCTATATCAAAAGGGGTCTTAGATTACACATGGATGCTGGATGCAATTCTCATGCTTTAGTTTGTAGACACTCTTGGCTCCCTGGTGTGGTGGTTGACCTTCTTCACCCACGTGTTAGCTGAGTGGGGTAAGTTCAATAAACCAGAGTGTACAAGTTGCAAGTCTGTTGAGGCTCAGGGCCTGGCTATCACATGGGCAGTCCAGAGATTCAGGTCCCCTGGGTATACAATAGACCCCAGCACCAACTACAGATCCAGTAAAAGTAACAGGAGAGGCTTGAGATCAAACATCACATCTGAGTCCAGCTCCATCACACAGAAACACAAACTCCAAAGTAGGGCCAACTGAGATGGCACTGAACTTTATTTGCCATGATCATAGAAGTTGTGGGTCTCTGTAGCCCTCAGAAGAACAAATACCTGGGATTGTATCTACTTTATCTATCTCTGGGACTCTGCTCAGGTGTGCATAAGGGCAACACCTCTGATAACCTCCCAGCTCTTTTTTGTAGACTCATGGCCATATAAATCTCATTTGTCCTATTGATTTCTGCCTTTTATTCAGGTCAAAAAGTATTTTTAACTCCTGGCATTATATATAGATTGAGATATTCTGCTGATCCGAGTTGACCCTTTTATTCAAGATCATTTTCTAGTTACATCATCCTCTGGTACTTGATAATAATCCCTAAGCACCAGGGAGGCTCATCCCCAGGAGTCATGTCCCACACTGGGGGGAAATCAACACATTTAATTGCTGAGTTTGGCTTTGAGACTGGACATATTTGAGCAACACGGAGGCTCTCAGGAGGTAACTCTTAGTCACACTGCAGCTCTAGGTCTTGTTCTTATTTCAGGTGCACAGGCTCACAAGCATAGTCATTAGTATCAAGGGCTCATTGTTGGACCTACCTTCTTTTTTGGTTTTTGCTGTTGCACTTGGGGGATTGTTGCTGTTCCTTTAGGGACTGTGATAGAGCTCCCCTGGCTAGGAACTCAGCACTCCCTCAGTTGTTGTTTTTAATTGTTTCCGCTATGAAAATATCCAAACATTTTTACGTACCCTGGATATATGCCCTGGAGAACTCCCTGCCAACCATGTGTCCCCTGTCAATAACATCCCACACCAGTATTCCTCCCCTGCCATTGATTAACCTCTATGTAATCCAAAACTTCTTATAAAATGAAGCCCAATATATTGCGAGGTTCCATTAATAGTAAAATGGAATGTAGTGATGAGTTTAAAGGTTAGCTATCGAATATAGATTAATTAGAAAAATTAAGGTAAAAATAAATTAGGGTATCAAAAAATTTAAAATTGCAAAAGCTTTGTTTTTTTGTGTTTTGTCTTTCATCACTGCAATAAGTGTTGCCATGTATGAAAATTGGCAAGGTAACTATTTCTGTCCTTTCCTCAGTGTCTACATTTTTTTCTTTTTCTTCTTTTCCTAATTATTAAACATATCTTCACAAAGTTTTAGATCACAGTAATTCATATATACAATATACAGGATTCTCAAATATCCAACATAAAACCCTTTTCCCTTCCACAGCAATAATCTTTTTGCATGTTCATTCTATATTTACTGAAGCTGATGTACAGATATTGAGACAATAGCTTTCAAACAAGGTAATATTTGGGTTTACACTGTGGTTTATATTTTAGACTATACAATTTTCTAAATTTTTAGTTATCTTATGTTATATATTATGACTTACATTTTATACTATCAGCCCCTATACATTTTTGGTGTAATTTAACATGTCTTATATCCATCCTTGCGTAATCTTGTGGAAAACTTCTATTGCCCTCACAGTTACATTGATTCCATCTATTCAATACCTCTTTCCCTCTCCCCTCAGGGCCCACAGCGACAATCTTCATTGATTGAAGGGCCATGTTCAGAGATACTTGCAACAATATTGAGGGCTTGACATGCTCAACTGCCCTAATTCATTGAGAACCGCCATTTCTCTCGAGAGATACAATTCCCTTTATTTGAGAACATCAGTCCTCTCCTGGATGTGGGTATACCTTCTCTCTCATTGTATGGGTTTCCTTCCCATGATATAACCCACTATGACAAAATGAACACTCGCACACTCCCTAGAAGTGTGTCATGTGTCAGATTCTCCCCTTTAAGCATCTTAAACAGGTAACCTTCCTTTATATATTTTTGAAGAAATTTTCTCAACAATATGCTCTCAACCACATAACGACATTCTCCTATGTTCATATGATCCTCCACCTTCCCCCCAATTTCTTGGGCCATATTATCCATCCTCCCATCCCTAGCCCCTTTCAATCCCACAAAGCCCCACACAAAGGTATCACTATTCTCCTAATTTATCCCTTCCTGTACAAATACTTACCTCCATCTTATCATATATTTCACCCAGGCAGGTGTCACCTCGCAACCTTCCTCTACCCCAAAATTCCTTTAAGCCTATCATCCAGTCTCTAGCTCTCTGAGGCAGCTTGGTTAACTAATTTCATATCATTGAGGTCATGTAGTATTTGTCCTTCAATGCCTGGGTTGCTTCACTCAACATAAGGCTCTCAAGATTCATCCACATTATCACATGTTTTTATAGTGTATTCGTTCTTAAAGCTGAGTAGTATTCCATTGTATGTATATACCACGATTAGTTTATCCATTCATCTGTTATGGGCATTTGGGTTGATTCCAAATTTGGCAATAGTGAACAATGTTGCTATGAATGTCGGTGTTCATATATCGGTTTGTGTCCTGGTTTTCAGTTCTCCTGAGTATATACCCAGCAGTGGAATTCCGGAGTCATATGGCAAATCTATAGCTAGTTTTTTTGAGAAACCGACAAACTGTCCTGCAGAATGACTGGATCCTTCTGCATTCCTACCAGCAGTGGATGAGTATTCCCATTCTTCCACATTCTCTCCAACACTTGTAGTATTCTCTTTTATTCATAGCTGCCAATCTTATGGGGAGTAAGATGGTATCTCATTGTACTTTTGATTTGCATTTCCCTAATAGCTAGAGTTTGGAGCATTTTTTTCATGTGCTTTTTAGTCATTTGTATTTCTTCTTTGGAGAAGTGTCTGTTTAAATGTTTTTCCCATTTTTTAAATGGGTTGTTTGTCTTTTTATTTTTGAGAAATAGGAGGTCTTTATATATACAGGTTATACGTCTCCTATCAGATATATGTTTAGCAAATATTTTCTCTCATTGTGTAGCCTCTCTTTTCACTTTCTTGACAAAGTCCTTTGAGGTTCAGAAGGCTTTAATTTTGAGGAAATCTATTTGTTCTTTTGCTGTTCGGCTTTGGGTGTGAAGTTCATGAAGCCTTTTCCTGCAGATGGTTCCCAACATTGCTTTCCAAAGTCTTTAGGGTCTTAGTTCTTATATTTAGGTCTTTGATACATCGTGAGTTGATTTTTTGTATAAGTTGTGAGTTAGTAATCCTCTTTTATTCTTTTACATATGGATATCCAGTTCTCCAGCCACCATATGTTGAAGAGGCCATTCTTTCCCTGTTGAGAGTGTTTGGTGGCCATATCGAATGTTATATGACTGTATATATCATGATCTATATCAGAACTCTCAATTCATTTGCTTTGGTCAGTCTGTCTATCCTTGTGCCAATACAATGCTGTTTTAAATACTGTAGATTTGTAGTATGTTTTGAAGTCAGGTAGTGTGATTCCTCCAATTACAGTTTTCTTTTTCAATATGTCTTTGGCTATTGTGGGCCTCTTTCCTCTCCAAATAAACTTCATAGCTAGTTTTTCTAGTTCATTGAAGAATGCTGTGTTGATTTTTATTGGGATTGCTTTAAATGTATAGGTCAGTTTTGTTGGATAGACCTCTTAATAATATTTAGTCTTCTTATCCATGAACAGGGAATGTTCTTCCATTTATTTAGGTCTTCTTTGATTTCCTGGAACAGTGTTGTGTAGTTCTCTCTGAATGAGTTTTTTACATCTTTAGATAAATATATTCCTAGGTATTTGATTTCTTTATTTACTATTGTAAATCACATTTTTTTCTTCATTTCCCCCTGAAATTGCTCATTATTGGTGTACAGAAATACTACTTATTTTTCACATAGATCTTATAACCTGCAACTGTACTGAACTCATTTATGAGTTCTAGAAGCTTTCTTGTAGACTTCTCAGGGTTTTCTATGCATAGGATCATATCATCTGCAAATAATGAAATTTTGAATTCTTCCTTTCCAATATGGATGCTTTTATATCTGGTTCTTGCCTCAGTGCTCGAGCAAGTACTTCTAAGACAATGTTAAAGAGAAGAGGTGATAGTGGGTATCCTTGTCTTGTTCCTGATCTTAGATGAAAAAATTTTAGGATTTCACCATTGTAAAGTATGTTGGCTGTGGGTTTTTCATATATACCCTTTGTCATGTTTAGAAATTTTCGTTTTATTCCAACCTTGTGCAGTTTTTTTTATCATGTAAGTGTGCTGTATATTGTCAAATGCTTTTTCTGTATCTATAGATATGATCATGTAATTTTTCCCCTTCAATTTTTTATATGGTATATTACATTAATTGACTTCCTCATATTGGACCATCCATGCATACCCAGAATTATTCCCACTTGGTCATGGTGTATAATTCATTTAATGTGTTGTTGAATACGATTAGCAATTATTTTTTTGAGAATTGTTGCATCTATGTTCATTAGAGAAATTGGTCTCTAATTTTCCTTTCTTGTGGTGTCTTTGCTTACTTAGGTACTAGGGTAATGTTGGCATCATAGAATGAGTTAGGCCATGTTCCCTCTGTTTCAATTGTTTGGAATAGTTTAAGCAAGATTGGCCTTAGTTTTTCTGGAATGTTTTGTAGAATACACCTGTGAAGCCATCTGGCCCAGGGCTCTTCTTAGTTGGGAGTTTTTAAATGACTGATTCTCTTTATTGTGATGAGTTTGTTGAGATCATCAATTTCTTCTTTCATCAATAGAGGCTGCTTATGTGCTTCTGGGAATTTGTCCATTTCCTCTAAATTGACCTTCTTGTTGGAATATAGTTTTTCAAATATCCTCTTGTGATAGTTTTTATTTCTGTGGAGTCAGTGCTGATGTCTGCTTTCTCATTTCTTACTTTGTGTATTTACATCTTCTCTCTTATTTTCTTTGTTATTCTAACTAAGGGTTTGTCAATTTTATTGATCTTCTCAAAGAACCAGCTCTTGGTTTTTTTTATCTTTTCAAGTGCTTCCTTATTTTCTATTTCATTTATTTCTGCTCTTATCTTTGTTCTTTCTTTCTCTCTTTTTTCTTCATTTAGGGTTATGTTGTTTTTTTAACTTATTCCTCCAAAAGTGCAGTTAGTTCTTCAATTGTTGCTCTTCATTCTTTTTTGATGCATGAAGTTATGTCTATAAATTTCCCTTTCAGTACTGCTTTTGCTGCATCATGTAAGTTTTGTTATGTTGGGTTATCATTTTCATTAGTTTCAAGGTAGTTATTAATTTCTTTTGAGATTTTCTC
Source organism: Dasypus novemcinctus (assembly GCF_030445035.2). Lineage (NCBI taxonomy): Eukaryota > Metazoa > Chordata > Mammalia > Cingulata > Dasypodidae > Dasypus > Dasypus novemcinctus. Next base: position 65,632,479 of record NC_080704.1, on the reverse strand, counting down.
CTTCACCCAATGTTTTTCTAAGAGTCTGCTGTTTAATTTCCATATCTTGGTGTGACAACTGGGCCTCTGGCCCTTGCAGATTTCCAGCTTTACTCCAATATGTTCATAGAAATTATTTTGTATGATTTTGATCTTTCTGAATTCATTGAGACTTTCTTTGTGGCCTAGCATCTGGTCTATCTTGGAGAATGATCCATGTGCACTTGAGAAAAATGTATATCTTTCCGTATTTGGGTATAATGTTCTGTATATGTCTATTAGGTCCATTTCCTCTAATATACTGTTCAAAGTTTGTGTTTCTTTATTGATTCTCTTTTGAGATGATCTGTCCAAAGTTGATAGTTGTGTATTAAAGTCTCCCACTATAATTTTAGAGGCATCTATTCTTTCACTTATCTTTTCCAGTGTATGCCTCATGTATTTGGAGGCACACTTGTAAGGAGCATAAATGTTTATGATTGATCATTCTTCTTGAAAGATTATCCCTTTCATTCATATGTAGTATCCATCTTTGTCTCTCACAATTGTTTTGCCTTTACCGTCTATTTTGTCTGATATTAATGCAGCTACTCCCGCCCTTTTTTGGTTGTTGTTTGTTTGTAAGGTTGTTTTCCAGCCATTCACTTTCAACTTCCTTGAATCCCTGGGTCTAAGATGAGTTTCTTTTTTTTTTTTTTAAGATTTATTGATTTATTTATTTCTCCCCCCTTGCCCTCCACCCCGGTTGTCTGTTCTCTGTGTCTATTTGCTGCATCTTCTTCTTTGTCTGATTCTGTTGTTGTCAGCGACATGGGAATCTGTGTTTCTTTTTGTTGTGTCACCTTGTTGTCTCAGCTCTCTGTGTGGGTGACACCATTTTTAGGCAGGGTGCACGTTCTTTCACACTGGGTGGCTCTCCTTACATGGCACTGTCCTTGCGTGTGGAGCTCCCCTATGTGGGGACACCCTTGCATGGCACGGCACTCCTTACACACATCAGCACTGCACATGGGCCAGCTCCACATGGGTCAAGGAGGTCCAAGGTTTGAATCACAGACCTCCATGTGGTAGACAGATGCCCTAATCCCTGGGCCAATTCCACTTCCTTAAGGTGAGTTTCATGTTGACAACATATGGATGGGTCATATTTCCTTATCCAGTCTTCCAATCTTTGTCTCTTAACAGTTGAGTTTAATCCATTGATATTTAGTGTTATTACTTTCAAGGAATTACTTATATTAGCCATGTTTTCTTTGCATTTGTGTTTGTCTTATGTTGTTTGATTTTTGTGTGTGTAATTTTAGTTGTTCTTAACACTCTCCTCCAATTCCGTCTCCCTTTTTGTTTCTTTCTTCCTGCAGAACTCCCTTTAGTATTTCTTGTAGGGCAGGTTTCTTGTTGGCATACTCTCTTAGTTTCTGTTTATCTGTGAATATTTTGAACTCTCTGTCAATTTTGAATACTAGCTTTGCTGGATAGAGTATTCTTGGTTGGAAATTCTTTTCTTTTACTACCTTGACTATGTCATACCACTGCCTTCTTGCCTCCATGATTTCAGATGAGAGATCAGCACTTAATCTTATGAAGCCTCCCTTGTATGTGATGGTTCTCCTTTCTCTTGCTGCTTTTAGTATTTTCTCTTTATCTTGTGTATTGGATAACTTGACAAATATATGTCTTGGGGTAGGCCTGTTTGGATTTGTGCTGCTCAGTGTGTGTTGTGCTTCCTGGACATGTACATTCATCCCTCTCAATAAGTTTGGGAAGTTTTCAGCCATTATTTCTCCCAACACACCTTATGTTCCCTTTCCCTTCTCTTCTCTTTCTGGGATGTCTGTAATGCATATGTTTGTGCGTTTTACATTGTCATTCGGGTCCCTAAGTCCCTAGTGGATTTTTTCTGTCTTTTTATCAATTAATTCTACCATCTGTTTGATTTCAGATGTACTGTCTTCCACTAATTCTTTCCTCTGCCTCTTCAAATCTGCTGTTATTTGCTGAGAGCATATTTTTTATTTCTTGGATTGTGCTACTGATCCCCATCATCTCTCTGATCTTTTTGTGCATGATTACAATTTCTTCCATGTGCTCTCCAAGTGTTTTCTTAATATGCATAATCTCTTCCTTCACTTCATTGAATTGGTTCATGATACATGTTTTTAGAGCTTTAATTACTGGTTTGGTGTTCCACTTCTCTTCCTGGTTTTTAGTTTGTTCATTGTATTGGGCCATATTTTCCTGATTATTGGTATTGTCTGTAGTTTTTTGTTGCTGTCTGGTCACCAATTTATCTTGTTGGGTTTATTCTGTTGATTATCTTCCTATTCTAGCCTTGGGGTTTAATTAGTTGGTTTTTGTGTGTGTGTTAAGTCTTCTCTTTGTCACTTTTTTCTTATTATTCTATTTCCTTGTTGTTGGCTAAGTTCCCTTGAAGTAAAATATTATGTCTGGAGAAAGCAAAAGGGGTAAGAAAAGAAAACTATAATAATAATATTGATAGTGAGTGTTAGCAGAAGAACCATCTGAGATCTAGGAGAATGGATATAGAACTCATGGCACCTGTGTATATTTATAACCATAAAAAAGTGGAGTATGTATAATGAGATATTAAAGTGAATATGGGGAGGAATATACTATGAATTAAAAGGTCAGTGTGATCAGGAGAGAGGGAAAAAGAAAAGAGAGGACAATAACAAAGTGTGAATAAATGATAGAAAACAGATTAGAGGTATTAGAGATAAAAGGTCAGAAATATTGGGAGCTAAACAGAGAGAGTGGAATGTAAGAGAAACAATAAATGATGGAGGAGAGAATGATGTAAAGGAAATTGGATAACGTTGGAAACCAAAATCAGTACACCCAGAAAAGAGAAAATTGAGCATGAGTAAGCACAACAAATAAGAAATATTGCCTGCAGCACTAATATAATAAAAGAAAAAATGGGGGGAGGAAGGAGAAAGAAAGAGAGGAGGAACAAAAAGCAGAGAGAGGGGAGAAAAAAGAAAAAGATAAAAAGAGTAGTGGGGTGTGTACAGAAAAAGAAAAACAAGAAAACATACCAACAGAAAAGACCAGACAAGGCCTCAGGCAAGGAATCCACTCTGCAATTGAATAAACTGTTTAGGAGGCTGAACCCTCCCCCCTTTTTCCCTTCCTCACTTCCCTCTCTCCCAAGGCAGCAGGAAGGCTGTGTGAGGGCTCCTGTAGGAAATTCAAATGGGTCCCTGGTGAACCAACTCATCTGAGAAAATAATGAGTCAATTTCTGGAGAGAGCACCCATCCCTTGCCAGAAACCCTAAATATGTTATTAGAAGCCTGTAAAGCATGTACTACTGTCCCTCTCCCTTAGGTGTTCTACAAGTGGGCTGGTTAATTTTCCTACTCCACCTTCTCCCAGACCAAGTTTCCTACCCCAGGGCATTTAGGTAAATTGGGCTCTCTCACCAGATTTGCCTCTTCTCTATTCCTAGGGTCTCTTCAAGTCAGCTAATATCTCCTCCAAACTCAATAAAAAAGGGGGGAACCAGAAAATTGAACCTGCACTCCTTGGCCCCTTGCACCTCCCACCTAAACTCTTCCACTTCCGGAGTTAGTCTGCATCCGGAGGGGTAGGGTAATGCCAGATTTCTGGAGTGCTGGCCTAGGGAAACAGAGACCTTGGGGAATGTGGACTCTGTGTATTTTGCATGGGCCATGGGGGTTCAGCGGACACAGGCTTGTGGGTCAGGTGTTTGGGAGACACAGGGCTTGGAGACTCCACTCCACGACTGGCAGTTCTCAGTGAACACCGTGGCTCTTAGTCCTAGGGGGGGAGGGATTTACCTTCCCACGTTTTCCACGTTCAGTATTAGAACTTGAGCAAACACCAATTCTGCTGCAGTCTCTCCAGATCGATGTCCAGACACCTCCCACCCTGCAGGTTCCTGAAACAGCCTGCTCTGGTAGGACTCTGTCACCACACTGCTGGTCTTTTGTAAGAGAGATGATGATGGTATACTTTCTCAGATGCCATCCTGTCCCACCTCCTCAAGGAAGTTTTATGTCACAGTGAAGTCAGAAAAAGAAAGTAGGGAACTCCCATATACATAACATCCTCCCCTTTCCCCCCTCCTCACATTAACCTTTTTATATGTGGATGGTACATTTGTTACAATTGAGTACAAATATTGAAAAATAGCTGTCAACCATGATCAATGGTTACTTTATGGTTTACATTTTAGACCATACACTTTTATAAATTTTGGATGAAATTTAACATGGCCTGTATCCATCATTGTAAGATCATGCAGAACACTTCCATTTACCCCCTAAATAACCCCTCTTACATCTACTCTATTCTTCCCATCCCCTCCCCTTGGGACCCCTGGCAATGATCAGGCTTCAATCCTTGCATGACAAGATTTATAGCTGCTTGCAAAAACACTGAGGGCTTGACACAGTGGTCTATCTTCCTCAGTAGAAATCTCCCATGCTCTTAAAAGACACCCAGCCTTCTGTTTGAGAACATTTATATCAGGTATCCCTAGGATGGGCATCCAAATCTTTCCCATTCATTATGTGGGTCTCCACCCATTCATACAACACGATATGACAAAATAATCACTCGCACATCCTCTAGAATACAGCCCCAGGTGCGACCTCTACCAAATGCCTCCCACCCAACAACCAAAACCAGTAACCCTTCCTTGCCATGTTACAAATAGAGCTTTCCCAACATTGTTTGTTCAACCACATACCGGCCAATCCCGTGTTGAGCTGCTCCCTCCCCATCAGTCCCCCAAGTTCCGAGGACCACCTAACCAACACTACCCATCCCACCCCCTGTCAAATTTGCATTGTCCAACCCAATATTATCACTATGCCCAATATCATATCCCTTCACTGCCTAAGTACTCACTTCAATTTTATCATAGATTTCACCTGTATGAGCATTGGCTTGCAACCATCTTCTCCCTTACTATTTACTGTATACCTCACTTCCAGGCTCTAGCTCTGTGAGTCTGCTTGATTTGCTTAATTCATATCAGTGAGGCCATGTAATATCTGTCCTTCAATACCTGGATTGCTTTCACATGTTATCCCATTTGTTAGTACTGTATTCCCTCTTACAGCTAGGTAGTATTCTATTGTATGTATATACCACATTTTTTAATCCTTTCATCTGTTGATGAGCATTTGGGTTGATTTGCTTAAGTCTTCTTTAATTTCCTTTAACAGTGTTGTGTAGTTTTCTGTGTACAAGTCTTTTACATTTTTAGTTAACTCTTTTCCTAGGTACACAGTGTTGTGTAGTTTTCTGTGTATAAGTCTTTTACATCTTAAGTTAAATTTATTACTAGGTATTTCGTGTTTTTACTTACTATTGTAAATTGTATTTTTTTCTTGATTTCCTCCTCAGATTGCACATTAATGGTGTAAAGAAATGCTACTGATTTTGGACAATGATCTTATAACCTGTGACTTTACTGAACTCATTTATAAGTTCTAGAAGCTTTGTTGTAGATTTCTCAGGGCTTCCCAAGTATAGAATCATGTCTTCTGCAAAAAGAAATTTTTAATTCATCCTTTCCAATCTGGATCTCTTTTATATCTCGTTCTTTCTTCAGAGCTCAAGCAAGAATTTCTAACACAACATTAAATAGGAGGGGTAATAGTGGGACTCCTTGTCTTGTTACTCATCTTAGAGGAAAATATTTCAGGATTTCACCATTGTAAATTATGTTAGCTGTGGGTTTTTCATATTTACCCTTTATTGCGGGCAGCGGCGGGCCTCCGGGAGGGTCGGTGGTTGGCCGGGTGGGCTCTCTGGATGGGGGCTGCCTCACGGTCGAAGGAGAGCCATTGGGCCCTCGCTCTCTCCGCTCAGGCACAGGGGACGTGCGGTGCAAGCAAGAACACCATGGAGACAAGGGCTGGGCACAAGTCTGCTTTATTGTTGAAGGGGACATGGTTTTATAGGGTCTAGGGATACGTAAAGGGACTTGATTGGTGCCAGTGGGTGCTGTTGCTTGCGTAGACGGTTACTGGACAGTAGGCGGTTACTGGACAGTAGGCGGTTCCTGACAGTAAGCTGGCTAAGAGGTTAGGAGCAAGGGAGGGGAAGGGGAAAGTGTGGGCTGTCTAGATAACGGCTAGGCGGAAGATGGAGAAGGGGAGAAGGAGGGGCAGCACCAGCTGCCAATACTGGGTGGGAAGGAGACGGGGACAATTGCTCCCTTTTGTTTAAAAGTATGTGCTTTGGGGGGGGTGAACTGGTGGCAGCAGGGGCAGTATGGGACGGGGTACTGGGGTAAGACGAGGGGAGGAGGGAGACCACGAGGACCGGCTGGCGGCGAGAAGCAGAGGGCCCTCCCAGCTGCTCTCAGCTGCAGAGGACACAGCGTCTGGCCAGGACGCATGTGCCTGCTGCTGGGGTCGGCGCACGCCGGCACCTGGCGCGCACCGAGCTCTGCCAGCAAAATGGGGTTGTGATGTTCCTGAACCCCTCGCCCGATTGGGGGAGAAGGAGGGAGATGAGTGAGGAAAGGGAGACAGGAGGTTACAGGCGTGTGGTTCGGTGTTTGCGGCAGGGGTGGGAGGAGCACGGCGGATGGCTTGGTGGTGGCTCTTTAGTGGCGAGGCGTTGATAATGAACCTGCACAAAGGAGCTGAATACCGCGTTGGCTTGGTCTTTGGCGAGGCGGACTATTTTTTTGACGGCCCAGGGTCCTACAGTGAGGGCTAAGATGATGATGATGAGTGGGCCTAAAAATGGAAGGAGGTATGGGAGGAGGGTATGGAGAACACTGGAAAAATAGTTCGCATTTTCTCGCTCTTTGCAGCGCTTATCCAATCCCTCCTGGACCTCTCTCAGGTTGTCCTCGACTAAGCCGGTGGAGTTGGCATATACGCAGCACTCCTCTCCAAGGGCGGCACAGAGACCCCCTTCCTTAAGGAGGAGGAGGTCGAGGCCGCGGTGGTTCTGGAGGACTACCTCAGAGAGAGAATTGAGAGAATTTTTTAGATGTTTTACAGCATTTTGAAGGTAGGTGATATCTTCGTCGATGGCCTGTCTGAGAGAGGAGAGGGCAGAGGACTGTGTGGCGAGGGCGGCGATCCCTGTGCCTGCCCCTGCAAGACCTAGAAGGGTAGCGACTGTTAGGACTGCGGTGACAGGCTCTCTCCTTTGTAAGTGGAGGGAGATTTGTCTGCTCAGCACGTGGCGGGAAAATTCGTGGTCAGAATGGTAAACGACTCGAGGAGCCAGACGGATGAGCAGGCAAGTCTTATGGGTAGCGTTGAGGGTGGTGACATTGAGGCAGGGGGTTAGCCCGGTGGAAGTGCAAAGCCATTGGGAGGTGTTAAGGGGGATTAAGAACTTGGCGGAAGCGCTGGGAGAGGAGTAGTTAGAGCAAGCACTAAGGGAGGGGTGGGAACCTTGACGAGAATGAACACAGCGTCCTGTGGAGGAAACAGATTGAAAGGTTAGGGGGACGGAGGAAGTGTTCCAGTTGCACTCGGCTGGGTATACTGAAGTGGATTCGTTGAACATGAAGTTAATGGCGACAGGCTCATAGATAGGAAGGGAGGGGGAGAGGCAGAGCCAACAGTTCTTGGTGAGTTTGGGGTGAGAAGTATTTAGAGATAAGTAGGATGCATAGATTAACGCGAGAAGGGGATTGGAATACTTGGTAGGGGGGCCATGGCTGGGGAGCGATGGACGAGGGGGGGTGCCGCTGGAAGGGGGGGGAGGCGGGGGTATTGAGGACTTTATTGGGGCCAACGGCGAGGGGTGAGGATTCAGGCATGGGCAGTAGTTTTCTGATGATGAGGAAGGCTTCCTCTTGCCAGCGCTGGAGGGTCCAATTGGAGCATTGATGGGCCGAGTTGACAATGGCCGGGGAGATGAAGGGAAGCATGACGATGAGAGCAATGGGAAGAACGGAACTACCCGCGTGGCGGCGAATCATCTGTGGGGACAAAAGAGAGAGAGAAAACTACAAAGGAAACAGCGATGGGAAGGAGGCAAGTTAGGTAGGCAACTCATTAGGAGGATCATTGGTGTCAGCGTTAGCGGAAGCCTCGGCGGTGTGGGGCTTGATGAGATGTCCTGGGACCCAGATGGGCTGCGGCTCTGATTCAGGGAAAATGCAGGCGAATCCCTGTCCTTGGGCTAAGAGAGGGGCAGGTCCATGCCATTGGGTGGTCTGCGGGTCACGCCAGAGGACAAGCGGTGCAGGGGTGGGCTGGAAGGTAGGCCCCCAGTGCATGTTGACCGGTGAAAAGCCTTGGGCATTAAAGGTCATCAGGTTGTGTCGGATCAGGGCCTCTGTGACGACGTCGCGAGGGGTGCGACGCAGCTGGTCGGCAGATGTCTTGAGAATGAGGGTTTTGAGAGACTGGTGAGCACGCTCTACTAGGCCTTGTCCCTGCGGATTGTAGGGAATGCCGAAGTGATGGGTGATGTCGTAGAGCTTGAGGAATTCGGCAAAGGAGGTGCTCCGGTAGGCAGGTCCGTTGTCTGTCTTGATGTCCCATGGAACGCCCATGAAAAGAATAGATTCTCTGAGTGCTTGGATGGCGTGCTTGGCTGTTTCTCTGGTGAGCGTGGTTGCATAGCAGAGATGAGAGAAGGTGTCGATGGCTACATGGAGGTATTTCCATCGGCCAAACTGGGGGACGTGAGTGACGTCCAGTTGCCATCTGGAATTGGGGCGGAGCCCACGAGGGTTAACTCCCTGCGGTTGGAGCGGCCCCAAGGGTAGCAATGGAGCGCACGTTTGGCATGACCGCACAAGGTGTTTGCAGGTATGGATTGGGAGGTCTGGAAAGAGTTTGTGGAGGCCAGCTGCTGAGAAGTGAAATCTGGCATGCAGCAGCTTGGCCTAATTGATGAGGTCTCCAACTGCGACGGTGGTCTCGGCTGGAAGCAGGTGAACGGCCTGATCAGCAAGGTGGTTGCCGTGGGCCAGGGGCCTGGGAAGGCCGGAATGGCTGCGGATGTGAGCGATGAACCAAGGCTGTCGGTGGTTCTCTATGAGCTCTTGAAGGTCCAGGAGAGTGACATTGATGCTTTCACTCGCTGAGTTGTCGGGCGGAAAAAACGCAGAAAAGGCGATGACTTGGCAGACTTGTAGGCAGTAGAGACTGTCTGTAAAAATGTTCAGTGGACAGTGGGGATGGGTTTGGAGTGCTAAGATGACAGCACGCAGTTCGGCCACTTGCACAGAGGATTGATGGAGGCGCACATGTGAACGTGGCTGGTGCTCGCCGGGTGCGAAGACAACAGCGGCAAACTTAGTCTTGGAGGCGTCTGTGAAGATGATGGTGGTGTCTGGAAGAGGTTTGCTGGACGGAAAAGGGAAATGGCCAGGGGCGGCGATTTCTAGCAGGGGAAGGCCCTGCAGTAACCGATGCTGTGGAAAGTGGTTATCGAAGTTGCCATGATAAAGCTCCATAAGAGTCTGCATATCAACGCAGCTGCGTAGCAGGGTGGTGACTTGCACGGCGGTGAAGGGCCACACAATGGTGTCAGGTGGGCACCCATAATGATGGGTGGCTTGTGTGACTAGGGCAGTGGCGAGCTGAACGAGTAGGGTGGTTTGAGGTCCAATCATTCGGAGCTTGCTCTTTGCCATATGGACCCAGAGGAGCGGTCCGTCTTGCCAAAGAAGGCCAGTAGGTGTTCCCCGAGTGGGTAAGACTAGGCCTAACAATGGTTTCCCAGGCTCATGTCGCTGGAGTTGGCACTGTTCGATGGCTCTATTTACCCGGGCCAGGGCATTTTTGGCCTCATCGGTGAGGCGAATCCTCTTTCCGGGTGCGGATGATGGCGGAGCGTTGGAGCAGAGTAGCCGGTACAGGGGCTGGAGTTGCTCTGTGGTAAGCGGCAGCACTGGGCGCAACCAATTGATCTATCCGCAGAGTTGTTGCAATTCGAGGAGCGTAAGCAGGTCAGGAATTCTAATGTGTGGCGTTTGGGGCGCAACGGTGGAAGTGATGGAGAACCCTAGGAACTGGAAGGGTGGATGAACCGTTAGCTTCTGTGTATTGACTTTGAGATCTAGGTCTCGAAGGTGGCACAGCAGTTGCTCCAGGACTGCGTGCAGACCTGACTCTGAGGGATGGGCCACGAGCAAGTCGTCCATATATTAGCCATATTGTCTTTGGATTTCTGTGTGTCATATGTTGTTATTACTTCTCTTTTTGTCTTTCTACTTATTCTTACACTCTCTTGCAACTCTAAGTCTCTTGTTTTTTTTCCCTTCTATAGATCTCCCTTTAGTGTTTTTTGAAGGGCCAGTTTTCTTTTGGCATACTCTCTTAGTTTCTCTTTATCTGTGAATATTTTGAACTCTCCATCATTTTTGATTGCCAGCTTTGCTGGATAGAGAATTCTTGGCTGGAAAATATTTTTCTTTCAGTACCTTGACCGTGTCATACCACTGACTTCTTGCCTCTATGGTTTCAGATGAGAATTCAGCACTTAATCTTATGGATCCTCCTTTCTATGTGATTGTTCTCTTTTCTCTTGCTGCTTTTAGTATTTTCTCTTTGTCTTGAGCATTGAAAAATTTGACAAGTATATGTCTTCGGGGAGGCCTGATGAGATTTATGCTCTTTAGGTATGCTGTGCTTCCAGGATGTGGACATCCATCTCCCTCAATAGGTTTGGGAAGTTTTCAAACATTATTTCCTCCAACACCCCTTCTTTTCCCTTTCCCTTCTATTCTACTTTTGGGATTCCTATAACACATGTGTTTGTACATTTTACATTGTCATTCAGGTCTCTAAGTCCCTGCTGGATTTTTTTCTATCTTTTCATCTATCAATTCTACTATGTTTGATTTCAGATGTACTGTCTTCCACATCACTAATTATTTCCTCTGCCTCTTCAAATATGCTGTTACTTACTGAGAGTGTATTTTTTATTTCTTGGATTGTGCAATTCTTCACCATCATATTCATTATCTTTTTGCATGTTTACAAATTCTTCAGTATGCTCTCCAACTGTTTTCTTAATATCCTTAATCTCTTCTTTCACTTCACTAATTTGTTTTTTTTATTTTTTTATTCATTTTTTAAAAATATTACATTAAAAAAAATGAGGTCTCATTCAACCCCACCGCCCCCACCCCACCACTCCCCCCACAGCAACACCCTCTCCCATCATCATGACATATCCATTGAATTTGGTAAGTATATCTCTGGGCATCGCTGCACCTCATGGTCAATGGTCCACATCATAGCCCATACTCTCCCACGTTCCATCCAGTGGGCCCTGGGAGGATCTACAATGTCTGGTAATTGTCCCTGAAGCACCACCCAGGACAACTCCAAGTCCCAAAAACGCCTCCACATCTCACCTCTTCCTCCCATTCCCCGCACCCAGCAGCCATCATGGCCACTTTTCCCACCAATGCCACATTTCCTCTGTGGACCTTGGATTGGTTGTGTCCACTGCACATCTATGTCAAGAGGGGGCTTAGATTCCACATGGATACTGGATGCAATCCTCCTGCTTTCAGTTGTAGGCACTCTAGGCTCCATGGTGTGATGGTTGACATTCTTCAACTCCATGTTAGCTGAGTAGTGTAAGTCCAATAAATCAGAGTGTAGGAGCTGAAGTCTGTTGAGGCTCAGGGCCTGGCTATCATATTGTCAGTCCAGAGATTCAAATCCCCTAGATATATCTTAAACCCCAGCACCAACTACAATTCCAGTAAAGTTGCATGAAAGTCTTGTGAAAAGAGATCCCATCTGTGTCCAGCTCCATCATGCAGAAACACCAGCTCCAAAGAAGGGCCAACTGACATGGCAGTGAACTCCATCTGCCATGACCATAGAACCTGTGGGTCTCTTTAGCCCTCAAAAGGACCAATACCTGGGGTTGTATCTACCTTATCTGTCTCTGAGACTCTGCTCAGGAGTGCATAAGGGCAATCCTTCTGACAACCTCCAGACTCTTTTTTAGAGACTCATAGCCATATAAACTCATTTCTCCTTTCCATTTCCCCCTTACATTAGGTCAAACAGCATTTTAAACTCCTGTTATTATATGTAGACAGGGATATTCTGCCGGTCCACATTGAACCTTTAATTCAAGGTCATTTTCTAGTTGCATCATCAGCTGGAACTTGGTAGTGATCCCTCGGTGCCAGGGAGGCTCATCCCTGGGTGTCATGTCCCATGCTGGGGGGAAGGCAGTGCATTTACATGCTGAGTTTGACTTTGAGACTGGCCACATTTGAGTAACATGAAGGCTGTCAGGAGAAAATTCCTAGGCACAGTGCTGCTCTAGTTCTTGTTCTTATTTCAGGCCTATAGGCACACAAGCAAAGTCATTAGTATCATGCTCTCACTGTTGGACCCTCATTCCTTTCTGGTCCTTACCGTTGCACCTGGGGAACTGCTGCTGCTCCCCTAGGGACCACGACAGAGCACCCCCGGCCAGGAATCCAGTACCCCCCCAGCTGCTGTTTTTAATTGTTGCCACTATGAGTATATCCAAACATTACCATGCACCCTGGACATATGCCCTGTCAACCATATATCACCTGTCTATAACATCCTATACCAGTATTCCTCTCCTGCCATTGTTGAACCACTCTGTAATCCAAAACTTTCTGAAAAGTGAAGCCCAATATAATGTCAGGATCCCTTACTAGTAAAATAGAATATAGTGATGACTTTAAAGGTTAGATATAGAATACGTATTGATTTGGAAAAATTCTACATCCTATCTTTTCTTTTCTTTTTTCCTAATTATTGAGCTTCTCTTCATAAGAGCCTTAGATCACAGTAATTCATATATACAATATACAGTACTCCCACACATCCACCATAAAACCTTTTCCCTTCTACAGCGATAATCTTTTAACTTATTCATATCATATTTACTTAAACTGATGTACAGACTCTCAGACAATGGCTTTCAAACAAGGTGGCGTCTGTGCTTATATTGTGGTCCATACTTTAGGATATAAAGTTTTCTAAATTTTTAGTTATCCTATGTTTTACATTATGGTTTACATTATTAGTCTGTCGTCCCCTGTATGTTTATGGTGTAATATTACATGTTTTATATCCACCCTTGTGTGCTATTGTGAAACCCTTCTTTTGCCCTCACAGTTACTTTGATCCATGTTAATTTGATCCATGATATTTTTTTAGAGAATTTTGATTAGTAGTTCAATGTTCTGATCCTCTTCTGGTTTTTACTTTGTTCATTGGATTGGGCAATGTCTTTCTGTTTATTGGTATGGTTTGTAATTTTTGATGTCTGGTTATCATTTTGTCTTGATGGGTTTGTTCAGTTGATTAGCTTCTCAGTGTAGTCTCAGGCTTTATTAAGGTGCTGGTTTTTTTTTTATTTTTGGGTGTTAAGTTCTCTCTTTGTCCCTTTATTCTTCTTATTCTATTTCCTTTTCTGTTGTCCAAGTTCCCTTGAAGAAAAATGAATAAAGCTATGGAAAGCAAAAGAGGTAGAAAAGAAAAGTGTATTAGTACTATTGATGGTAAAGGTTAGCAGAAGAACCAAATGAGACCAAGGAGAATGAATATTAAACTCATGTAAGCAGTGTAAAGTTATACAAATAAAAAAGTAGAGTACCTACAATGAATTGTGAAACTGAATATGGAGAAGAATATAATATGAACTAATAGGACATCATGATCAGGATAGAGAGAAAGAGGGGAAAAAAAGCAATAACACAAAGAGTTAATGAAGATAGAAAACAGAATAGAAGTGTTAGAAAAAATAAGCCAGAAAAATTGGGAACTAAACAAAGAGAGGTCGAATGTAAGAGCAACAACTGAAGTTGGAAGGTAGAAAGATGTAGGAAGGAAAAGAGATAGTGTTGGTAGCCAAAATCAGTGCACACATATATAGGAACTTGTGGACAAGAGGAAGTGCAGCAAACAAGAAGAAAGGTAACAGAAGCTAATAGAAAAAAGTAAGAAGGAAAAATAGGGTAGTGGATAAAGAGGAAGGAAAGACAAGAAAACAGCAGCAACAACAACTAAAAACCAGACAAGCCCTCAAGCAAGTATTCAACCAAACATTAAGAAAAGCCAGACTTCCCTCCCACATGCCTGTGGAGCTTGTCAGGCTGCTAATGTTCACCAATCACCCTGCAGTTTGCTTGCCGCAGACCTTAAAGTGGATTTTAATGAGTAAACCAAAGCAAATTTTTTAGTGACAGTAAACTCCTGTTGTTGTTGTTGTTATTTTTTAGGAAAAATAAGAGACGCAAGGGAAGCTAATACAAGGACAATGTCTATGTTTTACCTGTCTCAAAGTATTAGCCAGATGTTTAATATCCCAGGGGGTCACTACTCTAAGGGGAGCTGGGAAATAAACAGAGACCTTTCATATTAAAGTTTGAAACTCCTCCACTGAGCCAAACTCCCCTTCTGGGTTGACTTGCTCCTCAAAAAAGTCCTCTTCCTGGGGGCAGATTCAACTATTTGCAATAAACAAACTGAATAAGAATCTGTCCTTCCCTCTTTCTTCCTTACCTCTCTCCCAGGGCAGAAGAAGTCCATGTGAGAGCTCCCCTCTAAGAGTCAACTCACCACAGAAAATATTGACTCTCCATCTCTTTGAGAGAGAGCACCCACGCCTTGCTGGGAACCTTAAATATGCTCTTGGAGGCCTACCAAGCACTTCCTACTGTTCTCCTCCCCCAGGTGGGCAACATAGGACTAGTTAATTGCCTGACCCCATCTTCTCCCAAACCAATTTTCCCTATCCCAGGGCATTTAGGTAAATCAGGCTGCCTCGGCAGATTCATGTCTTACCTTTTCTTAGTTTCTTCTCAAACCAGCTGGCATGCTACTCAAAGCTCAAAAAGGGGGAAACAGACAATTGAACCTGGCAGTTTTGGGGAATGTTGGGATTCAGGGTTTGGGGAACAAAGAGTTTAGGGTACATGGGTTCAGGAAACATGGGGTTCGGGGAACATGGACTCAGGGGTTGTGAGTTTAGGGAATTCAGGTTTGGAGAACAAAGGATTTGGAGAATGCAGGTTCAGGGATTGCAGGTTCAGGGAACACCAGTTCAGGGAATGTGGGGTTCAGGGATCCCCACTTGTGTGACCTACAGGGCTTGGTGAATGCCTGGCAACCTGCCCTAAAGGAGGGGCTTAGCCTTCCCACAGCTCCACAAGTGCCAGAAGCCCACTGTTTTACCTTGAGCAATCATTCTTTTTTTTTCGCACTTTCTCCAGATCAATATCCTGATTTGTGGGTTCCCAAAACAGTTCACTGGGGCAGGATTTTGTCCTCACTCAGCCATTTTTTGTAGAAGAGATGATGTGGATGCTCTTACTCTGATGCCATCTTGCCCTGCCTCCCAGCTATGGATTTTTCATGTATGATTTGTATCATGTTGAGAAAACTTTGTTTGATTCCTACCTTTTGGAATATCCAGAAAAGAATACTGAAAATTGCCATTTTTTTCTTTTGGTTTTGCTAATTCACTCTTTTGGTTTTGTTTTGTTTTTCTAAACTTCACTTATTTCTGCTCTGTCTTTTTTTTTTCTCTTAGTGAGCTGTGGAAACACTATATTAATTCATTTTTTCACTTTTAATTTTTTATTTTTTATTTTTTTTTTTTTTTTTTTTTAATTTTTTTATTTTTTATTGACTTTGTAATAATATTACATTAAAAATATATATGTGAGGTCCCATTCAACCCCACCCCCCCACCCCCCTCTCCCCCCCCCCCCCAACAACACTCGTTCCCATCATCATGACACATCCATTGGATTTGGTAAGTACATCTTTGGGCACCTCTGCACCTCATATACATTGGTTCACATCATGGCCCATACTCTCCTCTATTCCATCATGTAGGCCCTGTGAGGATTTACAATGTCCGGTGATTACCTCTGAAGCACCATCCAGGGCAGCTCCATGTCCCGAAGATGCCTCCACCTCTCATCTCTTCCTGCCTTTCCCCATACCCTTTGTCCATTATGTCCACTTTTCCCAATCCAATGCCACCTCTTCTATGTGGACACTGGATTGGTTGTGTCCATTGCACCTTTATGTCAAGAGGAGGCTCAGATTCCACCTGGATGCTGGATGCAATCCTCCCATTTTCAGTTGTAATCACTCTAGGCTCCATGGTGTGGTGGTTGTCCTTCTTCACCTCCATCTTAGCTGAGTGTGGTAAGTCCAATAAATCAGATTGTAGGTGCTGGAGTCTGTTGAGGCTCAGGATCTGGCTATCACATTGTCAGTCCAGAGATTCAAATCCCCTAAATATATCTTAAACCCCAACATTACTGCACCTCCAGCACATTAGCATGAAAGTCTTATGAAGGGAGATCCCATCTGAGTCCAGATTCATCACACATAAACACCATTTCCAAAGAGGGGCCATCTGCCCTGGTAGTTAACCCCATCAGCCATGACCATAACTCCCATGGGTCTCTTTAGCCCTCAAAGGAACCAATATCTGGGGGTTGTATCTGCTTTATCTGTCTCTCTGACTCTGCTCAGTTGTGCATGAGGGCAAACCTTCTGCCAGCCTCCAGACTCTTTTTTAGAAACTCGTAGCCATATAAACTCATTTCTCCTTTCCATTTCCCCCTTACTTTAGGTCAAACAGCATTTTAAAGCCATGGTATTTTATGTAGACATGGATATTCTGCTGATCCGCATTGAACCTTCCGTATAAGGTCATTTTCCAGTTGCATCATCAGTTGGTAGTTGATAGTGGTCCCTCGTTGCCAGGGAGGCTCATCCCCGGGTGTCATGTCCCACGCTGGGGGGAAGGCATTGCATTTACATGCTGAATGTTTTGGCTTCGAGACTGGCCACATTTGAGTAACATGAAGGCTGACAGAAGGAAATTCCCAGGCACAAAGTTGCTCTAGGCCTTGTTATTATTTTGGGTTTATCAGCTCACAAGCATAGTCATTAGTATCAGGGGCTCACTGTTGAACCCTCACTCCCTCCCGGTCCCCACCACTGTACCTGGGAGACTGTCGCTGCTCCCCTAGGGACCACGACAGAGCACCACTGGCCGGGAACCCAGTACCCCCCCTACTGTGGTTTTTAATTGTTGCCACTATGAGTATATCCAAACATTACCATGCACCCTGGACATATGTTCTGTACAGCTCCCTGTCAGTCATATATCATCTGTCATTGGTATCCTATACCAGTATCCCTCCATTGCCATTGTTGAAACACTCTGTGATCCAGAACTCCCCGAAATTTGAAGCCCAATATAATGTCATGGTCCCTTACTAGGGAATGGCATATAGCGATGAGTTTAAAGGATAGATAAAGAACTTGGATAAAGTTAGATAAAGAACTTAGATAAAGAATGTTGACTTGAAAAAATTCCACGTCCTATTTTTTTTTTTTTTCCCCCCCCCCCCCTAATTATTCAGCTTTTCTTCACAGGAGTCCTAGACCACAGCAATGTATATATATAATATACAGCACTCCCACATATCCACCAGAAAACCTTTTCCCTTCCACAGTGATACTCTTACGCCCTATTCATATCATATTTACTTAAAGTGATGTACAGAGTCTGAGACATTAGCTTTCTAACAAGGTGACATCTGTATTTACATTATGGTGCATACTTTAGGATACACAGTTCTTTACATTTTTAGTTATCCTATGTTTTACATTATGGTTTACATTATCAGTCCGTCATCTCCTATATGTTATGGTGTAATATTACATGTTTTATATCCATCCTTGTGTACTCTCAAGAAACTCCTCTCTTACCCCCCATTTACTTTGGTTCCACACATTTAACGTCCATTTTCCCTTCCACCTTAGTGCCCTCAGTGATAGCCAACCTCCGTTTCCTGAGGAGCCACTTCCAGAGATAGATGGAATAGTGTTCAGGGCCTAACTTGCTCAACTGCCCCAATGCCCTGGGAGCCACCCTTTCTCTCGAGGGATACAGTTCCCTCTATTGGATGGCATTAGTCCTCCCCAGGATGTGGGTCCACCCCCACTCTCACTACTTGGGTTTCTACCCCATGGTGTCACCCACTCTGGCAGAATGAGCATTTAGACATTCCCCAGGAGCCCGTCCTGCATCAGACCCTCCCCTCCGAGCATTCTAAACAGGTAACCCTCTTTATTATATTTTGATATGATTTTCTCGGCATTTTACTCTCCACCAACACCTGACCCTCTCCTGGTTCGTATGCTACCCCTCCCTCCCCCCACTTTTGGGCAACGTTACCCACCCGTCCCTCCCCAGCCACCCTCAAACCCGCAAAGCCCCAAGCAAAGGCAACCCCTTGCCCCCCTTTTATCTCTTCTTTGTGTTCATACTTACCACCATCTCGTCTTAAATTCCACCCCTGCAGACATCGGCTCATATCCTTCCTCCACCCTCCGATTTCCTGCAAGCCTATCGTTCAGTCTCTTGCTATCTAGGGCAGCTTGTTTATTTCATATCATTGAGGTCATGTAGTATTTGTCCTTCAATGTCTGGGTTGCTTCACTCAACATAAGGTTCTCAAGATTCATCCATGTTATCACATGTGTTTGTAGTGTGTTTGTTCTTACAGCCGAGTAGTATTCCATTGTGTGTATATACCACATTTTATTGATCCACTCTGTCTGTTGATGGGCATTTGGGTTGATTCCAACTTTTGGCAATAGTGAACAATGCTGCTATGAACATTGGTGTACATATATTGGTTTGTGTTCTTGTTTTCAGTTCTGCTGGGTATATTCCCAGCAGTGGTATTGCTGGGTCATATGGCAAATCTATGGCTAGTTTTTTGAGAAACCGCCATACTGTTCTCCAGAATGGTTGGATCCTTCTGCATTCCCACCAGCAGTGGATGAGTGTTCCCCTTCCTTCACATCCTCTCCAGCACTTGTATTCTTCTGTTTTTTTCATAGCTGCCAATCTTATGGGTGTAAGATGGTATCTCATTGTGGTTTTGATTTGCATTTCCCTGATAGCTAGAGATTTGGAACATTTTTTCATGTGCTTTCTTGCCATTTGTATTTCTTCTTCGGAGAAGTGTCTGTTTAAGTCTTTTTCCCATTTTTTAAATGGATTGTTTATCTTTTTATTTTCAAGATGTAGGAGTTCTTTATATATGCAAGTTATAAGTTTCTTATCAGATATCTGATTGCCAAATATTTTCTCCCACTGTGTGGGCTCCCTTTTTACTTTCTTGACAAACTCCTTTGAGGTGCAGAAGGCTTTAATTTTGAGGAAGTCCCATTTATCTATTAGTTCTTTTGCTGCTCGTGCTTTTGGTGAGATATTCATAAATCCATTACCTATTACAAGGTCCTGTAGATGTTTCCCTACACTGCTTTCTAAGGTTTTTATGGTCTTGGCTCTTATATTTAGGTCTTTGATCCATCTTGAGTTGATCTTTGTATAAGGTGTGAGATGGTAATCCTCTTTCATTCTTCTACATATGGCTATCCAGTTCTCCAGACACCATTTGTTGAATAGGCCACTCTCTCCCAGTTGGGAGGGTTTGGTGGCTTTATCGAATATTATGTGGTTGTATATGTGAGGTTCTATATCAGAGCTTTCAATTCGATTCCATTGGTCTATATGTCTCTCCTTATGCCAATACCATGCTGTTTTCACCACCGTAGCTTTATAGTATGTTTTGAAGTCAGGTAGTGTGATTCCTCCAATTTCGTTTTTCTTTTTCAGTATGTCTTTGGCTATTCGGGGTCTCTTTCCTTTCCAAATAAATTTCATAGTTAGTTTTTCTAGTTCCTTAAAGAAGGCTGCATTGATTTTTATTGGGATTGCATTGAATGTGTAGATCAATTTTGGTAGGATAGACATCTTAATAATGTTCAGTCTTCCTATCCATGAACAAGGAATAGTCTTCCATTTATTTAGGTCTTCTTTGATTTCCTTGAACAATCTTGTATAGTTCTCAGTGTATAAGTTCTTTACCTCTTTAGTTAAATTTATTCCTAAGTATTTGATTTTTTTATTTACTATTGTGAATGGTATTTGTTTCTTGATTTCCTCCTGATCTTGCTCATTATTGGTGTACAGAAATGCTACTGATTTTTGCGCATTGATCTTATAACCTGCGACTTTACTAAACTCATTTATGAGTTCTAGAATCTTCGTTGTAGATCTCTCAGGGTTTTCTATGTATAGGATCATGTCATCTGCAAATAATGAAATTTTGACTTCTTCCTTTCCAATTTGAATGCCTTTTATTTCTGGTTCTTGCCTCAGTGCTCGAGCAAGTACTTCTAAGACAATGTTAAATAGGAGCGGCGACAGTGGGCATCCTTGTCTTGTTCCTGAGTTTAGAGGGAAGGAGTCTAGGATTTCTCCATTGTAAACAATATTGGCTTTAGGTTTTTCATATATACTCTTTATCATGTTCAAAAAATTTCCTTGTATTCCAATCATTTGGAGTGTTTTTATCAAGAAAGGGTGCTGTATTTTGTCAAATGCTTTTTCTGCATCAATAGATATAATCATGTGATTTTTTTCCTTCAATCTGTTTATATGGTGTATTACGTTGATTGATTTTCTTATGTTGAACCATCCTTGCATACCTGGGATGAATCCCACTTGGTCGTGGTGTATAATTCGTTTAATGTGTTGTTGAATACGATTAGCAAGTATTTTGTTAAGTATTTTTGCGTCTAGGTTCATTAGAGAAATTGGTCTGTAATTTTCCTTTCTTGTGATGTCTTTGTTTGGCTTTGGTACTAGGGTAATGTTGGCATCATAGAAGGAGTTGGGTAATGTTCTTTCTGTTTCGATGGTTTGGAATAGTTTCAGCAGGATTGGTGTCAGTTCTTTACGGAATGTTTTATAGAATTCACCTGTGAAGCCATCTGGCCCTGGGCTCTTCTTAGTTGGGAGATTTTTAATAACTGATTCTATCTCTCTGCTTGTGATTGGTTTGTTAAGATCATCAATTTCTTCTTTTGTCAATATGGGCTGTTTATGTGTTTCTAGGAATTTGTCCATTTCCTCTAGATTGTCATTTTTGTTGGAATATAGTTTTTCAAAATATCCTCTTATGATAGTCTTTATTTCTGTGGGGTCAGTGGTGATATCGCCTTTCTCATTTCTTATTTTGTGTATTTGCATCTTCTCTCTTTTTTTCTTTGTTAGTGTTGCTAAAGGTTTGTCAATTTTGTTAATCTTCTCAAAAAACCAGCTCTTGGTCTTGTTTATCTGTTCAAGTGCTTTCTTATTTTCTATTTCATTTAGTTCTGCTCTTATCTTTGTTATTTCCTTCCTTCTTCTTCCTGTTGGGTTACTTTGTTGTTGTTTTTCTAATTCCTTCAAATGTGCAGTTAGTTCTTCAATTTTTGCTCTTTCTTCTTTTTTGATATATGAATTTATGGCTATAAACTTCCCTCTCAGTACTGCTTTTGCTGCATCCCATAAATTTTGGTATGTTGTGTTATCATTATCATTTGTTTCAAGGTAGTCATTGATTTCTTTTGAGATTTCCTCTTTGACCCACTGTTTTTCTAAGAGTGTGTTGTTTAATTTCCAAATCGTGGTGTGAAATCTGGGCTTCTTTCCCTTGCAAATCTCCAGCTTGACTCCACTGTGGTCAGAGATAATGTTTTGTATGATTTCAATCTTTCTGAATTCGTTCAGCCTTTCTTTGTGGCCTAGCATATGATCTATCTTCGAGAATGATCCATGTGCGCTTGAGAAAAATGTATATCCTGCTGTGTTTGGGTGTAGCGATCTATATATGTCTATTAGATCGAGCTCCTCTAATATACTATTCAGATGTTTTGTGTCTTTGGTGATTCTCTTTTGAGATGTTCTGTCCAGAATTGATAGTGGTGTATTAAAATCCCCCACTATAATTGTAGATGTATCTATTCTTTCACTTAGTTTTTCCAGCGTTTGCCTGACGTATTTAGAGGCACCCTTGTTAGGGGCATAGATATTTATGATTGTTCGATCTTCTTGACAGATTTTCCCTTTGACTAAAATGTAGTATCCTTCTTTGTCTCTCACAATTGTTTCACATTTAAAGTCTATTTTGTCTGATATTAATATAGCTACTCCTGCCTTTTTTTGGTTATTGTTAGCTTGTATGATTGTTTTCCAGCCTTTCACTTTCAATCTCCATGCGTCTCTGGGTCTAAGATGTGTCTCTTGTAGACAGCATATGGATGGGTCATATTTCCTTATCCAGTGTCCCAGTCTGAATCTTTTGATAGGTGAGTTTAATCCATTGACATTCAGTGTTATTACTATCAAGGAATTATTTGTGTTAGCCATATTTTGATTGGATTTGTGTTTGTCATATTTTGTTTGTATATTTTTTTTTTGTCTTTTTTGTTGTTGTTGTTGGTCTTATACTCTCCTCCAACTTTGCCTTTCCTGTTTTTTCCTTTCTTCCTGCAGAACTCCCTTTAGAATTTCTTGAAGGGGAGGTTTCTTGTTGGTATACTCTTTCAGTTTCTGTTTGTCTGCGAATATTTTGAACTCTCCATCATGTTTGAATGCTAGTTTAGCTGGATAGAGTATTCTTGGTTGGAAATTTTTTTCCTTTAGTACCTTGACTATATCATACCACTGTCTTCTTGCCTCCATGGTTTCAGAAGAGAAATCAGCACTTAATCTAATTGAGCTTCCCTTGTATGTGATGGTTTTCTTTTCTCTTGCTGCTTTTAGGATCTTCTCTTTGTCTTGAGCATTGGATAATTTGACAAGTATATGTCTTGGGGTGGGCCTGTTGGGGTTTATGACTTGTGGAGTGCGCTGTGCTTCTTGGATATGTACATCTGTCTCTTTCAGTAGATTTGGGAAGTTTTCAGTCATTATTTCCTGCAACACTCTTTCTGACCCCTTTCCCTTCTCTTCACCTTCTGGAATGCCTATAATACGTATGTTTGAGCGTTTTGCATTGTCATTCAGGTCCCTAAATCCTAATTGGATTTTTTCTATCTTCTTATTGACCCCTTCTACTATCTGTTTGATTTCTGATGTACTGTCTTCCACATCACTAATTCTCTGCTCTGTCTCTTCTAGTCTGCTAATATTTGCTGCAAGTGTATTTTTGATTTCTTGAACTGTGGTGTTCATTCCCATCATATCTGTTATGTTTTTGCGTATGTCTGCAATTTCCCCTCCAAGTGATGTCTTCATGTTGTTAACCTCTTTCATTACTGCATCAAATTTGTCGGTGATAAATGTTCTGAGATCTTTCATTGCTTGTGCCAAGTTTTGCTCCCCTTCGTGATTATTGGTTTGTTGATTGGATTCAGCCATGTTTTCCTGATTATTGGTTTGGTTCGTAGATTTTTGTTGCTTTCTGGTCATCTCTTTATTTTGACGAATTTAATCAGTTCCTTAGTTTCTTTGTCTGCTCTTGGAGGTTAATTAGTTGTTATTTTTGCACAGGTGTTATATCTTCTCTTTGTCACTTTTTTCTTCTTATTCTAGTTACTTGTTGTTGGTTAAGTTCACTTTAGAGGAAAGTATTAGTGTTGGGGAAAGGCAATTGTGTAAGCAAGGGAAAAGTGTAAAGTTGTATTGGTGATGTATGTTAATAAAGCAGGAATATGAGATCTGGAAGGATGGAGGTTAGATTCATGTAGATTGTATAGAGTTATAGCTGTAGGTAGAGTACCTTTTATGAAGTTGATGACTGAATTTGGGAGGAATATGGTATGAACTACACAGCTATTGTTTTCATGAGAGAGGGAAAAAGAAAAGAAAGGTAATAGTTTCAAGAGTGGATAATAGACAGAAAACAGAACAAAGGTATTAGAAATTAAGAGTTAGACACTTTGTGGATCAAAGAACGGGAGGTGGGGGGTGGAATATAGGAGAGACAGTAGATGATAGTGGATATCAAGATGCAGGGGAAGGGGGATAGTGTATGTAGCCTAAATCAGTTCACACAGAAATGAGGCAGTAGAGGATGGGAAAACCCAGCAAATGTGAGGTGTTCCCTGTAGCACCTATTGTATACTTGAATTAAAGTAAAAATAAGTGGAAGATGAGGGACAAGAGGGAAAGAGAAAACCGAAAAAAAAACAAACAAACAAAAAAAACAAACTAATTATAATAGAGAAAAAAGAAAGGCAAGAAGAAAGGAAGAAAGAAAAAGAGGATGGGCAAACGGTGGGGAACGGATAGGGAGAAGAGAGATACAGGTACACACGTGTCACAATTGCAACACTATCTAAAACAACAACTTCCCCCCGCTTTGCCCTAAAACCCCCCCGTCTGTCTGCCCAAATGGGTCTGCAAGCACCTCCCTTCCCACAAACCCCCAATAGGCCGCCCAGGGCCCACGAACTCCCCAGTACTGCAGATGCTCAAAAAAAAAAAAAAAAAAATTTAAGTAAAATTAAAAAAAACAAACAAACAAACAAACAAACAAAAAAAACCAAAAAAAAACAGAAACCCCTCCGCAGGCCCGGCTCCGCCCGCCGCGGAGGCTTGGACCGGCTCTGCCCGGCTCCTCACGCCGCCTTGGCCTGGTCTGGCTCCGCCCAGCTCCGCTCGCTACAGCGGCCCAGCCGGCTCCGGCATCCACCCCCCGCCACCGCGGCCCGGACCGGCCCCGCCCGGCTCCGCACCCGCCGCGGCCCGACCCGGGCCCGCCCGGCTCCAAACGCCACCGCGGCCCGCAGCCGGGGCCTGAACCGGCCCCGCCCGGCTCCAAGCGCCACCGCGGCCCGCAGTCGGGGCCCGCACCGGCCCCGCCCGGCCCCAAGCGCCCCCGCGGCCCGCAGCCGGGGCCTGCACCGGCCCCGCCCGGCTCCAAGCGCCACCGCGGCCCGCAGCCTGGGCCTGCACCGGCCCCGCCCGGCTCCAAGCGCTACCGCGGCCCGCAGCCGGGGCCTGCACCGGCCCCGCCCGGCTCCAAGCGCTACCGCGGCCCGCAGCCGGGGCCTGCACCGGCCCCGCCCGGCTCCAGACGCCACCGCGGCCCGCAGCCGGGGCCTGCACCAGCCCCGCCCGGCTCCAGACGCTACCGCGGCCCGGCCCGGCCTGGCTCAGCCCCACCGAGCGGGGCTAGATGCCTCGTCTCCGCCCACCCAAGAAGGGAATCCTCTGCAGGTAGCTGGGATCTCCGTGTATATTTCACAGACGAATCCCCTCTGTTACCCTCCCTCCAAATCGACGTCCAGACACCTCCGGACCAGCAAAAATCCCGAAACAATCTGGTCCCAAAGAGTCTCCAACGCCGCCCAGCCGATTCCCTGCAGAAGACTCCAACAGGGATGTTCACTCAGCCGCCATCTTGCCCCCTCCCCCTCACTTTTAATTTTTTAAAACATACTTTGATTGCATATATATTACAGAGAATATATAAGGGATTCCCAAATGCCCCAATCCCAACATCTCCCACATTTTCCCACATTAGCAACATCTTTCATCAGAGTGGTACATTCAGTGCAATTCATAAACCCATTTTGAAGCATTGCCACTAAACGCGAATTATAGTTTACATTGTAATTTGCACTCTTTCCCATTCAACTGTGTTGGTTATGGCCGGGTATATAATGACTTGTATAGGTCATTGTAATGTCATTCAGGGTGATTCCCAAATCTAAAAATGCCATCCTATTATACCCAGGTTTCCCTCTCCCTAACCTCAGAACATGCATGGTCAGTGCCTCCACAACCATTGCTAGAATCACAATAAGTCTACAAGAGAATACTTATAAGTTTATTTTAGTCCTTAGTTCATTTCCCAATCCTGAGGACTCTGGGATGGTGATGTGCACTCCATCATTAAATGAGGTGGACTTTGATCCCATACATCTGATGGATGGGACTCTCTTGTTTGCAATTGTAGTTTCTCTTGGTTACTTGGTATGTTGTTTGTCTATCATTTCCTCCCTGGTAGTTGTCCAGCATTGTTTCCTCCCTGTTGTTTGTCTATCATTTCCTCCCTCGGTGAGTCCATTGAATTGGAGAGTAAGTGTTACTACTCCATTGAGATGCATGACTCAGACAGCACATGGATAGTCCAAAGATTTAAGTCTCTTGGATGCATACTTACCAACTGTATTACTAATTATAGGTTCAAATAGAAGGACAGAAGAGTCATGCATAGGAAACCATTGCTGAATCTAACTCTGTCACTATGGGGAGTATAAATGCCTGATTAGGGCCTACTGGCAAGAGGCAAAATTTCTGAGCTATCTGCTCAAAGTATAGTGTCTGGATTCTTCATATCCCTGAGGAGTTTCACTATTTGGGGTAGTATCTACTTTGGCTGTCAATGAGATCATGTTGAGATGTGCATAAACACTACCTCTGGGATGGCCTCCAGACTCACTTTGGAGTATCCTAGCCATACAAACTCATTTGTCTTAAACTTTTCCCAATTTTGGTCAAGGACTCTTTTTAGCCATATGCATTGCATGTTGGTACTTGGTAGCTGTATTAGTCAGCCAAAAGGGTGCTGATGCAAAATACCAGAAATTGGTTGGTTTTTATAAAGGGTATTTATTTGGGGTAGGAGCTTACAGATACCAGGCCATAAAGCATAAGTTACTTCCCTCACCAAAGTCTATTTTCACACGTTGGATCAAGATGGCCATGGATGGCTATTAGGGTTCAAGCTTCCTGGGTTCCTCCCTTCCAAGGTCTTGCTTCTCTCTAGGTTCAAGGATCCTTTCCTTCCAAGTCTTGCTCCTTCCTGGGCTCAGGTTCCTCTCTTCCTGGGGCTGACTTCTCTATCCTCTGTGAGCTTATTTCCTGGACTCCAACTTAAGGTGTCAGCATCAAACTCCAACATCAAAACTCTAACATCAAAACCCTCACTTCTGTTGTTTGTCATGCCTTTTATCTGTGAGTCCCCTCCCACCAAGGGGGCGGGACACAATGCCCTAATGACATGTCCCAATCAAAACCCTAATCATAACTTAATCATGCCCAGGTACAGACCAGATTACAAACATAATCCAATATCTATTTTTGGAATTCATAACCATATCAAACTGTTACATCTCCTTTCTTTACTTTTCACATTGTAGCTCTCCCTTTAGTATTTCCTTCAAAGTCAGTGCCTTGTGTACAAACTCACAGTTTCTGTTTATCTGTGAATATTCTAAGCTTGCCCTCATTTTTTTTTCTGTCAAAATGTTTATTGCAAAATGGAGTCTTAGAACAAAGGCAAGTCAAGTATAGTGCACATCAAAATGAAATGTATGACACCAACTTGGATTTCTGAATACATTGCAGACTTTGTGATGGAATATAAAATTCCAACTATGAAGTCAATAATTTACCACAGAAGAATAAAATTTAGTCTTCCATACAAACATTATACAAGATATTTGGCATTGGACTTGCTCAAAATAACTTTGCAATAGAATCATCGAGAAGTTTTTGTTAAAAAAATAACACAAAACACAATAAAGTAATTCTGGTATATATTCAGAGATCACACTTAAATAATATAAATATTTTCTATTAAGTATAAAAATTTTATATGAAAATTAATATATGCAGTGTATCATATCTGACATTAAAAGATATACTATCCTGCATATAACATAAAATAATTAATGCAGGTGCTTGAGACTCTCATTTTAAAGTAAAATAACCACATGCCATAAAGTTCCTCACAGGCAATAGAGTGCAAACTACATTGGAATCCAATGAAAACAAGTCTGGTCCTCCAGATTTCCCTCGTAGACTCTCATTTTTCATCACAGAAATTGCTCCATCTAGAGCTGTAATACTGTGCTACAGTTAAAAGAATAGAACAGATTATTCTCACTGGCAGTACTTAAAATCTTAACAAGATTACAGTCATTTGAATGTATCAAAAGTTGCTTGATTATAGAAAAATATATGTGTTGTAGTGAGATTCTGCTAATTTCAAAAGGTTGCAACAAATTCTAGTGTATCAAAATTTTAAAAATGTATCAATATTTAACTCAGAATAAATTTTAAAATGATCTTTCATAAAATTCTTACTATTCTAATCAAAACTCTAAAAATGAAAATTTTGTACATAGTAATGCTATGAGAATTATTCTGGATCACTCCCAACACCCACAAATTCTTGATTTTAATGGGATTCAAGTTTGAAAGATCAGCAGGTGTTAATGTTGTAGAAATCCACATGTTAAAAATCACGGGCTAAAAAAAGAGCCCTTAACATGCCCAGAATGGCAGCGACAAGTATAGTCAGCTATGCCTTCAACTGCATCCCGATGTTTACTCAGGGTAAAATATTAAAATGTGATTTTGTTAAAAAAAAAAAAAAGACTATTAGCAGAAAGGGCCTTTCAAATTAACCTGGTTACTTTACAGAACTGTAGCTACCTCAATGAGGCTTTTATTTTTTATTTATTGTGGAATCAATGTAATAGGAGAATGACCTAAGGTGAATTTAGTGGTTTCATAAAGTTTCCATCAGCATTTTTAAGGGGAAGGAAATCATTTCCACAACTGTTGATTTCAGATAAATGTCATAAGCCTACCAAATTCAGTTTAATATGGTAGTTGTAATTCTGAAAAAGCATTTTTTTTAACTTGGATAATTTTGTCTAGGAGGAATCAAAAGATTAGGTGTAGAACTCTAAGACTCAGGCCTGGCAAGTTTATCAGTGAGGAAGGGATGATGCAGTTGGCACTGTACAGGAAGTTCTTTGTTGTGAAGGATCTTCTGTGGAATGCAGGATATTACTTTCTATGACATTGGGCACCAAATGTCCCTGGTCATTATGACAACCAATAATATGTCCCCTGCTCCAGCATTCTCAAGTACATTAGGTGCCAGCATGACCCTGGCTGAGACCATAAGGAAGTTGTGGTCTCAACCTACATGATCAACTTTACAAATAGAGAAGAAAGATGGAAGAGCAATTGCATTTGCAGTTGCCTGGCTCTGGCAATAATTAACACAATTTAGGCTTTTGGGTCTCATGATGAGTCTTCAATTTCTCAGTATTTCTTCTACTCTTCTCTTCATAAATGTACACTTTTGTAAGTCAACTGATTGGAAATGAATCCAGCACAAATAATTTGCTATTTCAAAAAAACTGATCCAAAAATGAATTAGAAGCTGCACATATAATATCATCATTAAACATTCTGTATATGACCAATAAAAATTTTTCTAAAAATTAATAAAATTAAGATAAAAAATAAAATTAAGTCTTCTAAATGATCTTTACAGCTAGAGAGAGAACACCTTAAAATCTGATTATATGATTCAGATTTCAGGGATGCTTTAACATTTTCCGACCTGTAGACTCTACAATGAAGAAGAACAATGATTTGGAATAGAAAGCAAAATAGACAAGGCCATGTGGTACTTATTTATAGCCCAATTCCTGATGAAGAATAATTTCAAGTTCCTCAATTCTGCTGTATCTTAAATCCTTGCCATCTCTTGATGGTAGAGTATTGTGTATAGCCTTCTCTGAAATACTGGTGAAGAATACAGTAGCAGTCAAAGGATTTGAGAAATGGTAAACCTAGGTCTGGGTACAGAGTTTTCTTACCTTACTCTTTTGGCTCTATTTGACTGCTGTTATTAATGCACTAAAAGTTGACATGTAATAATATACATTTATATGTAAACAAAGAAAAATTTTCACTAGTTCATAAATTTTAAATGTGTTGCTGCTTATTCTTACGTGTAAGGCGAGGTTTATATTCTTATATAAAGTGTACAGGTCCCAAAATTAGCCTACAGAGGGTCTCTTACCTTCTTGAGCTTTGCTCAAGTGTTAGTTTATCAGTGAGGCCTTTCCTGACCATATGCCTTGTCCTCCTTCCCTGCTTTATTTTTTCAGCATGCACTTTTCAAATGTTAACATACTATACAATATTTTTGTTAATGGTCGATCTCAACCTTCTAGCATATAAGCTCCATGAGGGCAAGGGGTTTTGTTTTCTCTTTCCCAGTACCTACAACAGTACCTGTCACACAGAAGGAGCTCAGTGAATATTGGAATGAATGAATGACTTTATCTTTCCCTGGGAAGATGTGCAAGATGCTTTTCAACTGCCATGTCCTTGACTCTTTTTGTTCTACCACAGTGCCCCAAGGTGTGCTGGGAAGTCAAGAGTTGCAAATTGTTCCTACTGCTCCACTCCTAGATTTTCTACTGTGACCTGGCTTGAGTCATTGAGCACTTCTGTATGTCTGAACATTCAGGCTGTCTCATTATATGTGTGCCTGTTTGCCACCAGCGTTGTATAGTGATGTGCATGTATCCATATATATGTGTGTATGCATAGATGTCTTAACACAATGGGTATGTGGGGAATATCATCTTCTAGGAAAAGGTTTAACTACTCTTTCTTTTTTTCTAATTTTTTCTTCTTTATTTTCTGTTAAATGTTGCATTCAAAAAATATGAGATCTGGCCCACTGGATGGAACGTGGGAGAATGTGGGCTATGATGTGGACCATTGACCATGAGGTGCAGTGGTGCTCTGAGATGTATTCACCAAATCCAATGAATGTCTCATGATGATGGAGGAGATTGTTGCTATGGGGGGAGCAGTGGGGTGAAAGGGATGGGGGTATATGGGGACCTAATATTTTTTTAATGTAATATTTAAAAAATAAATAAAGACAAAAATTGAGGTCCCCTCACCCCCCTCACCTCACTCCTTCCAAATCAACAACTTCTTCCATCATCGTGGCTCATTGACTGCAACTGGTGAATACATTTTGGAGCACTGCTGCACCACATGGACAGTGGTCTATATGGTAGTCTATGCTCTCCCCCAGTCCACCCAGTGGGCAATGGCAGGACACAAAATGTCCAGCACCTGTCCTTGCAGCACCACCCAGGACAACTCCAAATCCTGAAAATGCCCACACATCATATCTCTTCTTCCCTCTCCCTACCATAAGCAGCTACCATGGCCACTTTCTACATATCAATGCTACAATTTATTCCATTACTAATCACAATAGTTCCACAGCAGAACACCAGTAAGTCCACTCTAATCCATACTCTATTCCTCCATTCTGTGGACCCTGGGATGGTTATGCCCAGTTCCCCTCTACATCAAGAAGGAACTTAGATTACACATGGATGATGGATGCAATTCTCCTGTTTGCAGTTGTAGGCACACTTGGCTCCCTGGTGTGGTGGTTGACCCTCTTCACTTCCTTGTTAGCTGGCCAAGGTAAATCCAATAAACCAGAGTTGCAAGTCTGCTGAGGCTCAGGGCCTGGCTGTCACATGGACAGTCAAGAGATTCAGGTCTCCTGAGTGTACAACAATCTCAGCATCAACCACAGGCCTGGTAAAAATAACAGAAAAGGCAGTGTAGAAAGGTCATATCTGAATCCAACTACATCACATTCAGGAGCAAAACCTCCAAAGTAGGGTCAACTGACATGGCCCTGAACTCCAGAGTCATCTGCAATGACCATAGAGCCTGTGGGTCTCTGTAGCCCTCAGGAGAACCAATACCTGAGTTTGTATCTACTTTGGCTGTCTCTGATACCCTGCTGAGGTATCCATAAGCATCACCCCTCTGATGACCTCCTGACTCTTTTTTGAAGACTCATAGCCATATAAACTCATTTGTCCTTTCTATTTCCCCCTTTTATCCAAAGTCAAAAAGCAGTTTTTAACACCTGATATTATATGTAGGCTGAGATATTCTGTTGATCTGAGTTGACGCTTTTATTCAAGGTCTTTTTTTTTAAGATTTATTTATTTTATTTATTTCTCTCCCCTCATCCCCCACCAAGTCATCTGTTCTCTGTGTCCATTTGCTGCGTGTTCTTGTTTTGTCCACTTCTGTTGTCAGCGGCATGGGAATCTGTGTTTCTTTTTGTTGCATAATCTTGCTGCATCAACTCTCCTTGTGTGCGATGCCATTCCTGGGCAGGCTGCACTTTCTTTCGCATTGGGCGGCTCTCCTTACAGGGCACACTCCTTGTGTGTGGGGCTCCCCTATGCGGGAACACCCCTGCGTGGCACGGCACTCTTTGTGTGCATCAGTACTGCACATAAGCCAGCTCCACACGGGTCAAGGAGGCCCAGGGTTTGAACCATGGACCTCCCATGTGGTAGAGAGAGGCCCTATCCACTGGGCCAAGTCCACTTCCCAATTCAAGGTCTTTTTATAGTTACATCATCAGCTGGTGCTTAGTAGTAATCCCTCAGTGTAAGGGAGCCTCATCCCTGGGAGTCATGTTCTACACTTGGGGGATAAGTAATGTATTTACATGCTGAGTTTGCCTTAGAGAGTGGTCACATTTGAGCAACATGGAGGCACTCAGGAGATAACTATTAGGCATCCTGCAGCTCTAAACCTTGTGCATATTTCAGGCACACAGGCTCATAATTGGAGCCATCAGTATCAAGGGCTCATTGTTGGCCCATCCATCATTATTGGTCTTTGCCATTGCACTTGGAAGATTATTGTTGTTCGATTGGGGAATGTGATAGAGCTCCCCTGGCTAGGAACTCAACACTCCTTCAGTTGTCATTTTTAACTGTAACCACTATGAAAATATCCAAACATTTTTATGTACCCTATATACATGCTCTGGAGAACTCCCACCCAACCATGTTCCTCCTATCAATAACACCCCACACCAGTGTTCCTCCCCTGTCATACTTGAACATCTCTGTAGTCCAAAACTTCTTTAACAATGAAACCTAATATATTGCCAGGTTCCATTAATAGTAAAATGGAATATAGTGATGGGTTTAAAGGTTAGATATAGAATACATACTAATTTAGAAAAATTAAATAAAGTAAAAATAAATTGGGGTATCAAAAAATGAAAAAAATGAAAAAGCTTTGTATTTGATGTTTTGCCTTTCATCACTGCTATAGGTGTAAGTTATAAGTCTCTTATCATATATATGGTTGCCAAATATTTTCTCCCATTGAGTGGGTTCCCTTTTTACTTTCTTGACAAACTCCTTTGAGGTGCAGAAGGCTTTAATTTTGAGGAAGTCGCATTTATCTATTTGTTCTTTTGCTGCTCATGCTTTTGGTGTGAAATTCATGAAGTCATTCCCTATTACAAGGTCCTGTAGATGCTTCCGTACATTGCTTCCCAAGGTCTTTATCATCTTGACTCTTATATTTAGATCTTTGATCCATCTTAAGTTGATTTTTGTATAAGGTGTGAGTTGGTAATCCTCTTTTATTCTTTTACATATCGATATCCAGTTCTCCAGGCACCATTTGTTGAAGAGGCCATTCTCTCCCAGTTGAGAGGGTCTGGTGACCTACTATTCTATCGGTTTACTTAGCATGGGGGTGGTGCCACAGACTACAAATACCTCAGTCCAAGTAATCCTGACCAGGACTCATAAGTCTTCAAACAGTAACAGGAAAAATGCGTTGGTATAGCATTTATTCTAGGATTGTGCTCTTCAACTTCCCGGAACACTATCCTCCTTTATTATCATCTTATATGAATGAACAAGTATCCCTTGAAATTAGTAGTTTAGTTTTCTGGATGGTTACTGAAGCTTTTTACTTTTCAAGGTCTTGTTTTTTCTTAAGGAGGTATCGAGGATTGAACTCAGGACCTAATACATGTGAAGCAGACTCTCAACCACTGAGCTCCACCTGCTCCACCTCTCAGTCTTTTCACTGGCATAATAATAGCTAACATTAACTGAATGTAACATCAGAATTGGAGTCAAGGTTGGTTTTTTTTAAAAAAAACAACAACTCTGAAAGACTAGATTTGATATGTAAAGGAACATTGTTTGCATTTGTGCTAAAGTAAGTATAATTTATATTTACTATTCCCTTTACAATACTTAATTTCCTCTTTAAAATATCTATACAGAGAAGCAGACATGGCTCAACTGATAAGAGTGTCTGCCTACCACATGGAGGTCCAGGGTTTGATCCCTAGGGCCTCCTGACCCGTGGGGTGAGCTGGCCCATGTGCAGTGCTGCCACGCACAAGGAGTGCCATGCCATGCAGGGGTGTCCCCATGTAGGGGTGCCCCACATTCAAGGAGTGCACCCTGTGAGGAGAGCTGCCTCACATGAAAAAAGTACAGCCTGTCCAGTAGTAGCACCACACACCCAGAGAGCTGATGCAGCAAGATGACAGAACAAAAAAGAGATGCAGTTTCCCAGTTCCACCACATAATGCAAGCAGACACAGAAGAACACACAGTGAATGGATACAGAGAGCAGCCAATGGGGGGGGGGGCGAAAGGGAGAGAAATAAATAAAATAAATCTTTAAAAATATATATCTATACATATACTTAAAATCCAGGATTACCATGCCCCCCTGGAACAAACAAACAAAAAACATGCACACACTCCTCATTGGAAGTGCCTCCCAGGGCAGGCTGATGCTGAGCATTCACACTGCCTGAAGACATCCCTTTAAGTCCATGTCTTTCTCTTTGAATAGAGTACAAGCTAAGCCTTAGATGACCGTGTATTGTTGTTAACAAGTTCCAGGGTTATCAATGGTATGAATGAAATCTTGCAATATCTGCTGTTGGTTTCAAATTAGAGTATTTCTCCCAATTGTAGTATTGAGAACACTTATCAGGTTTTACTTTGAATAGCTGTGCTATTTATATTTAGGATTGAAAATTATCGGCATTTAGGTATTTCAGAAGAAGCGTTTTGTTATAACCTTCTTTCATCTCAAATTTTTGTTGTTGAATTTTGTAGTCACTATCAATCATTTTTTACATTACCGTGCATTGCTATAAGAAATAAAATGTAATAAAAAGGCCATATGTTACAGGAAAATCAAGTGTCTAAGAAATATTTTAGGAGTTGAGTGCTTGATCAAAATGTAAGATTTTTTTAAAAAACCAATTGAATAGAATAAATAAAGGCAAATACAAACTATTAAGTAGTCATTAAAAGAAAACCAGAATGTCATTAGTTAAAAAATCACAAATTTCTACAATTGGGCAGCACACTTGGCTGATTCATTAAATATACACTTTTGAATTAATACCCCCCATATTTCTGTAAGCAGAAATAAATCAAAAGTAAAATTAATAGAGTACTGTCATATAAATATGATTGCCCTAAAAATGCAGTGCTTGGTTTTCTACCTCCTTATTGGTTTTCATACAGGCCAAGATAGCAAGTTTCTTTTGTTTTTCTGAACATTTTTGACTGTATTACTTTTTTTTTAGATTTAATAACATGTATTTCTGTGGTACATACAGCTTCAAACCACTCCAGTGACCAAAGAAAATAAAGTACACATTAAAGTTCAGTTAAGGGAAATGTAACTGGAACATAGAGTAGTGACAATTCTTCATCATGAAAGAGTTAAGTCTTGACTTTGTGCCCAAATGCAGTGAAGACATCTGATTGAAGATGCCCAAGTTCAAAGAGAGACTGCAGAACTCTCTGCATTTTCAAACAAGGAGAAATTCTAGGTTCCACTGATAGTTCATTATTATTTTTTTAAAAAGAATCCAATGACATAAGCTCTCTCAGAACACTTTATGTGGAAAAGAATATGCCTATTGTTTTACTACAATAGTCTGAATCTTACTTTCTGCTTTCATTCACTATTATTTTCACTATTATATTCACTATTATTTTCCATGTCATTATCTTCCTCCCTCTCGTCCTCATCATCACCTTCTGACCAGTCAAAATCACTGAACCCCAGGGCCATGTTGACTTTCTTCCCCCTTCTCTTAGATGTGGCTTTAGAAGAATTCTGCTTGGCTTGCATGTTTATTTGCATCCCAGAATGCAGCACAGCTCCTGCTTTGTTCATCAAGAATATATCCCCAAAGCCCATCAGCATCATGGTCTGCAGACTTTGGTTCATGCCATGTCCCTCTCCGTTACTTGTTGCTGTGTTTTGACATGATATTTCTGCACTGTTTGACTCCTCTGTTTTAGATTCAAAGTAAGACTCCTCAGACATTCTTGCAGCAAGAGGCAAGAAAAGTGGGGTATTGGACTGCTCTGTCAGTTTTTGCTCCCACATCTTTAAATGACTTTCTTGTTCTTTAAACTCCTGCTCTTCAAAGCTGAGATCATGCTGTAGTGTCTTTAACCTATCGAGGTTTGCCTCAATTTTGCACCTCCACTCTGCCTTGTTGTGCAGGAATGAGCTACACTGGTCAGGAAGATTAGTGTCATTTGACATGAACTCAAGAATGGAAATGATTTGCTTGAATGATGGCCATTTCTTGGCATCATCTTCCCAACACTGATGTAACAATTCAGCGAAACTTCTGGGGCAACTGCTTGGAAAGGTTACTCTCTCATGTTTTCCACTACAAGACAAGCTACTAGTAATCCTTCCAAATTTTTTAAGTGGACCTCCCTTGTTAGCATCTCCCAGAGAACCACACCATAGGAATATGTGTCATAAGTTTCAAGTACAGGGAGACTCTGGATAACTTCTGGACCCAACTGTAGGAAAGTTACAACCAAGGACATGTGTGTTGTGTGGTTATGGAACCAGGAGGCACCAAAATCACAGATCTTCAATACTCCAACAGCAACTATAACAACATTTCTGGACTTGGTATCTCTGTGAATCACCTTGATGGGACCCTCTATATGTAAATAGTGCATTTCTTTGGCTACATCAGTTGCCCAGGTCATGATGCTATCCATGTCCATCTCTTCACTTCTATTACTGTTAATGCAGTCATACAGTGATCCCTGAGAAGCATATTCTGTGACGATACCATAGCTGGGAGTTTCAAGAATTACTCCATAAAACTGAATGATGTTTCTGTGACTGAGAACACTGAGTATTTCTGCCTCTTTCTCTATTTTGAGTAGCTTCTTTACAGCCACCTCCTTGTCCTGTGATATCCAGTTGGCACGATAAACACTCCCAAAACTACCCCCACCACAGTTTTCAAAAAACTGCAAGTCATCAAATTTAATTTGCACAAAGGAAGCTCTGAGAGATGACATCTCATAATGACAAAGTATTATACTTCCACGAAATCTGGTACCTGAAGATGGAGGTGGGGGAGGGGACGAGCAGCAGCCAGGGGCATGGAGGTCATTGACCTCAATTTTGAAAGACAATCTTGCCAGATATAAGATTCTTGAATGACAGTCTTTCTCTTTCATTATCTGAAATATATCATAACAGTGTCTTCTTGCTGCCATGGTTTCTGTTGAGAAACCATCACTTAATCATACTGGACATTGCTTGTATGCTATTTGTCACTTTTCTCTTGCTGTTTTCAGAATTCTATCTTTATATTTGACATATTAGTATGTGTCTCGGAATAGGACTATTCAGATTCATTCTGATGCAGTACTTTGTGCTTCTTGGACATGGATATTTATGTCCTTCAATAGGGTTGGTAAATTTTCTACCACTTTTCCTGAAATATTCCTTCTGCCCATTTTCTGTTGTCTCCTTCTGAGACACCCATGACACGTTTGTGTGCATTCCCCTTGCTGTCATTTACTTCACTGAGACCCTATTCATTATTTTTTCATTTTTTTCTTTAGCTGTTCTTTTGTATGTTTGCTTTCAGAGACCCTGTCTTCAAGATCAGTGATCCCTCTTCTACCCTTTAAAATCTGTGGTTAAATGCCCCCAGTGTATTTTACTTTCATTTATTGTGCCTTTTCTACTTTTCTACCCATGATATCTGATATTTTTCTATGTTTGGGTTCACAGTCTTTTTTTTTTTTTTTGCTTATCCAGTCTCTTCTTGATGTCCTTAATCTTTTTAGCCATCTCACTGAATTTATTAAGGAATATTGTTTTTTTTAATTATTTATTACATTATTACATTAAAAAAATATATGAGGTCTCATTCAACCCCACCACCCCCGCCCCCCACTCCCCCCACAGCAACACTCTCTCCCATCATATTGACACATCCATTGCACCTGGTAAGTTAATCTCTGAGCATCATTGCACCCCATAGTCAATGGTCCACATCATAGCCCAGACTCTCTCACGTTCCATCCAGTGGGCCCTGGGGGGATCTACAGTGTCCCGTAATTGTCCGTGAAGCACTATCCAGGACAACTCCACGTCCCAAAAATGCCTCCACATCTCATCTCTTCCTCCCGTTCCCCACACCCAGCAGCCCCCATGGCTACCATTCCCACACCCATTCCACATTTTCTCTGTGGACATTGGATTGGTTGTGTCCATTGCACACCTATGTCAAGTGAGGGCTTAGATTCCACATGGGTACTGGATGCACTCCTCCTGCTTCTAGTTGTAGACACTCTAGGCTCCATGTTGTGGTGGTTGACCTTCTTCAACTCCATGTTAGCTGAGTGGAGTAAGTCAATAAATCAAAGTGTAGGAGCTGAAGTCTGTTGAGGCTCTGGGCCTGGGTGTCATATTATCAGTCCAGAGATTCAAATCCCCTACATATATCTTAAACCCAGCACCAACTACAATTCCAATAAAGTAGCATGCAAGTCTTGTGAAAAGAGATCCCCTCTGAGTCCAATTACATCACGCAGAAACACCAGCTCCAAAGAAGGGCCATCTGTCATGGCAGTGAACCCCTTCTGCCATGACCATAGAACCCGTGGGTCTCTTTATCCCTCAAAAGAACCAATACCTGCGGTTGTATCTACCTTATCTGTCTCTTAGACTCTGTTCAGTTGTACATAGGGGTATTCTTCTGACAACCTCCAGACTCTTTTTTAGAGACTCACAGCCTTATAATCTCATTTCTCCTTTCCATTTCCCCCTTACATTAGGTCAAACCGCTTCCCGAAGTCATGTTATTATATGTAGACAGGTATATTCTGCTGTTCCGCATTGAATCTTTAATTCAAGGTCATTTTCTAGTTGCTTCTTCAGCTGGTATGTGGTAGTGATCCCTCACTGCCAGGGAGGCTCATCCCTGGGTGTAGTGTCCCACGCTGGGGGGAATGCATCGCATCTACACACTGAGTTTGGCTGTGAGAGTGGCCACATTTGAGTAACATGAAGGCTGTCAGGAGGAAACCCCCAGGCGCAATGCTACTCTAGGCCTTGTTCTTATTGCAGGTGTATAGGCTCAAAAGTGTAGCCATTAGTATCAAGAGCCCACTGTTGGGCCCTCCTTCCTTCCTGGTTCTTGCCGTTGCACCTGGAGGATTGCCGCTGCTCTTCCAGGGCCCACAACAGTGACCCCCCGGCCAGGAGCCCAGTACCCCCCCCAGCTGTTGTTTTTAATTGTTTCCACTATGAGTATATATAGACATTACCATATACCCTGGGCATATGCCCTGTATAACTCCCTGTCAACCATATATATCTTGTCAATAACATCCCATATCAGTATTCCTCCGCTGCCATTGTTGAACCACTCTGTGATCCAAAACTTCCCGTAAAGTGAATCCCAACATGATGTCAGCTTCAGAAGAGTCTTAGATCACCAAAATTCATATATACAATATACAGTATTTCCCCAGATCCACCATAAAACCTTTTCCCTTCCACAGCAATACTCTTTTAACTTATTCATATCATATTTCCTGAAACTGATGTACAGATTCCGAAACTATAGTTTTCGAACAAGGTGACATTTATGCTTACTATGTGGTCCATACTTTAGGTTGTACAGTTTTCTAAATTTTTTAGTTATCCTATGTTTTGTCTTATGGTTTTCATTATTAGTCTGTCGTCCCCTATATATTTTTGGCGTAATATTAGCTGTTTTATATTCATCCTCGTGTACTCTCACATAACTCCTCTTTTGTCCCCTTATTTACCTTTGTTCCATCCATTGCACATCCATTTTCCCCTCCCCTTAGGGCTCACAACACCTGCCAATCTAATGCCCTGGGAGCCGTCCTTTCTCACGAGAGATACAGTTCTCTCTATTCGACGGCATTAGTCTTCCCCAGGATATAGGTTCACCCCACCCAATGGTAGAACCCACCTTGGCAAAATGAGCCTTCAGCTATTCCCTCCGGAGTCCGTCCCGCATCAGACCATACCCCCTGAGCTTCCTAACCAGGTAACCCTCCTACTTATACTTTGGTACGTTTTACTCAACATTTAGTTCTCAACGAAATTCTGACACGCTCCCATGTTCGTATGTTGCCCCTCCCTCCCACCTATTTCTTGGACCATATTACCCCTCTTCCCATCCCCAGCCCCCCTCAAACCCAGAAAGCCCCACCCGAAGGTAACCCCTTGCCCCATTTTGTCCCTTCTTTGTGCTCATACTTACCGCCAGCTCATCACAGATTCCACCCCTGCAGACATTAACTCACATCCTTCCTCCACCCCCCGATTTCCTGTAAGCCACTTTTCCAGACTCTAGCTCTCTGAGGCAGTTAACTTATTTCATATTATTGAGGTCATATAGTATTTGTCCTTCAATGCCTGGGTTGCTTCACTCAACATAAGATTCTCAAGGTTCATCCATGTTATCACGTGCGATTGTAGTGTATTGGTTCTTACAGCTGAGTAGTATTCCATTGTGTGTATATACCACATTTTATTGATCCACTCATCTGTTGATGGACATTTGGATTGATTCCAACTTTTGGCGATAGTGAACAATGCTGCTATGAACATTTGTGTACATATATCGGTTTGTGTCCTTGTTTTCAGATCTGATGGGTATATACCCAGCAGTGGTATTGCTGGGACATATGGCAAATCTATGGATAATTTTTTGAGAAACCGCCAAACTGTCCTCCAGAATGGTTGGATCCTTCTGCACTCCCACCATCAATGGATGAGTGTTCCCCTTTCTTCACATCCTCTCCAGCATTTGTATTCTACTGTTTTATTCTTGGCTGCTAATCTTATGGGAGTAAGATGGTATCTCATTGTAGTTTTGATTTGCATTTCCCTGATAGCTAGAGATTTGGAGCATTTTTTCATGTGCTTTTTAGTCATTTGTATTTCTTCTTTGGAGAAGTGTCTGTTTAAATCTTTTTCCCATTTTTTAAATGGGTTGTTTATCTTTTTGTTTTCAAGATATATGAGTTTTTTATATATGCAAGTTATAAGTCTCTTATCAGATATATGGATGCCAAATATTTTCTCCCATTGTGTGGGTTCCCTTTTTACTTTCTTGACAAACTCCTTTGAGGTGCAAAAGGCTTTAATTTTGAGGAAGTCCCATTTATCTATTTGTTCTTTTGCTGCTCGTGCTTTTGGTGTGATATTCATGAAGCCATTTCCTATTACAAGGTCCTGTAGGTGTTTCCCTACACTGCTTTCTAAGGTCTTTATGGTCTTGGCTCTTATATTTAGGTCTTTGATCCATCTTGAGTTGATCTTTGTATAAGGTGTGAGATGGTAATCCTCTTTCATTCTTCTACATATGGCAATCCAGTTCTCCAGGCACCATTTGTTGAATAGGCCATTCTCTCCCAGTTGAGAGGGTTTGGTGTCTTTATTGAATATTATATGGCTATATACATGAGGTTCTATATCTGAACTTTCAATTCGATTCCATTGGTCTGTGTGTCTCTCCTTATGCCAGTACCATGCTGTTTTCACTACTGTAGCTTTGTAGTATGTTTTGAAGTCAGGAAGTGTGATTCCTCCTATTTCGTTTTTGTTTTTCAATAGGTCTTTGGCTATTCGAGGCCTCTTTTTATTCCAAACAAATTTCATAGTTATTTTTTCTATTTCCTTAAAGAAGGCTGTGTTGATTTTTATTGGGATTGCATTGAATGTGTAGATCAGTTTTGGTAGGATAGACATCTTAATAATATTCAGTCTTCCTATCCATGAACAGGGAATATTCTTCCATTTATTTAGGTCGTCTTTGATTTCCTTGAACAATCTTGTATAGTTCTTGATGTATATGTTTTTTACCTCTTTAGTTAAATTTATTCCTAAGTATTTGATTTTTTATTTACTATTGTGAATGGTATTTGTTTCTTGATTTCCTCCTGATCTTGCTCATTATTGGTGTACAGAAATGCTACTGATTTATGCGCATTAATCTTATAACCTGCGACTTTGCTAAACTCATTTATGAGTTCTAGGAGCTTTGTTGTAGATCTCTCAGTGTTTTCTATATATAGGATCATGTCATCTGCAAATAATGAAATTTTGACTTCTTCCCTTCCAATTTGAATGCCTTTTATATCTGGTTCTTGCCTCAGTGCTCGAGCAAGTA
The DNA here is from genome assembly GCF_030445035.2 of Dasypus novemcinctus. NCBI lineage: Eukaryota > Metazoa > Chordata > Mammalia > Cingulata > Dasypodidae > Dasypus > Dasypus novemcinctus. The sequence continues at coordinate 65,590,521 of NC_080704.1, read as the reverse complement.
CTTCTAAGGCAATGTTAAACAGGAGCGGAGACAATGGGCATCCTTGTCTTGTTACTGAGTTTAGAGGGAAGGATTTCAGGATTTCGCTATTGTAAACAATGTTGGCTTTAGGTTTTTCATATATACTCTTTATCATGTTCAAAAAGTTTCCTTTTATTCTGATCTTTTGGAGTGTTTTTATCAGGAAGGGGTGCTGTATTTTGTCAAATGCCTTTTCTGCATCTATAGATATAATCATGTGGTTTTTTTCTCTCAATCTGTTTATATGGTGTATTACATTGATTGATTTTCTTATGTTGAACCATCCTTGCATACCTGGAATAAATCCCACTTGGTCATGGTGTATAATTCATTTAATGTGTTGTTGAATACGATTAGCAAGTATTTTGTTAAGTATTTTTGCGTCTAGGTTCATTAGAGAAATTGGTCTGTAATTTTCCTTTCTTGTGGTGTCTTTGTTTGGCTTTGGTACTAGGGTAATGTTGGCATCATAGAAGGAATATAGGCAATGTTCCTTCTGTTTCAATTTTTTGGAATAGTTTCAACAGGATTGGTGTTAGTTCTTTCCGGAATGTTTTGTAGAATTCACCTGTGAAGCCGTCGGGCCCTGGGCTCTTCTTAGTTGGGAGATTTTTAATGACTGATTCTATCTCTTTGCTTGTGATTGGTTTGTTAAGATCATCAATTTCTTCTTTTTTCAGTATGGGCTGCTTATGTATTTCTAGGAATTTGTCCATTTCCTCTAAATTGTCATTTTTGTTGGAATATAGTTTTTCAAAGTATCCTCTTATGATAGTCTTTATTTCTGTGGGGTCAGTGGTGATATCACCTTTCTCATTTCTTATTTTGTGTATTTGCATCTTTTCTCTTTTTTTCTTTGTTAGTCTCGCTAAAGGTTTGTCAATTTTGTTGATCTTCTCAAAAAACCAGCTCTTGGTCTTGTTTATTTTTTCAAGTGCTTTCTTATTTTCTATTTCATTTAGTTCTGCTCTTACCTTTGTTATTTTCTTCCTTCTTCTTCCTGTTGGTTTACTTTGTTGTTGTTTTTCTAATTCCGTCAAAAGTGCAGTTAGTTCTCCAATTTTTGCTCTTTCTTCTTTTTTGATATATGAATTTATGGCTATAAATTTCCCTCTCAGTATCGGTCCTGCATCCCATAAATTTTGGTATGTTGTGTTATCATTATCATTTGTTTCAATGTAGTCATTGATTTCTTTTGAGATTTCCTCTTTGACCCACTGTTTTTCTAAGAGTGTGCTGTTTAATTTCCAAATTGTCATGTGAAGTCTGGGTCTCTGTCCCTGGCAAATTTCCAGCTTGATTCCACTGTGGTCAGAGATATTGTTTTGTATGATTTCGATCTTTCTGAATTCATTAAGCCTTTCTTTGTGGCCTAGCATATGGTCAATCTTGGAGAATGTTCCATGTGCGCTTGAGAAAAATGTATATCCTGCTGTGTTTGGGTGTAATGATCTATATATGTCTATTAGATCCAGCTCTTCTAATATACTGTTCAAATGTTTTGTTTCTTTAGTGATTCTCTTTTGAGATGTTCTGTCCAGAGTTGATAGTGGTGTATTAAAATCCCCCACTATAATTGTAGATGCATCTATTCTTTCACTTAGTTTTTCCAGCGTTTGCCTCACATATTTAGAGGCGCCCTTGTTAGGAGCATAAATATTTATGATTGTTCGATCTTCTTGACAGATTGTCCCTTTCACTAAAATATAGTATCCTTCTTTGTCTCTCACAATTGTTTTGCATTTAAAGTCTATTTTGTCTGATATTAATATAGCTACTCCTGCCTTTTTTTTGGTTGTTGTTTGCTTGTATGATTGTTTTCCAGCCATTCACTTTCAACGTCCATGAGTCTCTGGGTCTAAGATGTGTCTCTTGTAGGCAGCATATAGATGGGTCATATTTCCTTATCCAGTGTCCCAGTCTGAATCTTTTGATAGGTGAGTTTAATCCGTTGACATTCAGTGTTATTACGTTTAGAGAGTTATTTATGGTAGCCATATTTTGGTTGGATTTGTGTTTGTTATATTTTGTTTGTATTATTTTATTTTCCCCTTCTATTTTTGTCTTTCTTGTTGCTTTTAAACTCTCCTCCATATCTGACTGTCCTGTTTTTCCCTTTCTTCCTGCAGAACTCCCTTAAGAATTTCTTGAAGGGGAGGTTTCTTGTTGATATACTCTTTCAGTTTCTGTTTATCTGTGAATATTTTGAACTCTCCATCATTTTTGAATGCTAGTTTAGCTGGATAGAGTATTCTTGGTTGGAAATTTTTTTCCTTTATTACCTTGACTATATCATACCACTGCCTTCTTGCCTCCATCATTTCAGATGAGAAATCAGCACTTAATCTTATGGAGTTTCCCTTGTATGTGATGGTTTTCTTTTCTCTTGCTGCTTTTAGAATTTTTTCTTTGTCTTGAGCATTGGATAATTTGACAAGTATATGTCTTGGGGTGGGCCTGTTGGGGTTTATGACTAGTGGAGTGCGCTGTGCTTCTTGGATATGTACATCTGACTCTTTCAGTAGATTTGGGAAGTTTTCATTCATTATATCCTGCAACACTCCTTCTGACCCCTTTTCCTTCTCTTCTCCTTCTGGAATGCCTATAATACGTATGTTTGAGCGTTTTGCATTATCATTCAGGTCCCTAAGTCCTATCTGGATTTTTTCTACCTTTTTATTGACCGCTTCTACTATCTGTTTGATTTCCAATGCACTGTCTTCCACATCACTAATTCTCTGCTCTGCCTCTTCTAGTCTGCTGATATTTGCTGCAAGTGTATTCTTGATTTCTTGAATTGTGGTGTTCATTTCCATCATATCTGTTATTTTTTTGCCCATGTCTGCAATTTCCCCTCCAAGTGTTGTCTTCACGCTGTTAACCTCTTTCATTACTTCATCAAATTTGTCGGTAATAAATGTTCTGAGATCTTTCATTGCTTGTGCGAAGTCCTGGCCCCCTTCCTGATTTTTAGTTTGTTGATTGGATTCAGCCATGTTTTCCTGATTGCTGGTTTGGTTTGTAGATTTTTGTTGCTGTCTTGTCAACATTTTTTCTTGACGGGTTTAATCAGTTCCTTAGCTTCTTTGTCTAGTCTTGGAGATTAATTAGCTGTTGTTTTTGCGTAAGTGTTATATCTTCTCTTTGTCACTTTGTTCTTCTTATTCCAATTTCTTATTGCTAGTTAAGCTCACTTTAAAGGAAAGTATTAGTGCTGGGGAAAGGCAATTATGTAAGGAAGGAAAAAGTGTGAAGTAGTATTGGTGATATATGTTAACAAAGCAACAATTTGAGTTCTGGGAGGATGGAGGTTAGATCATGTAAATTGTGTAGAGTTATAGTAGTAGGAAAGTACCTATAATGAGGTAGATGACTGAATATGGGAGGAATGTGGTACGTACTAAGAGGCTATTGTTTTCGTGAGAGAGGGAAAGAGAAAAGAATGGTAATAGTTTCAGGGACGAATACCAGATGGAAAACTAAACAAAGGTATTAGAAATTAAGAGTTAGACACTTTGTGTATCAAAGAAAGGGAGATGGAATATAGGAGAGATAGCAGATGGTGGAGGATATCAAGTTGTAGGGGAAAGGGGATAGTGTAGATAGGCTAAATCTATTCACAGAGAAATGAGGCAGTGGAGGGTGAGGAAACCCAGCAAATGTGAGGTATTTCCTGTAGGACCTATTGTATTGTTAAGGTAAAATAGTATAAGAAGAATATTGGGGACAAAAAAGAGAGGATAAAAAAAAGAACAACAACAACAACAACAACAACAACAACAAAAAATAAAAAATTTAAAAAAAAAACAAAAAACAAAGAACAGAAACCCCGCCGCCAGGCTCGGCTGGGCTCGGCCGGGCTCGGCCGGGCTCAGCCGGGCTCTGGTCCCCCGCCCGCCACCCGCCGCGGCTTGGCTGGGCTTGGCTGGGCTCGGCTGGGCTCGGGTCCCCCACCCGCCGCCCACCACGGCTCGGCTGGGCTCGGCCAGGCCCGGCTTTCCCGCCCGCCACCTGCCGCGGCGCAGCGTGGCTCGGCTCTCCCGCCCGGCGCGACGCAGCTGGGCTCAGCCACGCTCGTCTGGGCTCAGCTCCCTCTTCCGCTGCAGCTCGGCTGGGCTTCCCCGCCTGCCACCCACCACGGAGCAGCGCGACTCGGCTCTCCCGCTCGCCGCCCGCCGCGACGCAGCTGGGCTCGACCGAGCTCAGCTGGGCTCGGCCCCCCCACCCACCGCGGCTCAGCTGGGCTCGGCCGGACTCGGCTCCCTCGCCCGCCACCCGCCGCAGCGCGGCTAGGCTCGGCTGGGCTCGGCCCCCTCGCCCGCCGCCCGCCGCGGCACAGCGCGGCTCGGCTCTCCCACCCACCGCCTGCTGCGGCGTGGCTGGGCTCGGCTGGGCTCGGCTGGGCTCGGCTTCCCCGCCCGCCGCGGCTCGGCTGGGTTCGGCTGGGCTCCGCTGGACTCGGTTCTCCCGCCCGCCGCCCGCCGCGGTGCAGTGCGGCTCGGCTCTCCCGCCTGCCGCCCGCCGCTGCATGGCTCGGATCCCCTGCCCGCTGCCCACCGCGGCCCAGCTAGGCTACCCTGGCTGCCGCCCGCTGGGGCTCGGCGCGGTGCTAGCTGCCTCGGCTCCGCCTACCCAAGGAGGGAATCCTCCACACCTAGCTGGGATCTCCGTGTATATTTCACAGACGGATCCTCTCTGTTACCTTCCCTCCAAATCGATGTCCAGACACCTCCGGACCAGGAAAAATCCTGAAACAGCCCGGTCCCAAAGAGTCTCCGACGCCTCCCAGCCGATTCCCCCCAGGAGCTAGTAACCGGGAAGTTCACTCAGCCGCCATCTTGCCTCCCTATTAAGGAGTATTGTTTGAACATCTATGTTTAGTTCTCTTAACTTCTTTATGACATCTGAAGGCTTAATTTGTTCCTTTTACTGGGCTATAGCTTCATATTTATTGGTATGGATTGTAACTGTTATTTGTACATCAGCATCTGTTTGCCAGATATATTTATTCTGGGTCCAGTTTCTCTCTTTAGTCTAGGGTTTTCTATTTGATTGGCTTTGTGCTATAGTCCCTCTCAATACTTGGCTCAACTTAATTTGGAACTTTATAGTGGCTTGTGTTTAGCCAATCTGAAAAATTTCCAGCACTTTTTCACCTATTTCTTGCCCTTCTTCATTGCAGGTTGCAGAATAGTAACCAAGGATGCCGTTGGTATCATGATCTGCATCATAAGTAGAGACTGATGCTGCCCACATTCCCCTGGGAACTGTTGAAGCTTTTCCCACTTCTTTCTTCTGCCATGGGGAGGGATGAAACCACAGATGTGTGCATTAATCCAAGGTGTGCATGCCAAGATTTTGTGGTTGCCTAAGAGACTGATCAAGCACCACACCCCTTACTCCACTGCCTGGGGTGGGGATGGAGATGCAGGTTTTGACAGCAAGCTAAGCCTTTTGAGTCAAAATTTACTGCTTTTGTCCAAGTAGATTGATGAGACAACAACTTCCTTTCTCCCCTTTTAGGGGCAACAGTGGAGTCTCTGGTGTTCCCAGCAATCTAGTCCCTACAGACTGAAAGCAACTGTAGTTGTTCAGAGTATGGGAGGGAGCACTGTCCCTCCTTCTGTTCTTTCAAGGGTGGGGATGGAGTCACAGACATGTCCAATAATCTAGCTTGCAGAAGCCAAAATTGACAGCACTTGTCTTGGGAGGATTTGGGTATAATAGTTCTCCTTCTTCCCTGTCAGGGGTACAGATGGTGCCAGCAATGTGTCTAATATTCTAGTTTGTGTGAGCTGAAAGAGGCTGCAGTTGTCCAGAAAGACTGAGGGAGCACTGTCCATTTTGCCCTCTCAGGGGTAAGAATCAATCCACAGAAGTGCCTAACATTCTAGTCCATGCAGTCCAAAAGTGTCTGCGATTGCCCAGAGAGGTTGAGGAAACACTGCCCCACTCATTTACTATTGGGAGCAGAGATGTAACTACAAGTTTGCCAACGAATCTATTCCATGCATGCCAAAAGCCCCTGCAGTTGGCCAGAGATGCTCTTGCTGCTCCCCCAAAGTTCCTTCCTGGCTGATGTGGGGCTGAAGCCTAGGCTAGGGCTGCAATATGACCTGCATGGAAAGAATCCAGTCCCTAGTTTCACAGTTATTTTCAATCAGCCTTGCATCCCCTCATGCTGGGGGCAGAGTCAAAATGGAGGGTACTGGTCTCATTTCAACTTGGACAGGCTAAACATTTACCTGTCCTTAAGGTTGAACTTTAGTCAGCTAAATTTACTAATCGGTAGCTGAAATCAGTGCCCAACAGTCTCTTACTCCCTCATTTGTGGGAAATGGAGTTTCTAGCTCCACCCAAGGAAATAGCTCCCAAGGGAGCTTGCTCCACCAGCAGGGGATGGGCATTGGCCTCTTCATGCCTCTTCATTGGCATGATCAACTCGCTCACAAATCTTCACTGCACATGGGCAATCTCATCCTTTTGTTCTTCCAAAGATGTAGAATGCTCTTCTGGTCTCCTGGGTCCCTACAACAGGTGATTTATATAGCTGTGGCTCATTACTAACCATACTGTAGAATGAGCTGACTCTTGGAGCTCCTTACTCTGACACCATCTTGCCCCTTCCTCACTGAACATGGCTCTTAATTAGCAAATTCAGATAGATGGTTTCCACCTCCAAAGTATGGATTCAACCCACCATGGACAAATGCACTGACAGAAACTGTTTCAATCCAGTACCCACAGGTACAGAAACAATAGAGATTTTAAAACACACTGTCTTCCTAAGGATGTTGGGAAGAGTTTGCTTAAGAGCACTCTTTGCTGTGTAGGCTAGCATAGCTTTTTGGAGAGGTCAACAAGTTGTTTGGGGTCTTTCCTGCCCCACTCCCCAGGGCACTTCTGAACCAGACTATGGTGCACTAGTGAATTCCTGGTCCTGTATTGCCTGGGGAATACTGACTTGGAAAAGTCCTCTCTGGTGTAACCCATCTCACAGAATTTGCACTCCAGGCAAAAGCAGGTAGACACAATGAAAAACGTGCTCAAAAATTATACAGGCAAAATAAACACAACCAGGATTAATCAAGGTTACCAGCGAGGAACAGAAGGAAGGAATCTTCCTCCTAGGGGTGAATCAGTTACACAATAAGTGCAATTTAAAAATGGTGCCACATATCCAGGGCAAGATTCATATGTAGAAGAGCTGAACAAATTGGATCAGGTAAACATGGGCTACACTAGTTCTAGAATAAGTTGAAGCAAGTGTCAAAGAAGATCCTTAACCAAAGTTAATCAGTGATAAAACCCTAGGCAGAAAAGAGATATTAACATTCAGAGGAGCAGACATCAGCACAAAATGCCAAACCATACTAAGGAACCATACTAGGAAGAGATGCCCATCAAAGGAACAAATTAAAAAATAAGTAGACAGAGAATTTGTAAAACCTAATAAAAATGTTCAAATAAATCTCCTAAGTCAATACAAGATAGTAAAAGAAAATATGCATAAAAAGTTAAAAGAAGAAGGAGATGTGGCTCAATCAGCTGAGCACCTGCCTCTAACATGGAAGGTCCAGGTTTTGGTTCCCAGTGCCTCCTGAAAAAACAAAAACAAACACCAAGCAAAACAAATGAAAAACCAACTCAGGGAAGTCAATGTGCCTCAGTGATTGAGAGCTGGCTCCCCACATACAAAGTCATGGGTTCATTTCCTGGCCTCTGATGCCTCAAAAAATAGTTAAAACATATTAAGAAGATGACATGTGAGTGGAAGAATTTGAAGGTATAAAAACAAACATAACACAAATGATGGGAATGAAAGGTACAAAGAGGAGATTAAAAATGCACTATAGGCATACAAGAGCACATTTGAACAGTCAAAAGAAAGAATCAGCAAACTTAAAGACAGCACAATTGAAATATTATAGACAGGAAAGAGAGAAAAGAATGGAAATATTGAGCAGGGTCTCAGGAATTTGAATCACAGCACAAACAGACACATCATGGATGTCCCAGAAATAGAAGAGAAGGGAAAAGGGACAGAAAGAATATTAGAGGAACTAATGGCTGAAAATTTTGCAACGTTTATGAAAGACATAAATATACATGTTCAAGAAGCCCAAATGCACTCTAAAAAGAATAATTCCTAATAGCCCTACTCTGGCAATTTGAGATTATGTATATATCCTAAAAAGAGAAGGATTATGTTTGTAAACTATGATATTCCTCTGAGTGTGATACACTTTGATTGTATTAAGTTCAAAGGTTTTAAGTTTACTTAATACAATTAATTTCCAGAATTTGATTTGACCATATCAGTAGGGCATGACTCAGGTTAAGTTCCTGTCCCCTTGGTGGGATAATAAAAATGGACACTCACACAGGAAGGCACACAAGGAGAGAGAGTGCTCTGTCATGTTTGATCCTGGGGCTCACTGGGAGAGATGGGCCATTCATCTGAGAGTTTGCAGCTGAAGAGAACAGAGCATCTGGGTAGCTGAGAAGGGCTGTAAAGAAATGATCCCTATGCCAGAGACTGATATAGGAATCCCTGAGAGACCAGGCAGAGATTGTCCACCATCTTGCCTTAACATACGGCAACTGACTTGGGTGAGAAAGTACCTCTTATAGTATCTTGAATTGGACTTTCCATGGCCTTGGGACTATAAGTTTTTACCCCAAATAAATACACTTTATAAAAGCCAACAGATTTCTTGTACTTTGCATCAGCAACTGTTTGTAAGAAATTTGATAACAGGAGTGGAGTGCAGTCTGGTGCAATTACCAAAAATTCTGTAACCATTTTATAAATGGGCAATGGGTAATTTTTGGAGGAATTGTGAGATGCTTGATGGAAAAGGCCTAGATTGCTTTGAAGAGATTGTTGGTAGGAATATGGAGCCTAAAGTTAATTCTGATAAGACCGTAGAAGGAAATGAAGAAATTATTGGAAATTGGAGAAAAGGCAATCCATGTTTTAAAGTTGCAGAGAACTTAGCAAGATTGACTACTCATGTAATATGGAAGACAAAATTTGAAAATGATAAGCCTGTATATTTAACTGAAGAGATTTCCAAAGTAAATTTAGAGAATGCCACCTGGCTTCTCCTTGAAGCTTATAACAAGAGAGGAAGGAAATAAGCCGAGAACTGAATTGTCAGGAAAAAAGAAACCAAAAACTGATTCCAGAAATTTTAAGCCTCTGTAAATCAGGCCCCCAGATGATAGTGTCCCATTTGAGGAATTAACCAAACTTGGAACTTGTAAACCATGAATGAAAATGCAATTATCCAGGAAAGACTTGTGGAAAATGCTACTGATGGTTTCGACCACTGCTTCTTGCATGATAACCAAAAAGCTTTTTGTGTGATCTGTATGAACAAAATTACTGTCAGCCTGGACTAAATGGGAGAGGAAGGTAAGAGATAGAAGGGGGAAAGGCTCTGACAGGAAAACTATGGAGGCTGAGGTCTGAAAATAAGACTTCTTCTTGGGCCATGAGAGGGACACCCCCCCCCCCCATGTGTATGGGGAGGTAAGTTTTCCCCATCATTTTAAGAGGGTGGATGTTCCAGTCCACTGTTCAGGGAGATCTTTGCTACCCCAGGTTATAGGGAAAGGGAGAACATTCTCCAAGGGCTGGGGAGAGTGAGGTCACTACCTCAGTGGTCTGAGAGTGATGGACCTGTTCTCCATAGATTAGGGAAGGCCAGATTGCAATCTCAGTGTTCTGAGGAGGTTGGGTCTGTATGTCAAAGATTATGGAGAATGTTGTCACCACCTCACTTTATTAAAGGGTTTGAGACTGTACCACAGAGACTGGGGAAAATATGACCATCTCCTCAATGCTCTTGGAGGGTGAAGTCTGGAGCTCAGTGGCCACCCAGATGCTTGATGAGGGAGGAACAGAGAAAATGGCCATTGGCCATTGGAGTTGCTGAGGGCCAGGAGAGCGAAAAAGAGGTGTGATTTGGGGGCATTTTGGGGACTAGGAGTTGTCCTAATTGAGATTGAAGAGAAAGATGCTGGACATTATATATCTTGCCATAACCCACTGAATGTACTGGGGGAGGGTGTAAACTACAAATTAAACTATAATCTGTGCAAAGCAGCAGTGCTTCAAAATGTATTCAACAAATGCAATGAATGTACCATAATGATGAAAGAAGTTGTTGATATGGGAGGAGTGGGGGATGGTGTGGGGTATGTGGGAACCTCTTATATTTTTTAATGTAACATATTTTGTGATCCATGTATGTTTTTAAAAAAGACAATTTAATAAAAATTAAAATTAAAAAAAGAAACTACCACCCCCCAAAAAACCTACAATGTAAACTATAATCCATGCAGTGTAGGAGTGATCCAAAATGTATTCAAATGCAATGAATGTGCCACACTGATAAAAGAGGCTGTTGATGTGGGAGGAGTGGGGTATGGGGAGTGAGGGTATATAAGAACCTCTTATATTTTTTAATGTAACATTATCTGTGATCTATATATTTTTAAAAAAGATAAGAAAAAGAAAAAAGAAAGAAAATGGCCATTGGGTAAGCCCTGGAAAGGTTGGGCATCCATGTAGCCCCAAGGAGAAGAAACCATCATCTTAAGAATTACTATCAGACTTTGAAATCTAATGAAGAATGCCCTGCAGGTTTTTGGAGCTGTTGGGGACCCATGACTCTTGTTTCCCTCCCAAATACTCCTATGGTAATGCAAATGTTTACCCTCTGTCTATCCCTCTGTATATTGTTAGCAGATAACCAATTTTGTAAGTTACATTTTTCTACAGTCAGTGGAGACTTTGCCCCAAGAGAATTTGTATCCCTATCACTTTTGTATTTAGCATTGCTACTTAAACGAATTAAGATTTTATGGAATATTGTAATGTCTTTTTGGGATTCAGAGGGTGAAGATTGGCAGTTTGAGATTATATATGAATCCCCAAAACAGAAGGTTTTTGTTTGTAAACTAATCTATTCCTCTCTGTGTGATGTACTTTGTATTAAATTCAAAGGTTTTAAGTTTACTTGATAAAATCAACTAAGGGCTTTGATTTGACCACATCAGTAGGGTGTGACTCAGGTTGAGTCACTGCCCCCTTGGTGAGCTGATATAAAGGGACACTGAAGAAGACACACAAGGAAAGAGAGGCCTGTCATGTTTGATCCTGGGACTCTGGGGGAAGATAACCTCGTTGTTTGCAGCTGAGGAGAACAGAGATGAGCTCTATGCAAGAGACTGATATAGGAAGCCCTGAGAGATCAGGCAGAGATTCTCTGCCATCATTCTTCAACACTTTGCCACTGATTTTGGTAAGAAAATACCTCATGGTACCTTGAGTTGGACTTTCCACAGGTTAGGGACTGTAAGCTTTTACTCCAAATAAATATCCTTTATAAGAGCCAACAGATTTCTGGTACTTTGCAACAGCATCCCTTTGGCAGACTACTCAGCTACTCTGAGACACACACTAATCAGAATGTCAAATACCAAAGGTAAAAAAAGAATCATGAAAACAGCAATAGAAAAGCAATTCCTCACATACAAGGGAACTGCAGTAAGACTATCTGTCAATTTCTCATCAGAAACCATGAAGGCAAGAAGGCAGTGAAAAGAAATATTTAAGATACTGACAGAGAAAATACTTCCAGCAAAAATGTATTGATCCAGGAAAACTGTACTTCAAAAATGACTGTGAGAGGGAGGGGCAAGATGGAACAGAGTAGTGATCTCCAAGAGTCAGCTCATACTACATTGCAGTTAGTAAGTGAGATCTATCTACATCACTTGTTTGGGGACCCAGGTGACCAGAAGAACATCTTGCAAAATCCTTAGAAGGATCCTGGAGGAACAAGACTCCATCTGCAGTGAAGATTATGAGTAGAATACTCTAAGTCATGGAAGTTGGGCATGCCGCATTGGTGGGGAACGATGCCTTGGGAAATATTCCTTGACTGGAGTTGGAAGCTCCATTTCTAAATATCAGAGGAGGAAGAGATAGTCGTTTACTGACCCGATCTAATGATTAACAAATTTGGCTGGTTAAAGTCCAACCCTAAATACAGCTAAAGTTTGAAATTGTTCAGGTCAGAAAGAGGCCTGTAGCCTCCATTTTAACTCTACCCCTCACATGAAGGGAAGTGGGGCTGACTGAAAATCACAGTGATGGTTAGGATAGGCTCCCTTCCACCCAGGTAAAATTGCTGCCCTAGTCTGTGCTCCAGGCACACCTCAAGCTGGGAGGAAGCTGATGAGACCTGCACCAGTCTCTCCTGGCAACTGCAGTCACTTTTGGCCCACATGAACTAGATGTTGGGCACACTTTTGGCTCTATCCTGCCCCTGACATGGGAGGAGGGATAGTGCTTTCTCAGCTTCTCTGGGCAACTGCAAGTGCTTTTGGCCCACATGAACTAGATTTTTGTGTACGCCTGTGACTCCACCCCTAGCCATTTGAGGGCATGAGGAGGGAGTATGCACTCAGCCACTCTGGGAAACTGCAGCTGTTTTCAGCATGCATAGACCAAATCCTTGGGCACACCAGAGGCTACATCTCTAACCCCTATAGGACAGGAATGAGGGCAGTGTTTCCTCAGCCTCTCTAGACAACTGCCAGTGCTTTTGACCTGCACATACTTGTGACTCTATTCCTGCCCCTGGCATAGGAGGAGGGGAGCTGGTGTTTTGTCAGTCTATGTGACAAATTGTGGTCATTTTTGAACTGTATGACTTAATTAACTGCCCATACCTGTGGCTCAATGTGTGCCCCAGGCAAGGGAGGAAGATATATGGAGCTTCATCATCAGTTCTCCAGGTAACTACAATAGTCTCCTGCATGGCTTGGATTTCTGCACCTGGCTCTGTCCCCACCTCTGAAAGAGGAGAATGTTGGGGAAAGCTTCCTGGACTCCTGAGGCAATGTGTGTCGCTTCAGCCTCCATGCCCTACAGTACCAACCACAACATCAGCTCCTACTCTGCCACCAGCATGGAAGAAAGAGCAAGAGATAGATGAAACAGAGCTGACAAAATTTAGATTGGCTAAACACCAACCATTTTAAAGTTCCAGAATAATTTGAGTCAAATATCAAAAAGGAGCTGTAGCACAAGGCCAATCAAATTAAAAGCTCTAGACTAAAGAGAAACACTGACCCAAGAATAAATACATCAGTTAGGTCAGATGCCAAGACATCAAGAGAAAATTGCCATCCATATGAAGGAAAAGGAAGACATCACCTGGTAAATGGAACAAGTTAAGTTCCAGATGATGTAAAATAATTGAGACAACTAATCACAGATGTTCAAAAAAATCTTTTAAATAAATTGAGATGGTTAAAGAGATTAAGGATATTAAGAAGACAATGGCCTAGAGGAAGAAAATGAGAAGAGAAGACAAAAAGAAACAGACATGGAAGATCACAAAGTGAATAGACACAGACTGCGAAGAGGAGGGTGGATGGGGGAAGAAGGAGGGATAAAATGAAGACAATGGGTGAGCACGAAGAATAAGAAGAAGAAGAATTTAAAAGTATACTAGAGAAGTAGCCGATCTTATGGGAATGAAAATCACAATAAAAGAAATAAAAAGACAATGCAAGCCTATAACAGTAGATTTGAAGAGGCAGAAGAATCACTGAACTTGAAGAAAGAGCTTCTGAAAGTGAACACACAAAAGAACAGATAAAAAAAATAGAGAAAAATTGAATGGGGACTCAGGGAACTAAATGATGACCAGATATGTGCAAACATATTTGGCATAGGTGTCACAGAAGAATAAGAGAAGAGAAAAGGACGAAAAACAATATTTGAGGAAATAATGGTCAAAAATTTCTGAACTCTAATGAAAGACATAAATATCTGGTTCCAAGAAGCACAAAATATTCCAGTGCAAATATGTACAAATATTCCAATGTAAATATATACAAATAACCCTGTCCTGAGATACCTAACAATCAAAATATCAAATACCAAAGTTAGAGAGAATTCTGAAAGTGCAAGAGAAATGTGGTACATCACATACAAGTGATGCCCAATAAGATTAAGTGCTGACTTCCTAACAGAAACCATAGAAGGAAGAAGGCATTCATATGATATATTTAAGATACTGAAAGAGAAAAACTGGTAGCCAAGAACTATTTTTAGCAAGATTGTTTTCCAAAAATGACAACTTTAGAATATTCATGGATAAACAGAAACTGAAAGAGTTTGTAAACAAGAAACCTGCCTTGCAGGAAATTCTAAAGGGAGTGCTAAAACCTGAAAAGAAAAGAGAGAATAGAGAGTCTTGTAGGAGAATCTACAAATGAAGAATGAAGATTATATCAGTAAAAGTAAATAAAAGTGTAAAAAGACTCGTGAAAACAAGATATGATGAGAAAACTCAAAGACCAAAATGGGGAAAGTAAGAAAACCCTTTACAGTAATACATTGAATGTTAATGGATTAAACTCCCCAATCAAAAGACATGGATTAATGGAAAAGATAAGAAAAGATGAGTCATCTATATGCTTTGCACAAGAGACCCATGTTAGACCTAAGGATAAAAATATTGAAAATGAAAGGCTGGAGAAAGTTATTCCACACATGCAGTAACCGAAAGAACAGCTGGAGAAGGTATACTTATATTGGATGAAATAGACTTAAAAGTAAATCTATTATTAGAGAAAAAGAAGGAAATTATATATTAATAAAGGGGGTAGTTCATCAGGAAGGTATAACAATAATAAATATATATTCATCTAACCAGAGTGCACCAAAATATATGAGGCACACAATGGCAAAACTGATGGGGTAAATAGATGTCTCTACAATAATAGTTGGAGACTTCAATACACCACCTTCATCTTTGGATAGAACATCTGGGAAGAGGATCAAGAAAGAAACAGAGAGCTTGGAATAGTATGATAAAATAAATAAACCTAATAGGCATATACAGAACATTGTTCCCCAAATCAGGAGGAAATACATTATTCTCAAGTGCTCATGGATATTCTTTGAGAAGACATCAGAATTTGTGTCACAAAACAAATATCAACAAATTTTAAAGGATTTAAATTATACAAAGAACTTTCTGGGATCATCATGGAATGAAGCTGAAAATCAAGAACAGTCCAAAAAAGGGAAATTCACAAATATACATAGATTAAAAAACACTTTTAAAAAATCAGTGGTCCAAAGAAGAAATTGCAAGAGAAATCAGAAAATATGATGAGCCAAATGAAATATATCAGAACTTATGGGATACAGCAAATGTAGTGCTGAGAGGGAAGCTTATATTAAAAAATAAGAAAAAGTTAAACTCAAAGACCTAACTATATAGAAATAAAAACTAAAGAATAATCAGAGAACTATTTCCAAACCAAGAAGGAATAAAATAAGAAAGATCAGTGCCAAAATAAATGAATTTGAGAACAAAAAGAAAGAAAGAATTTAAAAAGTCAAAAGTTGGTTCTTTGAGAAATACAAGAAAATTAAAAACAATACCCATAGCTAGTTAATATATGCAGAATTGGTAAAAAGGTTGTTTGTAAATCTTTGGAAATGAATAGAAGTGGTGAAAATATAATCATGGTGTTTGTAATTAGCAGAGCTATTGTATGATTATGACAGTGGTTGAAAGGGTAAGTCTAAAGTCATATATATTACTAAAAGGAAATCTAGAAACTGTAACATGGGACTGTATAAAATAGGAAAACCTCATATAAAACATGAATATAGGTGATATTGCATATATAAGACAGTTTTTATGAAAATAAATATAAACTAGAAAGGAGAAAGAATAGCAGTTATGTATGACAAGAGAAGCATAGAGAGACTGAGAGGTGATGAGTTTTGTTTGTTTTCTATTATTAATATTTTTGGAAAAATGAAAGTGCTCTAAGAATGATTGAAGTGATGAATGTGTAAGTTTTTTTATTATATCAAATACCATTGGTTGAACATTTTGAATGGATTTACCTTTTATTAATGTGTCAATAAAATTGACTTGTTAAAAAAAAAGGAAGAGGTAAGATTGCATCTGTTTAAGTGGGTACTCACCACATCTCCTGCAAAAAAAAAAAAATGGTTAAGAAGGGGCAAGATCCTGCCTGAATGAGCTCTTTTGGGAGCCCACAGAGCAGGAGTCATCTGGAGGGAACAGGACAAGAGATAAAAAGCCAGCTGGGCCCAGAGCCTCAGCAGAGTTGCAACTCCTACTCTTCAATTCATTGGGTTTACCCAGGTCAGCTAACAGGGAGGTGAAGATGGTCAAACACCACACCAGGGAACTGAGAGAGTCTACAACTGCAAGCAGGAGAATTCCATCCATCATCTATGTGGGATCTAAGCCCTCTTTCAATTTAGAGGTGGAGTGGACATCACCTCAGGATGGAGGAATAAAATATGGATTAGAGTGGACTTCCTCATATTCTACTATAGAATTATTGTGACTCTCACAATGGAAGAAATTATATCATTGATGCGTAGACAGTTGCTATGGGAGTTGCTGAAGGCAGGGAGAGGGAAAAAGAGTTATGATATTGGGACATTTTTGGGTCTTTGAGTTGTCCTCAATATTTTTCAGGGACAGATGCAGGACATTATAAATCCTGCCATAACCCACTGTATAGCTGGGAGAGTGTAAACTATAACATAAACTATATTCCATGCTGTGTAGCAATGCTGCCAAATGTACTCATCAAATTCAATGAGTGTACCACACTAATGAAAGAAGTTGTCTATGTTGGAGGATTGGGGCTGTGGGGAGTGGGGTATATGGCAACAGCATATTTTTTAATGTAACAGTTTGTGTGATTTATGTATCTTTAAAAAAGATAATAAACAAATAATATGATGGAAAAGGAACAAAACAGCTAAAAATGAAGTAATAGAAGTGAAAAATTGTAAAAAGTAAAAAGGAATAAATTAAAATGTTGGAAGGAGAGAAAAAGAAACAGCAAAATATAAAATAAAATAAAACACTGGAATGATAAGAAGAGAGGAACAATAATGAAGATTGAAAAAGAGAAGGTGGAATGAAAGAAAAGCAAAGGAAGAGGAAAAAATGAAAAAAAAAAGAAATGAAGAAAGTAAAAGAAGAAAAAAGGAAAATAATACAGTACTGGGCTCCCTCCCAGGCCACTAGCAACTGTCTCAATCTATCAGTGTTCACCAATCACCCTGTGGCCTGCTCTCCACAGGTAAAGTACTTGGATGTAGAGGAAAAAATAAAGAATAAAAATAAGAATTTTTTTTAAAAACTGAAAGAAAATCTCTGTCTAAGTTCCAAGTCATGAGGCTGCTTGTTCTGCAGCTTCCCTTTCCCCAGGCATATAGCAAGGTGTCTGATATCTCACTGGATGGCTTTCTGGCTCCTTTCTTTCCTGAGGCAGTTGAGCACCTGATGCTCACAACCTGCCTCCTTCCCTCCCTTTCCCTCTGGCCATTTGGGCAGCTGATGGCTCAACATCTGCCTCTTCCAGCTACCCTCTCATCCTGGCTGTTGGGGACCTTTCACTCCACCCCATCACTGACTTTCCTCTCTTTCCTTGGGCTGGTGGGTGTGACAGACTGCCTAATCAGCTACCTACTCCCCTTTCCCTGGAGCCACTTCAGCACCCTCCTTTTACTGGAAGCAACCGAGAGCCAATCTGCCTGCCCTATCTCCCCTCGCCTCTACTCTTCGTTTCCCCTGAGCTTGCTGGGTGTCAGTCCCCATACCTGTTTTCTCTGCAACTTCCCCACCTAGAAAGTCTCCTGGGAACTAGGACACACCCCTGGTCACCTGATGGCTTTATTCTCTCTCAGAAATGGCTGAGTGCTGATCTTCTAGTCAAAAAGGTACCCCAGCTTCCTTCTCTAAGCCAGTTTGGTGCTGGCTTGCCTGACATATTCTTTTTTTTTTTTTTTTTTTTACATTTTTTAATTGATTTTGTAATAATATTATATTAAAAATATATATGTGAGGTCCCATTCAACCCCACCCCCCCCACCACACCTCTCCCCCCCCCCCCCCCCCAGCAACACTCGTTCCCATCATCATGACACATCCATTGGATTTGGTAAGTACATCTTTGGTCACCTCTGCACCTCATAGTCAATGGTCCACATCATGGCCCATACTCTCCTCCATTCCATCCAGTGGGCCCTGTGAGGATTTACAATGTCCGGTGATTGCCTCTGAAGCACCATCCAGGGCAGCTCCATGTCCCAAAGACGCCTCCACCTCTCATCTCTTCCTGCCTTTCCCCATACCCATCAGCCACCATGTCCACTTTTCCCAATCCAATGCCACCTCTTCTATGTGGACATTGGATTGGTTGTGTCCATTGCACCTCTATGTCAAGAGGAGGCTCAGATTCCACATGGATGTTGGATGCAATCCTCCCACTTTCAGTTGTAATCACTCTAGGCTCCATGGTGTGGTGGTTGTCCTTCTTCAACTCCATCTTAGCTGAGTGTGATAAGTCCAATAAATCATATTGTAGGTGCTGGAGTCTGTTGAGGCTCAGGACCTGGCTATCACATTGTCAGTCCAGAGATTCAAATCCGCTAAATATATCTTAAACCCCAACATTAACTGCACCTCCATCATCTTAGCATGAAAGTCTTATGGAGGAAGATCCCATCTGAGTCCAGATTCATCACACATAAACACCAGTTCCAAAAAGGGGCCATCTGACCTGGTAGTTAACCCCATCGGCCATGACCATAACTCCCATGGGTCTCTTTAGCCCTCGAAGGAACCGATATCTGGGGGTTGTATCTGCTTTATCTGTCTCTCTGACTCTGCTCAGTTGTGCATGAGGGCAATCCTTCTGCCAGCCTCCAGACTCTTTTTTAGAAACTCGTAGCCATATAAACTCATTTTTCTTTTCCATTTCCCCCTTACTTTAGGTCAAACAGCATTTTAAAGTCATGTTATTTTATGTAGACAGGGATATTCTGCTGATCCACATTGAACCTTCCGTATAAGGTCATTTTCCAGTTGCATCATCAGTTGGTAGTTGATAGTGGTCCCTCGGTGCCAGGGAGGCTCATCCCCGGGTGTCATGTCCCACGCTGGGGGGAAGGCATTGCATTTACATGCTGAGTTTGGCTTCGAGACTGGCCACATTTGAGTAACATGAAGGCTGACAGGAGGAAATTCCCAGGCACAATGTTGCTCTAGGCCTTGTTCTTATTTTAGGCTTATCGGCTCACAAGCATAGTCATTTGCATCAGGGCACACTGTTGAACCGTCACTCCCTCCCGGTCCCCGCCGCTGTACCTGGGAGACTGTCGCTGCTCCCCTAGGGACCACAACAGAGCACCACTGGCCAGGAACCCAGTACCCACCCTGCTGTGGTTTTTAATTGTTGTCACTATGAGTATATCCAAACATTACCATGCACCCTGGACATATGTTCTGTACAGCTCCCTGTCAGCCATATATCACCTGTCATTGGTATCCCATACCAGTATCCCTCCATTGCCATTGTTGAAACACTCTGTGATCCAGAACTCCCCGAAATTTGAAGCCCAATATAATGTCATGGTCCCTTACCAGGGAATGGCATATAGCGATGGATTTAAAGGTTAGATAAAGAACTTGGATAAAGTTAGATAAAGAACTTAGATAAAGAATGTTGACTTGAAAAAATTCTACATCATATCTTTTTTTTTTTTTTCCCCCCCTAATTATTCAGCTTCTCTTCACAGGAGTCCTAGACCACAGCAATGCATATATATAATATACAGCACTCCCATACATCCACCACAAAACCTTTTTCCTTCCATAGCGATACTCTTACACCTTATTCATATCATATTTACTTAACGTGATGTACAGAGTCTGAGACATTAGCTTTCTAACAAGGAGACATCTGTGCTTACATTATGGTGCATACTTTAGGATATACAGTTCTTTACATTCTTAGTTATCCTATGTTTTACATTATGGTTTACATTATCAGTCTGTCATCTCCTATATGTTATGGTGTAATATTACATGTTTTATATCCATCCTTGCGTACTCTCAAGAAACTCCTCTCTTATCCCCCATTTACCTTGGTTCCACACATTTAACGTCCATTTTCCCTTCCACCTTGGTGCCCACAGTGACAGCCAACCTCCGTTTCCTGAGGAGCCACTTCCAGAGATAGGTGGAATAGTGTTCAGGACCTAACTTGCTCAACTGCCCCAATGCCCTGGGAGCCACCCTTTCTCTCGAGGGATACAGTTCCCTCTATTTGGTGGCATTAGTCCTCCCCAGGATGTGGGTCCACCCCCACTCTCACTACTTGGGTTTCTACCCCATGGTGACACCCACTCTGGCAGAATGAGCATTTAGACATTCCCCAGGAGCCCGTCCTGCATCAGACCCCCCCTCCGAGCATTCTAAACTGGTAACCCTCTTTATTATATTTTGATATGATTTTCTCGGCATTTTACTCTCCACCAACACCTGACCCTCTCCTGTGTTCGTATGCTACCCCTCCCTCCCCCCACTTTTGGGCAATGTTGCCCATCCGTCCCTCCCCAGCCACCCTCAAACCCCCAAAGCCCCAACCAAAGGCAACCCCTTGCCCCCCTTTTATCTCTTCTTTGTGTTCATACTTACCACCATCTCGTCTTAAATTCCACCCCTGCAGACATCAGCTCATATCCTTCCTCCGCCCTCGGATTTCCTGTAAGCCTATCGTTCAGTCTCTTACTATCTAAGGCAGCTTGTTTATTTCATATCATTGAGGTCATGTAGTATTTGTCCTTCAATGTCTGGGTTGCTTCACTCAACATAAGGTTCTCAAGATTCATCCATGTTATCACATGTGTTTGTAGTGTGTTTGTTCTTACAGCCGAGTAGTATTCCATTGTGTGTATATACCACATTTTATTGATCCACTCATCTGTTGATGGGCATTTGGGTTGATTCCAACTTTTGGCAATAGTGGACAATGCTGCTATGAACATTGGTGTACATATATCTGTTTGTGTCCTTGTTTTCAGTTCTGCTGGGTATATACCCAGCAGTGGTATTGCTGGGTCATATGTCAAATCTATGGCTAGTTTTTTGAGAAACCACCATACTGTCCTCCAGAACGGTTGGATCCTTCTGCATTCCTACCAGCAGTGGATGAGTGTTCCCCTTCCTTCACATCCTCTCCAGCACTTGTATTCTTCTGTTTTTTTCATAGCTGCCAATCTTATGGGTGTAAGATCGTATCTCCTTGTAGTTTTGATTTGCATTTTCCTGATAGCTAGAGATTTGGAACATTTTTTCATGTGCTTTTTTGCCATTTGTATTTCTTCTTCAGAGAAGTGTCTGTTTAAGTCTTTTTCCCATTTTTTAAATGGGTTGTTTATCTTTTTATTTTCAAGATATAGAAGTTCTTTATATATGCACGTTATAAGTTTCTTATCAGATATATGATTGCCAAATATTTTCTCCCACTGTGTGTGCTCCCTTTTTACTTTCTTGACAAACTCCTTTGAGGTGCAGAAGGCTTTAATTTTGAGGTAGTCCCATTTATCTATTAGTTCTTCTGCTGCTCGTGCTTTTGGCGAGATATTCATAAATCCATTTCCTATTACAAGGTCCTGTAGATGTTTCCCTACACTGCTTTCTAAGGTTTTTATGGTCTTGGCTCTTATATTTAGGTCTTTGATCCATCTTGAGTTGATCTTTGTATAAGGTGTGAGATGGTAATCCTCTTTCATTCTTCTACATATGGCTATCCAGTTCTCCAGACACCATTTGTTGAATAGGCCACTCTCTCCCAGTTGAGAGGGTTTGGTGGCTTTATCGAATATTATGTGGCTGTATATGTGAGGTTCTATATCAGAGCTTTCAATTCGATTCCATTGGTCTATGTGTCTCTCCTTATGCCAATACCATGCTGTTTTCACCACCGTAGCTTTGTAGTATGTTTTGAAGTCAGGTAGTGTGATTCCTCCAATTTCATTTTTCTTTTTCAGTATGTCTTTGGCTATTCGGGGTCTCTTTCCTTTCCAAATAAATTTCATAGTTAGTTTTTCTAGTTCCTTAAAGAAGGCTGCATTGATTTTTATTGGGATTGCATTGAATGTGTAGATCAGTTTTGGTAGGATAGACATCTTAATAATATTCTGTCTTCCTATCCATGAACAAGGAATAGTCTTCCATTTATTTAGGTCTTCTTTGATTTAGTCATTGATTTCTTTTGAGATTTCCTCTTTGACCCACTGTTTTTCTAAGAGTGTGCTGTTTAATTTCCAAATCATGGTGTGAAATCTGGGCTTCTGTCCCTTGCAAATCTCCAGCTTGACTCCACTGTGGTCAGAGATGATGTTTTTTATGATTTCAATCTTTCTGAATTAGTTCAGCCTTTCTTTGTGGCCTAGCATATGATCTATCTTGGAGAATGATCCATGTGCGCTTGAGAAAAATGTATATCCTGCTGTGTTTGGGTGTAGCGATCTATATATATCTATTAGATCCCGCTCCTCTAATATACTATTCAGATATTTTGTTTCTTTGGTGATTCTCTTTTGAGATGTTCTGTCTAGAGTTGATAGTGGTGTATTAAAATCTCCCACTATAATTGTAGATGTATCTATTCTTTCACTTAGTTTTTCCAGCGTTTGCCTGACGTATTTAGAGGCACCCTTGTTAGGGGCATAGATATTTATGATTGTTCGATCTTCTTGACAGATTTTTCCTTTCACTAAAATGTAGTATCCTTCTTTGTCTCTTACAATTGTTTCACATTTAAAGTCTATTTTGTCTGATATTAATATAGCTACTCCTGCCTTTTTTTGGTTATTGTTAGCTTGTATGATTGTTTTCCAGCCATTCACTTTCAATCTCCATGCGTCTCTGGGTCTAAGATGTGTCTCTTGTAGACAGCATATGGATGGGTCATATTTCCTTATCCAATGTCCCAGTCTGAATCTTTTGATAGGTGAGTTTAATCCATTGACATTCAGTGTTATTACTGTCAAGGAATTATTTGTGCTAGCCATATTTTGATTGGATTTGTGTTTGTCATATTTTGTTTGTATATTTTTTTTTGTCTTTTTTGTTATTTTTGTTGGTCTTATACTCTCCTCCAACTCTGCCTTTCCTGTTTTTTCCTTTCTTCCTGTAGAACTCCCTTTAGAATTTCTTGAAGGGGAGGTTTCTTGTTGGTATACTCTTTCAGTTTCTGTTTGTCTGCGAATATTTTGAACTCTCCATCATGTTTGAATGCTAATTTAGCTGGATAGAGTATTCTTGGTTGGAAATTTCTTTCCTTTAGTACCTTGACTATATCATACCACTGCCTTCTTGCCTCCATGGTTTCAGAAGAGAAATCAGCACTTAATCTAATTGAGCTTCCCTTGTATGTGATGGTTTTCTTTTCTCTTGCTGCTTTTAGGATTTTCTCTTTGTCTTGAGCATTGGATAATTTGACAAGTATATGTCTTGGGGTGGGCCTGTTGGGGTTTATGACTTGTGGAGTGCGCTGTGCTTCTTGTATATGTACATCTGTCTCTTTCAGTAGATTTGGGAAGTTTTCAGCCATTATTTCCTGCAGCATTCCTTCTGACCCCTTTCCCTTCTCTTCACCTTCTGGAATGCCTATAATACGTATGTTTGAGCGTTTTGCATTGTCATTCAGGTCCCTAAATCCTAATTGGATTTTTTCTATCTTCTTATTGACCCCTTCTACTATCTGTTTGATTTCTGAAGTACTGTCTTCCACATCACTAATTCTCTGCTCTGTCTCTTCTAGTCTGCTGATATTTGCTGCAAGTGTATTTTTGATTTCTTGAACTGTGGTGTTCATTCCCATCATATCTGTTATGTTTTTTCGTATGTCTGCAATTTCCCCTCCAAGTGATGTCTTCATGTTGTTAACCTCTTTCATTACTTCGTCAAATTTGTCGGCGATAAATGTTCTGAGATCTTTCATTGCTTGTGCCAAGTTTTGCTCCCCTTCGTGATTATTGGTTTGTTGATTGGATTCAGCCATGTTTTCCTGATTACTGGTTTGGTTTGTAGATTTTTGTTGCTTTCTGGTCATCTCTTTATCTTGACGGATTTAATCAGTTCCTTAGCTTCTTTGTCTGCTCTTGGAGGTTAATTAGCTGTTATTTTTGCATAGGTGTTATATCTTCTCTTTGTCACTTTTTTCTTCTTATTCTAGTTTCTTGTTGTTGGTTAAGTTCACTTTAAAGGAAAGTATTAGTGTTGGGGGAAGGCAATTGTGTAAGCAAGGGAAAAGTGTAAAGTAATATTGGTGATATACGTTAGCAAAGCAAGAATATGAGATCTGGGAGGATGGAGGTTAGATTTATGTAAATTGTGTAGAGTTATAGCAGTAGGTAGAGTACCTATTATGAGGTAGGTGATTGAATATGGTAAGATTATGGTATGAGCTAAAAAGCTATTGATTTCGTGAGAGAGGGAAAGAGAAAAAAAATGGTAATAGTTTCAAGAGAGGATAACAGACAGAAAACAAAACATACGTATTAGAAGTTAAGACTTAGACCCTTCGTGGATCGAAGCAAGGGAGGTGGGAGGTGGAATATGGGAGAGCCAGTAGATGGTGGCGGGTATCAAGATGTAGGGGGAAGAGAATAGTGCAGGTAGGCTAAATCAATTCACACAGAAATGAGGCAGTGGAGGATGAGAAAATCCCAGCGAATGTGAGGTGTTTCCTGCCGCACCTATTTTATAATTGATTTAAAATAAACTAAGTAGAATATGAGGGACAAGAGGGAGAGAGACAACAGAAAAAAAGAAAGAAAGAAAAAAAAAAGAAAGTGGGGGGGAAGGGACGAGAGGAAGAAAGTAGAAGGGGATGGGCAAGGGGTGGGGAACAGATAGGGGAAAGAAAAAAAAAAACAGATATGCACGACCCAGAATTAAAACACCCACTTCACAGCACCTACCACGAAAAAAAGCCTTAAATAACTGAGTAAAAGAAAGACTTTGGGGGATACACTGTGAGAGAAGACTAGGGGATAATGCGGTGTTAGCAATCAGGAAATTGAAAAAAGTAAAGAATAAGTCAAAATGAAAATAAAAACAAAACAAAATGAAACGATAAGGAAAGAACGCCAACGTTGAAGGCTAGGGCATTTAAGGACCTCAGATGGACCTCAGTGCGTGATGGATTCAGGGATGGAAAGTCTGAGATATTGAGGTCTCAAGAGATGTGAGTCTCTGTGGTGTGGGCCACCAGATTTTAGGGAATTCAGACTTGGCACCCTCCAATCTGGTCTACAGGAAGCCTGGGAGCCCCGCAGTGTAATACAGCCCTCTGGGATCCCCTCAGCTGGGTGCCAGCCTTAAGGGGGAAGTCAGATCCGCAAACTTTATATTATGACTGAACCCTGCAATTCATTTACTTAGCTGGGCTCATTAGTATATTTCACTTCAGCTTTTAGACAGCTCCCGTCCTGTGATTCCAAACCTCTGCCACTAGAGGGCGCCTCTACACCACAGCCACTTTGCTAGTACAGATCTGAAGCCCGGCCTGTGACGCCAAAAACAGATTCGAAAATCGGATTTCCCAAGCTTCGCAAAATATTCCCTAATCTGCTTCCAGACGTATCCCCCTCCCTTGCCGCAGCCTAATACAACTTTCCAATTACGTCTCTTTATTGCCTATAGCCTATTTGGGTCGGAGACCGGCTGCCGGGCTTTTGGGGGCGGGGCTTCAGGCGTAAGCACTATTGTTTATTTTCGCAATCACAAGTTTCTCCCGCTTCAAAATAAAGCACCGTCTATCTTCCCAAATCCCACTGCAAAGGCGACCCGTCGCATCAACCCGTGCACAGTTCGCCCAGAGCTCGTGAACTCCTTGACAGCTCAGAGCCGTGTAAAAGCGGTGCCGCTGGGCTGAACCGCAACTCCCCCCACCCCCAGCAGGGAGGAGCCCGTGCGGGTCTCACCCACAGGCAATAGAACCCAAACTATATCTACTAGACCAATCCTCTCCGTTACCTTTCCACCCAATCGATGTCCAGGCACTTCTGCCCTGCAAAAATCCCGAAAAAGCCCGGCTTCGGAGAGCCTGCAGCCGCGCCCAACCGTCTCCTCCCGGGACCTACCGCAAAGGCAAGCTCACTCAGCGACCATCTTGCCTCCACACCTTGCCTGACATATTCTAATGACTTCCCCCTCACTTGGACAACTGGGTCCCCCTCTCTATCTGCCATCTCTAGTTATTCCCACAGCACTGTGTCTTCCATTCTGCCAGGTAATGTTGCCTACCTTTCCACAGTTTCTGTAGGAGTGCAGCCTGCTTTTCCCTACTCTGCCCATTTAGATCTTACCCCTCTTACATTTTCCCATTATTTTCTCTTTCTATCCTCCAGTCTTTTCAAGTTCAGATGCACAGATCTTCATGTCACTAATTCAGTATTCCATCATGTGAATCTGTTATATGCCTGTAATATATTTTAAATAAAATTTTATCAAAGTATATCATTTATACATGAAAACACATAAAACAATAAGTGTATAGTAAAATGTGTGAATTTACAAAACAAATGTGCATACAATGCTCCCATACATCTCTCCCCCACCACATAGTATTGTTGCAAAACATGTTTTGCAAAGTATGTAGAGCATCACCAAAATCTTCTAACTATAAACCATATCTTATATTTGGTGTATTTTTCTCCCAAACCATCCAATTATTATCATGCTGTATTAGTATTATATATTTGCTATCACTAGACAAACACCTTCCCATATATGTATTATTAACCACAGTTCATTATCCATGACTGGATTCCTGTGATATACAGTCCCATATATTGTAATATCCATTCAAAGTGTACTCTCAGTGACTCTCATGTTTTTTATTTTTTAAATCTTTTTTAATATTACATTAAAAAAATATGAGGTCCCCATGTACCCCACACCGCCCTCACCCCACTACTCCCCCCATAGCAACATTCTCCTCCATCATCATGACACATTCATTGCATTTGGTGAATACATCTCTGAGTATCACTGCACCTCATGGTCAATGGTCCATATCATAGCCCACACTATCCCAAGTTCCATCCAGTGGGCCGTGTGAGGACGTAAAATGTCCGGTAATTGTCCCTGCATCACCACCCAGGACAACTCCAAGTCCCAAAAATGCCTCCAGATCTTATCTCTTCCTCCCATTCTTCACACCCAGCAGCCACCGTGGCCACTTTTTCCACACCAATGCCACATTTTCTTCGATTACTAACTGCAATAGTTCATAAATAAAATATCAGTAAGTCCACTCTAATCCATATTCTATTCCTCCATCCTGTGGGCCTTGTACTGGTTGTGTCCATTCCACACCTATGTCAAGAGGGGGCTTAGTTTCCACATGGATGCTGGATGCAATCCTCCTGCTTTCAGTTGTAGGCACTCTTGGCTCCAAGGTGTGGTGTTGACCTTCTTCAACTCCATGTTAGCTGAGTGGGGTAAGTCCAATAAACCAGAGTGCAGGAGCTGAAGTCTGTTGAGGCTCAGGGCCTGGCTATCATATGGTCAGTCCAGAGATTCAGATCCCTTGTGATATATTAAACCCCAGCACCAATTACAATTCTGGTAAAGTAACAGGAAAGGCTTGTGAGAAGAGATCACATCTGAGTCCAGCACCATCACACAGAAACACCAACTCCAAAGAAGGGCCAACTGACATGACACTGAACTCCATCTGCCATGATCATAAAACCTGTGGGTCTCTGTAGCCCTCAGAACCAAAACTTGGGGTTGTATCTACTTTATCTGTCTCTGGGACTCTGCTGAGGTGTGCATAAGGGCAACCCCTCTGATAACCTCCTGGCTCTTTTTTAGAGACTCATAGACATATAAAATCATTTGTCCTTTCCATTTCCCCCTTGATTTAGGTCAAAAAGCATTTTTAACTCCTGTTATATGTAGAAAGAGAAATTCTGCTGGTCCGAGTTGACCTTTTTATTCAAGGTCATTTTCTAGTTACGCAATCAGCTGGTACTTGGTAGTGATCCCTCGGTGCCAGGGAGGCTCATGCCCGGGAGTCATGTCCCACGCTGGTGGGAAGGCAATGAATTTACATGCTGAGTTTGGCTTCGAGACTGGCGACATTTGAGTAACATGGAGACTCTCACAAGGTAACTCTTAGGCACACTGCTGCTATAGGCCTTGTTCTTATTTCAGGTGCACAGGCTCACAAGCATAGCCATTAGTATCAGAGGCTCATTGTTGGACCATCATTCTTTTTTGGTCTTTGCCATTGCACTTGGGGGATTGTTGCTGTTCCTTTAGTGACTGTGATAGAGCTCCCTTGGCTAGAATCTCAGCACTCCCTCAGTTGTTGTTTTTAATTGTTTCCACTATGAAAATATGAAAATATTTTTATATACCCTGGATATATGACCTGTAGAACTCCCTGCCAACCATGTGTCCTCTGTCAATAACATCCCACACTAGTATTCCTCCGTTGCCATTATTGAACTTCTCTGTGATCCAAAACTTTCTGAAAAGTGAAGCACAATATATTGCCAGGTTCCCTTAATAGTAAAATGGAATATAGTGATGAGCTTAAAGGTTAAGTATAGAACACATATTAATTTGGAAAAATTCTATATCCTATCTTTTTATCTTCTTTTTTCTGATTATTAAGCTTAACTTCTCAAGAGTCTTAGATCACAGTAATTCATATATACAATATACAATACTCCCATATATCCAACATAAAACCTTTTCCCTTCCACAGCAATAATCTTTTAACATATTCATACCATATTTATTGAAATTTATGTACAGATATTGACACAATAGCTTTCAAACAAGGTAACATTTATGTTTACATTGTGGTTTATATTTTAGACTATACAATTTTCTAAATTTTTAGTTATTTTATGTTTTACAATATGATTTACACTTTAGCCTATCAGCCCCTATATATTTTTGGTGTAATTTTATATGTCGTTATATCCATCCTTGCATACACTTGTGAAACACTTCTATTGCCCACACAGTTACATTGGTTCCATCTATTCAATATCTATTTCCCCCTTCCCTTAGGGCCGACAGTGACAGTCAATATTCATTTCTTGAAGAGCCATGTTCAGAGACTTGCAACAGTGTTGAGGGCTTGAAATGCTGAACTGCCCTAATGCCCTGGGAGCCACCATTTCTCTTGAGAGATACAGTTCCCTCTATTTGATGACCAGTCCTCCCCAGGATGTGGATATACCTTCACTCTCATTATATGGGTCTCTACCCAATGATATAACCCACTGTGGCAAAATGAACATTCACATACTCTCTAGGAGTCTGTCCTGTGTCAGATTATCCCCTTTCAGTATCTTAAACAGGTAACTTTCCTTATATATATATGAAAAGGTTTTCTCAGCATTATACTATCAATGAACACTGAACAATCTCCTATGTTTGTATGTTGCCCCATAACCCCCCAATATCTTGGGCAATATTAGCCATCCTCCCATCCCTAGCACTGCTCAAGCCTGCAAAGCCCCACCCAAAGGTAACCCTATGCCCCCATTTTATCCCTTCCATGTACACATACTTACCTACAGCTTATCATAGATTTCTCCCATGTAGATGTCAAATTACGTCCTTCTTCTACACCCCGCGATTTCCTGGAAGCCTGTCATCCAGTCTCTAGCTCTCTGAGGCAGCTTGGTTTACTTATTTCATATGATTGAAGTCATGTAGTATTTGTATCTCAATGTCTGGGTTGCTTCAATCAACATAAGATTCTCAAGATTCATCCATGTTATCACCTGTGTTTGTAGAGTTTTTTTCTTAAAATCGAGTCGTATTCCATTGTATGTATATACCACATTTTATTTATCCATTCATCTGTTGATGGGCATTTGGGTTGATTCCAACTTTTGGCGATAGTGAACAATGCTGCTATGAACATTGGTGTGCATATACCGGTTTGTGTCCTTGTTTTCAGTTCTGCGGGGTATATACCCAGCAGAGGAATTGCTGGGTCATATGGCAAATCTATGGTTAGTTTTTTGAGAAACCGCCCAACTCTCCTCCAGAATGGTTGGATCCTTCTGCATTCCCAGCAGCAGTGGATGAGTGTTCCCATACCTCCACATCCTCACCAGCATTTGTATTTTCTCTTTTTCTCATAGCTGCCAATCTTTTGGGAGTAAGATTATATCTCATTCTAGGTTTGATTTTCATTTCCCTGATAGCTAGAGACTTGGAGCATTTTTTCATGTGCTTTTTAGCCATTTGTATTTCTTCTTTGGAGAAGTGTCTGCTTAAATGTTTTTCCCATTTTTAAAAAGGGTTATTTTTCTTTTTATTTTCAAAATATAGGAGTTCTTTATATATGCAAGTTATAAGTATCCTATCTGATATATGGTTACCAAATATTTTCTCCAATTGTGTAGGCTCCCTTTTCACTTGCTTGACAAACTCCTTTGAGGTGCAGAAGGCTTTAATTTTGAGGAGGTCCCATTTATCTATTTGTTCTTTTGCTGCTCTTGCTTTGGGTGTGAAGTTTATGAAGCCATTCCTATTATAAGGTCTTGTATATGCTTCCCTACTCTGCATTCCAAAGTATTTATGGTCTTGGCTCTTATATTTAGGTCTTTGGTATATTTTGAGTTGAGTTGATTTTTGTATGAGGTGTGAGATGGTAATCCTCTTTCATTCTTTTACATATGGATATCCAAATTCTCCAGGCACCATTTGTTGAATAGGCCATTCTATCCCAGTTGAGAGGATTTGGTGGCTTTATCAAATATTATATGGCTGTATATATATGAGGATCCATATCAGAATTCTCAGTTTGGTTCCATTGGACTGTGTGTCTCTCCTTATGCCAATACCATGCTGTTTTCACTACTGTAGCTTTGTAGTATATATTGAAGTCAGGTAGTGTGATTCCTCCAATATCATTTTTCTTTTTCAGTATGTCTTTGGTCATTCGGGGCCTCTTTCCTTTCCAAATAAATTTCATAGTTAGTTTTTCTAGTTCATTAAAGAATGCTGTGTTGATTTTTATTGGGATTACATTGAATGTGTAGATCATTTTGGTAGGATATACATCTTAATAATATTTAGTCTTCCTATCCATGAACAGGGAATATTCTTCCATTTATTTAGGTCTTCTTTGATTTCCTTGAACAGTCTTGTGTAGTTCTCTGTGTATAAGTTTTTTACATCTTTAGTTAAACTTATTCCTAGGTATTTGATTTTTTTATTGACTATTGTAAATGGTATTTGTTTCTTCATTTCCTCCTGAGCTTGCTCATTATTGGTGTACAGAAATGCTACTGATTTTTGCGCATTGATCTTATAACCTGTGACTTTACTAAACTCATTTATGAGTTCTAGAAGCTTTGTTGTAGACCTCTAAGGGTTTTCTATGTATGGGATCATGTCATCTGCAAATAATGAAATTTTTACTTCTTCCTTTCCAATTTGAATGCCTTTTATATCTGGTTCTTGCCTCAGTGCTCAAGCAAGTACATGTAAGACAATGTTAAATAGAAGGGGAGAGAGTGGGCATCCTCATCTTGTTCCTGATCTTAGAGGGAAGAATTTACGATTTCACCATTGTAAACAATGTTGGCTGTAGGTTTTTCATATATACACTATATCTTGTTCAAAAAATTTCCTTGTGTTCCAATCTTTTGGAGTGTTTCTATCAAGAAAGTGTGATTTATTTTGTCAAATGCTTTTTCTGCATCTATAGATATAATCATGTGATTTTTTTTCCTTTCAATCTGTTTAGATGGTGTATTGCATTGATTGATTTTCTTATGTTGAACCATCCTTGCATACCCGGAATGAATCCCATTTGGTCATGGTGTATAATTCATATAATGTGTTGTTGAATACAGTTAGCAAGTATTTTGTTGAGTATTTT
The DNA here is from genome assembly GCF_030445035.2 of Dasypus novemcinctus. Taxonomy (NCBI): domain Eukaryota; kingdom Metazoa; phylum Chordata; class Mammalia; order Cingulata; family Dasypodidae; genus Dasypus; species Dasypus novemcinctus. The sequence goes on along the minus strand of NC_080704.1, from coordinate 65,558,673 downwards.
TGCGTCTACTTTCATTAGAGAATTTGGTCTGTCATTTTCCTTTCTTGTCTCTTTGTTGGTCTTTGGTCCTAGGGTAATGTTGGCATCATAGAAGGAATTTGATAATGTTCCTTCTGTTTTGATTTTTTGGAAGTTTCAGCAGGATTGGCATTAGTTCTTTGCAGAATGCTTTGTAGAATTCACCTGTGAAGCTGTCTGGCCCTGGGCTCTTCTTAGTTGGGAGGTTTTTAATGACTGATTCTATCTCTTTACTTGTGATTGGTTTGTTGAGATCATCAATTTCTCCTTTCATCAATATAGGGTGCTTATGTGTTTCTAGGAATTTGTCCATTTTCTCTGAATTGTCATTTTTGTTGGAATATAGTTTTTCAAACTATCCTATTATGGTAGTCTTTATTTCTGTGGGGTCAGTGGTGATATCTCCTTTCTCATTTCTTATTTTGTGTATTTGTTAGTCTCGCTAAGGTTTTGTCAATTTTATTGATCTTCTCAAAGAACCTTTCTTCATTTTGTTTATCTTTTCAAGTGTTTTCTTATTTTCTATTTCATTTAGTTCTGCTCTTATCTTTGATCTTTCTTTCTTTCTTCTTCCATTGGGGTTACTTTCTTGTTTTTTCACTAATTCCTCCAAATGTGCAGTTAATTCTTCAATTTTTGCTTTTTCTTCTTTTTTGATGTATGAACTTATGGCTAGAAATTTCCCTCTCAGTACTGCTTTTGCCGCATCCCATAAATTTTGGTATGTTGTGTTATCATTTTCATTAGTTTCAAGGGAGTTATTAATTTCTTTTGAGATTTTCTTTTTGACCCACTGTTTTTCTAAGAATGTGCTGATTAATTTCCATATCTTGGCATGCAATCTTGACCTCTGGCCCTTGCAGATTTCCAGCTGTACTCCACTGTGGTCAGAGATATTATTTTGTAAGATTTCAATCTTTCTGAATTCATTAAGCCTTTCTTTGTGGCCTAGCATTTGGTCTATCTTGGAGATTGATCCATGTGCACTTGAGAAAAATACATATCCTGCTGTGTTTGGGTGTAATGATCTGTATATGTCTATTAGATACAGCTCCTCTAATATACTGTTCAAATATTTTGTTTCTTTGTGATTCTCTTTTGAGATGTTCTGTCCAAATTTGATAGTGGTGTATTAAAATCTCCCACTATAATTGTAGAGGTCTATTCTTTTTTCCCCAGTGTTTGCCTCACGTATTTGGAGGTGCCCTTGTTAGGAGCATAAATATTTATGATTGTTCATTCTTCTTGAGAGATTGTCCCTTTCACTAAAATGTAGTATCCTTCTTTGTCTCTCACAATTGTTTCACATTTAAAGTCCATTTTGTCTGATATTAATGTAGCTACTCCTGCCTTTTTTGGTCATTTTTTGCTTGTAAGATTGTTTTCCAACTATTCACTTTCAGCCTCTATGAATCCCTGGGTCTAAGATGTGTTTCTTGTAGACAGCATATAGATGGGTCATATTTCCTTATCCTGTGCCCCAGTGTGAATGTTTTGATAGATGAGTTTATTCCATTGACATTCAGTGCTATTACTTTCAAGGAATTGTTTGTTAGCCATATTTTGATTGGACTTGTGTTTGTCATATTTTGTTTGTTTCTTTTCCTTCTCTTTTTGTCTTTTTTGTTGGTCTTACACTCTCCTCTAGCTCTGCCTGTCCTGTTTTTTCCATTCTACCTGCAGAGCTCCCTTTAGTATTTCTTGAATGGAGGTTTCTTTGTTGGCATACTTTTTCAATTTCTGCTTAAATATTTTGAACTCTCCATCATTTTTGAATGCTAGTTTAGCTGGGTAGCATATTCTTGGTTGGAAATTTTTTTCTTTTAGTACCTTGACTATATCATACCACTGCCTTCTTGCCTCCATGATTTCAGGTGAGAAATCAGCACTTAATCTTATGGAGCCTCCCTTGAATGTGATGGTTTTCTTTTCTCTTGCTGGTTTTAGAATTTTCTCTTTGTCTTGAGCATTGGGTAATTTGCAAGTATGTCTTGGGGTGGGCAGGTTTGGGTTTATGATGTTTGGGGTGTGTTGTGCTTCCTGGATATGGACACTCATCTGTCTCAGTAGATTTGGGAAATTTTCAGGCATTATTACCTGCAATACCCCTTCTGTCCAGTTTTACTTCTCTTCTCCTTCTGGGATGCCTATAATACATATGTTTGTGCATTTTGCATTGTCATTCAGGTCCCTTAGTCCTAGCTGGATTTTTTCTATCTTTTTATCAATCAGTTCTACTATCTGTTTGATTTCTGATGTACTGTCTTCCACATCACTAATTCTCTCCTCTGCCTCTCCTAATCTGCTGCTATTTGCTGCGAGTGCATTTTTGATTTCTTGAACTCTGTGTTCATTCCCATCATATCTGTTATCTTTTTGTGTATGTCTGCAATTTCCTCTCCAAGTGTTTTCTTCATATTGTTAAACTCTTCCTTTACTTCATTAAGTGGTCTCTAATATATGTTCTGAGATCTTTAATTGTCCAATGTTCTGCTCTCCTTCCTTGTTTTTAGTTTGTTCATTGGATTAAGCCATGTTTTCCCTGATTATTGGTTTCATTTGTAGTTTTTTGTTGCTGTCTGGTCATCATTTTTCTTGACAGGTATATTCAGTTCCTTAACTTCTTTGTCTAGTCTTGGGGATTAATTAGTTGTTGTTCTTGTGTAAATGTTATGTCTTCTCTTTGTCACTTTGTTCTTCTTATTCGAATTTCTTGTTGCTGACTGAGTTCACTTTTAAGGAAAACATTAGGGCCAGGGAAAGGAAATTGTGTAAGAAAATAAATGTGTAAAGGAGTATTGGTAATAAATGTTAACAGAGCAACAATGTGAGATCTGGGAGAATGGATATTAGACTCATGTAAGTTGTGTAGAGTTATAGCAGTAAGTAGAGTACCTATAATGGGATGGTCAACTGATTATGGGGAGAAATATAGTGTGAATTAAAAAGCCAGTGTTTTCATGAGAGAGGGAAAGAGAAAAGAAAGACAATAATATCAAGAGTTGATAAAAGACAGAAAACAGAAGAAAGGTATTCGAAATTAAATGTAGACAATTTGGGGAACAAAGAAAGGGAGATGGAATGTAAGAGAGACAGTAGATGATGGAGGACAGCAAGATGTGGGGGATAGGGGATAGTGTAGGTGGCCAAAATCAATTCACACAGAAACAAGGAAATAGAGGATGAGGAAACACAGCAAATGTGAGGTGCTCCCTGCACCACCTATTGTATAAATAAAATAAAATAAAATAAAATAAGAAGAAAAAGAGAGAAAAGTAAAAAAGAGAAGAAAAAAGGGGGTGGGCAAAGAAAAAGCAGGGAAACAAGCAAGAAAAAGAAAAGAAGAATGATAATAAAGCCTAAATAAATGAAAAAGGACCTTGGGGGATACAATGGGAGAAAAGACAAGGATATAATGCAATATTAGCAACCAAGTCAATAAAAAAAAAAAAAAGAAAAAAGAGAAAACAAAAAAAACCTACAAATGCTGAGGGCTAGGACATTCAAGGACCTCAGATGCACCTTGGTGCATGGTGGATTCAGGGATGGGAAGTCTGTGATATTGCAGACTCAAGAGGTGTGAGTCTCTGGGGTGTGGGCCACCGGGGTTTAGGGGACACAGACCTGGGAACCTCAAATCTGGTTCACAGGGAGCCTGGGAGCACCACAGCCCAACACAGCCTTCAGGGATCCCCGCAGCCGAGTGCTAGCCCTAGGGGGAGGGGTCACACCCAGAAACTCTGACCTTTGTGTCAGAAACACAAAATTCCACCTCTCACAAGAGTATCTTCTGTTGCTGTTTCACCAAATCGACTTCTGGACCCCTCCCGCCCTGTAGGCGGCCAAAACAGCCTGCTGAAGGTGCTGCTGTGCTACAAACAATTCAAATTCTGCCACAGATGGGCCGCCAGCCCTAGGGGGAGGGGTTCTAATCAGAAGCTCTGATCTCCATGTCAGAAACCCAAAATTCCACATCTCACAAAAATCTCCTCCATCTCTATCTCACCAAATCGGCTTCCATACACCTCCCACCCTTCAAGCCCTCAAAACAGCCTTCTGGGGGCGATGCTGTACTACAGACAGTTCAGGGATGTGGCAGATGGGCCATCTACCCTATGGGGAGGGGCTCTTGCTGGAAGCTCTGATCTCCATGTCAGAAACCCAAAATTCCACATCTCGCAAGAATCGCCTCCGTCTCTGTCTCACCAAATCAACTTCCAGACACCTCCTGCCCTGCAAGCCCCTGAAACAGCCTACTGGAGGAGCTGCTGTACTACAAAGTGTTCGGGGATGCCACAGATGGGCCGTCTGCCCTAGGGGGAGGGGCTCTAGCTGGAAGCTCTAATCTCCATGTCAGAAATCCAAATTTCCACATCTCATAAGAATCGCCTCTGTCTCTGTCTCACCAAATTGACTTCCAGACACCTCCCACCCTGCAAGCCCCTGAATGGCCTGCTCAGGTCTTGGGAACTCCCCAGCACAGCAAAGCCTCCAGGAATCACTGCCACTGGGTCACCAGCCCCAGGGGGAAGCATCCCACGCACAGCCCCAATCTCCATAAAAGAAACCCAAAATTCTACCTTTCACAAGAATCTTCTCTGTCACCATCCCACTAAATCGATGTCCAGACACTTCCTGCCCTGCAAACACCTGAAACAGCCTGGTCCAGCAAAATTCCAACCCTACTCAGCCACTTCTTTGCAGGAGAGATTATAAGGTGCACTCACTCAGACGCCATCTTGCCTCGCCTCCCAGTGGCTCTCATTTTTATCAAAGTTGTGCTTTCATCTCCTCAGCCAATTTTAGAACATTTTTTCTAATGTATTTTTAATCTCATCCATTTTGTCCTTCGTTCCCATAAACTCTTCCTTTTCTTTTCAGGCTTTCAAATTTTTCTTTATGTTCCCTAAGTGTCTTCTTAATATCCCTTATATTTTTAGTCATATTTTCCTCCAAATCCTTGATTTGATTTAAAAGATTTGTGTTATTATTATTGTTTAGTTGTTTTACATTCTCTGTCTTGTCATGATTATTGGTTTGTTCCTTTGGCTGGGCAACCTATTACTGTTTCTTAATATTGCTTATAATATTTTACTGATGTCTAGACATCTGAATGTGTTGGTGAATTTTTACTGACAATTTCTCTCTCTTCCCTGTGATTTTCTTTCACAGCTCTTTTCTGATTTTTGGTTCAACATATTCTAAGTCTTTTAAATTGCCTAGGTAAGTTAACAAAATAGGGTCAGGGACTCACTAACAGGGCACATACATTCTTCAAGATGACAGAGAAGAGACTTCTAAAAGCATTTTTTCTCCTTACAGTTTCCAAAATGGCCAGCATATGATGCTCATTGGTGACTCTTCCCAAGGAAGTCTCTCTTTTGCCAATTATTCTTGTTTGGCTAGAACCAAGATTACAGCAGTCTCTGTTAGCCAAATTCACTGAAGTGATACCACTCTCTGCTCTCCTGTGCATGCTCCCTCTTCCCAGGGAGGAAGATGTCTGTTCCACTCTCTGTTGGCTGCAGTGGGTCACAGTTTTTATCCAGGCCATTCACCTTGATATTGGGAGATGGGTGCCATTCCTGGCCTCACATGTTATCTGCTCAAAATTTTCATTGAGGCCTCTCCATATCTCTGTCCCTCACCCTCCTGGAGGATGTACATCACCTTCCTGGTATTCAGAACCCCAAAGCCTCTCTCTCAGGAAGCCACCATTGTTTTTATGGGAATGTTGAGCCCTGCCTACCTATTCTGATGCCATCTTCCCAGAAGTACTCAATGTATGAATTTTTAATTAACTAGTCTGTTAAAAAGTTGAAATAGAGTTGATGATAATATATTATAGTGATTTTAATTAACCCAAATCATAAATAAATGTGATTATTTCACAACAAGGTAGTCTAGGGTTGTAAATTTCAATTGAAACAAAGCTAGAGAATAATCAAGTGACTGTATAACATAGAGAACCTTTCAGTGGATGATGGTTGTGGTTACTACTACAAATACAAGAATGTTCTATGAACTACAGCAAATGTACATCACTACTACAAGGTGGTAAGAATATGTAAATGCCTGAGAAAAATAAAATTAATAATATTATGGGCATAGTTAACAGCAATATTGTAATAGTTCTGTAAATATCATAGAAGGTATTTTACCAATCCTAAAGGTTCATTTTAAGGGATATTGGATTTATTCTTTTGAGCTAAGGAAAATATTCATAAATTTAATGAGGAAATGACTACACAACTTTTTCATGAAACTGAGAGCCACTAAGTAGACACTTAGGATGCATTGTACAAGGCTTGGGACTACATAACACAGTGAACCACGTGTGGATGATGGATGGTCATTAACAGTACAAATATGAGAGCATTCTCTCATGAACTATAACAAATATACAATACTAATATGGGTCAAAACAGCATAATAAGAGGGGGGTATGGAAAAATATGCCAAATATAAGCTATATATCATGTTTAGTAGTAATATTTTGAGTTCAGCAGATCAATTACAGGTAAAGTGATTAAATGGCCATTAAAAAGCTCTGAACAGGTAAAACCTATGAAAAGAAGGCTTCACAGGTGAATTCTCTCAATCATCCAAAAAATAATTAACCCCAATATTACTCAAATTCTTCAAAACTTTGAAGAGGAGAGAACACTTCCTAACTAATTTTATTAGGGCAACCCTACCCTAATACTAAAAGAAAAGATACTATAAGGAAAGGAAATTGCAGAACAATTTCTCTAATGAATATAGATGCAAAAATCCTAAAGAAAATTATTGCAAAATGAATCCAGCAGCACACTGGAGGTATTGTACACTACAATCAAGTGGGTTTTATCCCAAGTATGCAAGGGTGGTTCAACATAAGAAAATAATTTTATGTAATACACATATTAACAAATTGAAAGGGAAAATCCACAGGATCATCTCAATTGATGCAGAAAATGCATTTGACAAAATTCATCATTCTTTTTTGATAAAAACACTTCAAAAGATAGGAACAGAAGGAAACCTCTTCAATATGATAAAGTGCATACATGAAAAAGCCACAATTTACATATTCAATGGTAAAATAGTAAGAGATTTCCCTCTAATATCTGGAACAAGACAAGGATCTCCACTGTCACCAGTTATTCAACATTGTACTGGAATTTCTAGCCAGAACTCTTAGGCAAGAAAAATAAGTAAAAGAACTCCACATTGGAAAAGAAGCAGTAAAACCTTAACTATTTGCTGATGACATGATTCTACATATAGAAACTCCCCAAAATTTGAAACAAAACTACTAGAGCTAATAAACAACTTCGGCAAAGAGGCAGGATACAAGATAAACATACAAAAGTCAATAGTTTGAGCAAAATGAGGAGAAATCAAGAAATGTTCCAGTTAAAATAGCAACTGAAAGATAGAAATACCTAGGAATAAATTCAACCAAGGATATAAAGGACTTATATACAGAAAACTACAAAACATTGTTAATAGAAATCAAAGACCAAAATAAATGGAAGAACATTCCATGTTCATGGATTGGAAGATTTATTTTAATTAAGTTGTCAGTTCTATTCAAACTGATTCACAGCTTCAATTCAATCCCAAAGAAAATTCTAACACACTACTTTGCAGAAATAGAAGCATCAACTATCAAGGATATTGTATGTCCTCCCATGGCCCACTGGGTGGAATGTGGGAGAGTGTGGGCTATGATGTGGACCATTGACCATGAGGTGCAGTGGTGCTCAGAAATGTATTCACCAAATGCAATGAATGTCTCATGATGATGGAGGAGATTGTCGTTATTGGGGAGAGGGGTGGGGGTAGGGGGTAGGGGGTATATGGGGACCTCATATTTTTTTAAAGTAATATTAAAAAAATAAATAAAGACAAAAAATGTTTAAAAAAATTTTTTTGGAAGAGTAAGCAACCCCAAATAGTAAAAAACATCTTGAAAAAGAAGATTGAAGCTGGAGAACTCACACTTCCAGCCTTTAAGGCATATTACAAAGCTACTGTGGTCGAAACAGCATGCTACTGGCATAAGTACAAATATATTGACCAATGGAAAGAGATTGGAAATTCAGAAACAGACCCTCACATGTATGGCCAATTTATATTTATCATGTCTGCCAATTCCACTCAACATGGAAAGGATCATCTCTAACAGGTGTGGAGAGCACTGGATATCCATTGAAAAAGAATCCCACACATAGAGTAAATTAATTCAAAACAGATCAAATACCTGAATATATGTGATGACTTAAAGTTGTATGGACCCCAGATATGTAATTAGTATTAATCCATTCCTGTGGGAGTGGAACTATTCTGGTGAGTAGGATCTTAACTTTAGATATGACACCACTCATTAGGATTGTTTTTAATTCTCCTACTGGACTCATATAAGGGAATACCATTCAGACAAAGAGTGAGGAAGCCACAGAAGCAAGAAGTTGAAAGCAATAAAACATGAAGGATAAGGAAAAGGCTAGAAGACACCACTATGTGCCTGGCCATGTGACAGGAGTCCAGAATTGCCTGCAGTCAATCTTTAGGGAGTAAGTATTGCATGATGATGACTTGATTTGGCCTTTTTTTCTGAGCCTCAAAACCATAAGCTAGTAAGTTAATAATTTCCCTTTTTTAAAAACTGACCCATTTCGTGGTATTTATATTTTGGCAACTTTGCAACCTAGAACAGATTTTGGTATCAGGGAAGTGGGGTGCTGCTACTGGAAATTCCAAAAAATGTGGACATGGATCAATAATTGAATATGCAGAAGAATTCTGTTGTGCTTGATAGAAAAGGCTTAGATTACTTTAAAGAGACTGTTGGTAAAAATATAGAGTGGACACAACCATTCTAAGGTCCACAGGATGGAGGAATAGAGTATGGATTAGAGTGGACTTGCTGAGATTCTATTCATGAACTATTGTGATTAGTAATCAAAGAAAATGTGGCATTGGTGTGGAAAAAGTAGCCATGGTGGCTGCTGGGGGTAAGGAGTGGGAGGAAGAGATGTGATGTGGGGGCATTTTCAGGGGTTGGAGTTGTCCTGGGTGATGCTGCAGGGACAGTTATCAGACATTGTATGCCCACTGGGTGGACTGTGGGAGAGTGTGGGCTATGATGTGGACCATTGACCACGAGGTGCAGCGGTGCTCAGAGATGTATTCACCAAATGTAATGAATGTCTCATGATGATGTTATGAGGGGAGGAATGGGATGAGGGGGTGGGGGTATATGGGGACCTCATATTTTTTAATGTAACATTGAAAATAAAGACAATTTTTTTTAAATAAAATTAAATTAACACAAAGTTTCAAAAAACATGGAGGCTAAAGTTAATTCAAATGAGGACTTAAAAATGATGAATATATCCTTGGAAACTATAAGAAAAGTAACCAATGTGGCAGAGAACTTGGCACAATTGTGTTTGGATGTCAGATGGAGTCAAAATTTGAAAGTAACAAACTTGTATTTTTATTTTATTTTTTAGTAGTTTTTATTTTTTAAAGATACTTAGAGTACATAAATGATACGTAAAAAATGTAGGGGATTCCCATATGCCCCATTCCCTACCCTCCCACACTATCCCACATTAACAACATCCTTTTATAGTGTGATATATTTGTTACAATTGATGAGAATATTTTGTAGCATTGTCACTAAGTGTGGATTATAGTTTAAATTATAGTTTAAACTCTCCCCCACACAATTTTGTAGGTTATGACAAGATATATGATGGTCTGTATCTTTCATTGCAATGTCATTCAGGAAAATTCACAAATCCCAAAAAATGCCCCGTATTACACCTATTTTCCCCTTCCCTCTCCTCAGAACCTCCAGAGGTCACAGTCATAACATCAATGATAAAAATTCTTCCATTGTTAGAATCACAATGTCTATACTTGAATACCAGTAATTCTACTCTAGTCCATCGTTCTTTCGCAAATCTTGAGGATTCTGGGATGATGATGCCCATTCTGTTTCAAACTGAGAGGGGGATTAGATCCCATGGGGAAGATAAAGCGACTATCTTGCTTGCAGTTGTAGATTCTCTCAGTTCCTTGGTATGACTGTTGTCCATCATCATTAGCTTGTTTGGTGTTCTGAGACCAATGTACTAGAGAGTAGGTGTTGCAACTTTGTTGAAATTCAGCGTCCAACTGGCACATGGAAAACTCAAAGATTTAAGTTTCCTGGACATAAAACTATCAACTTTCATACTAACTATAGGTTCAAATTGAAGGGGCCGAAGAGTCATGTGTAGGGTAACCACAACTGAGTGTAACTGTGTTCACACTGGGGATCATGAATTCCAAAGTGGGGCCCACTGGCAGGGTGCCAAACTCCTGACCTGTCAGCCCTGCCTGTAGTGTCTGTATGTCTCTGGAACCCTCAGGAGTCCTGCTATTTGAGGCAGTATTTACTGTAACAGTCAATGAGATCCTGAAGAGACTTGCATAAGCATAACTTCTAGAATGACCTCCTAACTCATTTTGAAGTCTTTTAGCCATATAAACTCACTTGTCGCTACCTTTTCCCCCTTTTGGTCAAGGTCTTTTTCCAGTTGCATTGCTAGCTGGTGCTTAGTAGTAATCCAAATCTAGTATGTCATTCTGAATACTAGGTAACTTGGCATAGGTCCATTCAGAACTATTCTGTTTGGAGTGCATTGTCCTTCTTGGATATTGACATTTATGTCTTTCATAAAGGTAGGGAAGTTTTCAGTCACTATTTCCTCAAATATGCTTTCTGCTCCTTTTCCATTTTCTTCTCCTTCTGACACCAAAAATCCATATGTTTTTACCTTTCACATTTGATTCCCTGACACCCTGTTCCATTTTTTTCCAGTTTCTTTTCTTTCAATTCTCCTGTCCTTTCCAGTTGAGATGTTTGGTCTCTGAAATCATTAATTCTATCTTTGAGTAATTCAGATCTGCTCTTATGTGCCTCTAATGTATTTATTTTTTTTATTTTATTCTTCTTTATTTTCTTTTAAATGTTACATTCAAAAAATATGAGGTCCCCATATACCCCCACGCCACTCCTCCCACATCAACAACCTCTTCCATCATCGTGGCACATCCACTGCACCTGGCGAATACATTCTGGAGCATCACTGCAACACATGGACAGTGGTCCACATTGTAGTCCACAGTCTCCCCTAGTCTACCCAGTGGGCCATGGCAGGACACACAATGTCCAGCATCCATCCCTGCAGCACCACACAGGACAACTCCAAATCCTGAAAATTCCCCCACACCAAATCTCTTCTTCCGTCCCCCTACCATCAGCAGCCACCATGGCCACCCTCTCCACTTCACTACTATAATTTCTTCCCTTACTAATCACAATAGTTCCCTAGCAGAACACCTAAGTCCACTTTAATCCATACTCTATTCCTCCATCCTGTGGACCAGAGGGTGGTTATGTCCAGTCCCCCTCTACTTCAAGAAGGGGCTTAGATTCCACATAGATGATGGATGCAATTCTCCTGCTGGCAGCTGTAGGCACTCTTGACTCCCTGGTATTGTGGTTGACCCTCTTCACCTCCCTGTCAGCTGGCCAGGGTAAACCCAACAAACCAGAGTGTAGAGCTGAAATGTATTTTTAATTTCATTCATCATAATCTCTCATTCCCATAAAGTCTGTTACTTTTCTTTGCAGACTTTCAAACTGTTCTTTATGGTCACCCAGTGTCTTCATAATGTCCTTTATCTCTTTAGTCCTATTTTCTTCCAATTCTTGAAATTGGTTTAGGAGAGTTGTGTGATTATCATTGATTAATTGTCTTGAATCTTATATCTCTTCAGGACATTTGGTTTGCTCCTTTGGCTGGGCCATCTCTTCCTGTGTCCTAGAGTGACATGTAATTTTTGCTGATGTCTAGGTCTCTGAATATTTTGGTGAATTTACTCTGATGGCCAATGTCTCTCTCGCCTACTGCTATTATTCTTTCACAGTTCTGCTTTGACATTTGGTTCAGTTTATTCTAAGTCTTTAAAATTACTCAGCTCAAGTTATCAAAATCATGCCAGAGACTCATTAATTGTACACAGATTTTCTCCCAGAAGTTAAGGAACAGAGACCCAATTGCAGTTTTTGTCCAATTCCCAGACTGGCCAGCATATGGCACTCATTGGCACACCTTTTCACTGAGATGTATCTCTGTTTTCATTTGCTATCATCTGACCTTAGCTGAGATTCAAAGTGGACCCCACTGGCCAAATTCACTGAAGAAAAGCCACCTCCTCCCTTTTTCCTTGTAATAACTGATGGGGAGAAGATGTCTGCTCCCCTCTCAGTCAGCTGCAATGAGCCAGTGTTTTAACCCCCATTTAATATATTGTGGGTAGGGGAGGGGTGGTCTTCCTAGTGGTCAGGAATTTTTGTAACTCACAGTTTGTTGTTTCTGGTTCTTTGTCTTTCTATCCCTTTTCCTCCTGATAGTTGTGAGGCACTTTCCTGGTCTGATGGCCCCATAGCAAGTCCCTTAGGGAGCTTTTCCCTCTTTCTCTGTTGTTTTTGTGTGACATCTGAGCCTTGTCTGCATAATACAATTCCATCATCCCACAATCCTCAAAGAAGTAACTTTCGATTTTGTTAATTCTCCCTATTGTATTTTTTCTTTATTCTTATTTCCTTAATTTTTTTAAATAATACATTCAAAAAATATAAGAGGTCCCCATATACCCCCCTGCCCCCCTCATCCCACTCCTCCCACATCAACAACCTATTTCTTCATCATGGCACATTCATTGCATTTGATGAATACATTTTGGAACACGGCTGCGCCACATAGATAATGGTTTACATTGTAGTTTACATTCTAGTTCAATTATTCTTGCTTTCTTCCTTTTATTTGCTATGTAGATTAGTTTGCTGTTCTTTTTTTTTTCCTGCAGGCATGCATTTAGATATTTCATTTTACATCTTTCTTTTTTTTAAATGTAAGCATTTATGACCATAAAATTCCCTCTCAGCATTGCCTCTACTGCATTCCATACGTTTTTATATGTTGTGTCTTCATTTTCATTCATCTCAAGATAATAACTGATTTCCATTGCAACATTTTACTTGATCCACTGATTGTTTATAAGTGGGTTATTTACCTCCCATATATTTGTGAATTTTCCTGTTCTCCATCTGTTATTGATTTCCAGCTTCTTTCCTTTATGTTCAGAGAAGATGTTTTGTATCATTTCAATCACTTTAAATTTATTGAGACTTGTTTTGTGACCCAAAGTGTACTCTATTCTGAAGAAGGATCCATGTGAACTTGAAAAGAATGTATGTATGTTTTAAGAGGCAATGTTCTGCATATGTCTGTAAGGTCTTGTTCATTTTGTATTTTATTCAAGTTCTGTTTCCCTACTGAACTTCTGTCTAGATATTTTATTTATGCATGAAAATAGTGTATTGAATATTCCAAATTTTGTAGAGTTGTCTATTTCTCCCTTCAATTTGCCAGTGTTTGCCTCATGTATTTTGGGACACCATGGTTAAGTGCATAAATATATATGATTTTTATTTATTCTTGGTGGATTACCCCTCTCAATAATATATAGTGTCTTTGTCTATTATAAGAGTTCTGATTTAAAGTCTCTTTTGTCTGATATTAGTATGGCTACCCTAGCTTGTTTTGGTTATTGTTTGCATGGAATGTCTTTGTCCAGCCTTTCACTTTAAACCTATTTGTGTCTTTGAGTCTAAGAAGAGTCTCTTGTAAACAAATGTAGTTGGGTTTTGCTTTTTTTTTTTCTTTTTGTCTATTCTGCCATTCTATATATTTGGATCAGGGAGTTTAATCCATTAACATGCATTATTATTATTATTATTATTATTATTATTATTATAAAGGCAGTACTTATGTCACGCCTTTTCTCCTTGGGCTTATTTATGGCATATATTTTATCTATTTATTTTCCTTTTTTGTAACCTCCTTTATTGTGTAGTTGAAGACTTGTGAGTTATCTGTTTTCTTCCTCATTTCTGTTTCTGTATATTTTTGTATTACTCTGCCAAATGACTGCTGATGCAAGATATCAGAAATCTGTTGTATTAATTTGGGGTAAAAGCTTATAGTTACAGGGCAATAAAAGGCCAACTCAAGGCTGTTTTCTCACCAAACTCTGTTGCCATGTGCTGAAGCAAGATGGTCTCCAATCTCTACCTGGTCTAAACTTCCCTCTGGACTTACTCTTCATCTTGAGGCACTGCGGGTCCAACCTCTTGAGGCTCCAGGCTTAAGTGAAGTCCTCTCTCTCTTGGCATAGGTGGCATTTCTATCTTTTTTATTTTTTAAATTTTATTTATATGTTTTTAAAGATACTTAATATATAAATGTTACATAAAAATGTAGGGGAGTCCTCTATGCCCCACTCCCCACATCTCCCATATTTTCTCATATTAACAATACTGGTAATTAGTAAGATACATTTACAATTGATGAACACATTTTGGAGAATTGCACTAAGTGTGGATTAAAGTTTATATTGCATGTTACACTCTCTCCCACACAATTCTTTAGGTTATGACAAGATGTATAATGGCCTGTATCTTTCATTGCAATATCATTCAGGACAGTTCACAAGTCCCACAAATGCCCCCAGTTATACCTGTTTCTGCCCCCCCCGCCTTCAGAACATCCCATGGCCACTGCCTCCTCATCAATGATATAATTTCTTCCATTGCTGTAATCACAATAAGTCTATAGTAGAATACCAATAAGTATCCTTTAGTCCATAATTCATTTCCCAATCCTGAGGATTCTGGGATGGTGATGTCCACTAGACCTATAATTGAGAGGGGGCTGTGTTCCCATAGGACCTATGGATGGAAATCCCTTGCTTGCATTTGTAGAGTTTCTTGATTACTTGGTATGATAGTTGCCCATCATCACCTCAATGTTAGTTGTCCAAGGTGAGAACAATGAACTGGAGTGTAGGTATTGTGACTCTGATGAGACTCAGGGCCCAGCTGGTACATGGATAGCTCAAAGATTTAAGTCACTTGGAAGTACAACTACCAACTCTAGCACTAATTATAGGCTCATATAGAAGAACAGAAAAGCATGTGTAGGGAAACCAAAACTGAGTCCAAATGTGTCACTCTGGAAAGAATTCCAAAGTAGAGCCCACCAGCAAGTCACAAAACTCCTGAACTATCTACCATGCCTATAGTGTCTGGATGTCTCCAAAGCACTCAGGTGGCCCAATTTGGTGCAGTATCTACTTTGACAGTTGGAGAGATCCTGGCGCTATGTGCATAAGCATAATCTCTGGAATGACCTTTAGACCTACTTTGAAGTCTCTTAGCCATATAAACTAATTTACCTTTACCTTTTCCCTCTTTTAGCCAAGGTATTTTTTCCAGCTGCATTGTTAATTGGTGCTTGGTAGTAATCACTCAGTGCCAGGGAGTCTCATCCCCCAGATTTATGTCCCATGCTGGGGAGAAGGTCTGTATTTACAAGCTGAGTTCAGCTTAGAGAAAGGCCACATTTGGGCAATGAGGAGGCAACTCTTAGGCACCCAATAATACTAGGCTAAGTTTCAATTTCAGGAGTAAAGATTCAGATGCACAGTAATCAATATCAAGGGCACATCAGTAGGCCATCTTCTTTTACTACTCATTGCCCCTGTACTCTGGGGATTCTTCTGAATCTATTAGAGAATGTGGCATAGCTCACCAGGATGGGAATTTGATATTCCTTCAGTTATTGTGTGGATCTCTTCCCATTTTTGTAATGCTCTATGAACACTTGAACATATTTATATGCCTTATGTATATACCAAAGTGAGCTCTCTCCCATGTATTCCCCATCACTGACACCCCATACCAATGATCCTCCCCTGCCACAGTTGTAATTTTTCTGTAATACAAAAATTCTTCAAAAAGAAAGGCAATCAAATAGCCAAATACAATTAAAAATGCATAACAATGATAGGTTTAAAAATAAGAAATAATATACAAAATAAATAAATTAATTAAGATTTTTAAAAATTGGGGGTAATAGTTTTTCCAATTCAGTAAAAAATTCTGTAGTGATTTTTATTGGGATTGCACTAAATCTGTAGATTAGTTTGGCTAGAATAGACATCTTAATGATATTTAGTCTTCCTATCCATGAACAGGGGATATTCTTACATTTATTTAAGTCTTCTTTGATTTCCTTTAACGGTGTTGTGTAGTTTTCCTTGTATAAGTCATTTTCATCTTTAGTTAAATTTATTCCTAGGTATTCAATTTTTTAATTTACTATTGAAAAATGGTATATTTTTCTTGATTTTCCTCTGAAGATTGGTCATTATTGGTGTTCAGAAATGCTACTGATGTTTGCACATTGATTTTTTAGCCTGAAAATTTACTGAACTCATTTATAAGCTCTAGAAGATTTGTTGTAGATTTCTCAGGGTTTTCTATGCATAGGATCATGTCATCTGCAAATAGTGAAATTTTTACTTCTTCCTTTCCAATTTGGTTGTATTTATATCTTTTTATTCCCTAAGTGCTCAAGCAAGTACTTCTAAAACTGTGTTAAATAGAAGTGGTGAAAGTGGACATCCTTGTCTTGTTTCCAATCTTAAAGGGAAAGCTTTCAACACTTCACCATTGAATATGATGTTAACTGCGGGTTTTTTCATATATACCCTTTATCTTGTTGAGGAAGCTTCCTTCTAGTCCTATATTTTGTAGAGTTTTTATCAGGAAAGTTTGCTGTATTTTGTTGAATGCTTTTTTCTGCATTTATAAAGATGATCATGTGGGTTTTTACTTTTGATCAGTTTAACAGGTGTATTACACTGATTGATTTTCTTATGTTGAACCATCCTTACACACTAGGGATGAAACCCACTTGGCCTCATGTATAATTCATTTGATGTATTGTTGAATATAGTTAGCAAATATTTTCTTGAGGATTTTAGCATCTGGATTCATTAGAGAGATTGGTCTATAGTATCCATTTCTTGGTGCATCTTTGCTTGGCTTTGGTATTAGGGTGATGTTGGCACCATAAAATGAGTTAGGCAATATTCCCTCTACTTCTATTTTTTGAAAGAGTTTAAGCAGGATTGGTGTTAATTCTTTCCAGAACATTTGGTTGAATTCACCTGTGAAGCCATCTGGCCTGGGGCTCTTCTTATTTGGGGGGTTTTCAATGACTGATTCTATCTCTTTACCTGAGATTGGTTTGCTGAGGTCATCAATTTCTTCTTTTGACAATGTAGGTTGCTTGTGTATTTCTAGGAATTTGTCCATTTCCTCTAAATTATCCATCTTGTTGGTATATAATTTCTCAACATACCCTCTTATGATACTCTTTATTTCTGTGGGCTAAGTAGTGACATCCCCTTTTGGTTTTATTTTTTCTAGTGTTTTCTTATTTTCAATTATATTTAGTTTTGCTGTAATCTCTGTTATTTTTTTTTCTACTTTGGTGTTAGTTTGTTGTTCTTTTTCTAATTTGTACAGGTGTGCAGTTAGGTCTTTAGTTTTAGCACTTTCTTCTTTTATAGTATAGACATTTATGGCCATGAATTTCCTTCTCAATATTGCTTTGCCTGTATTGCATAGGTTTTAATACATTGTGTTGTCATTTTTCTTCATTTCAAGGTAGTTACTGATTTCTTTTGATATTTCCTCCTTGACCCTCTATTTGCCTAAGAGTGCGCTGTTTAACTTCCAAATCTTTGTACCTAATCCCGATTCTCTGCCCCTACTGATTTCCAACTTCATTCCTTTGTGATCAGAGACATTACTTTGTATAATTTCAATCTTCCTGAATTCACTGAGAGTTGTTCTGTGACCTAGCATGTCATCTATACTGGAGAATTATCCATGTGCACTCAAGAAGAATGTATATCCCACAGTATTTGAATGAAATGTTCTGTGTCTGTCCAGGTCCTCTAAAGTATTATTCAAAGTCTTTGTTTCTTTATTGATTATCTGTCCAGATGTTTTGTCTAATGGTGATAATTGTGTAATTACACTAATATTGTTGAGGCACCTATTTCTCAACCTAGTTTTTCGAGTGTTTGCCTCTTGTATTTTGAGACACCCTGGTAAGGTGCATAAATGTTTATGGTTGTTCTTTCTTCTTGAAAGATTACCCATTTTATTAATATATAGTGTCCTTCTTTGTCTCTTAAAATAGTTTTGCATTTTAAGTATATTTTTTCTGGTATTAATAAAGCTACTCCCACTCTTATTTGGTTATTGTTTGCTTGTAAAATTATTTTCCAACCATTCACTTTCAGCCTCCTTGAATGCCTGCATTAAAGGTGGGTTTCTTGTACACAGCATACAAATTGTCCATTCTTCCTTAACCATTCTGCAAGTTTGTGTCTCTTGACAGGTGAGTTTATTTCATTAACATTGAATGTTATTACTGTCAAGGAATTATATTAGTCATATTTTCTTTGGGTTTATGTTGTTTTTATTTCTCTTTTTGTCTTTTTAGTTGTTCCTACACTCTCCTCCAATTCTATCTTCTGTTTTTTCCTTTACCTTGCACAACTCCCTTTAGTATTTCTTGAGGGGCAGGTTTCTTATTGACATACTCTCATAATTTCTGTTTATCTGTGAATATTTTGAACTCTCCCTCATTTTTGAGTGCCAGCATTGCTGGATAGAGAATTATGGGCTGGAAGTTTTTTTTTTTTGGTTGTTGTTGTTGTTGTTTTTTAGCTTTTAACTATGTCATACCACTGTCTTCTTGCCTACATGGTTTCAGATGAGAAATCAGCACTTAATCTTATCAAGCTTCCTTTGTATGTGATGGTTCTGTTTTCTCTTACTGCTTTTAGTATTGTCTCTTTGTCTTGAGCATTGAACAATTTGACAAGTATATGTCTTGGAGTAGGCCTGTTGGGATTTATACTGTTTTGGGTGTGCTGCATTTCATGGGCATGTACATCCCTATCCCTCCATTAGTTTGGGAAGTTTTCAGCCATCTTTCCTCCAAAACTCATTCTGTGCCCTTTCCCTTCTCTTCTCCCTCTGGGATGCCTATAATACATATGTTTGTGTGTTTCATGTCATTCAAACCCCTAAGTCCATGCCTGATTATTTCTAACTTTTTATATATCTGTTCTACTATCTGATTTCAGATGTACTGTCTTCCACATTGCTGATTCTTTCCTCTGCCATTTCAAATCTGCTGCTTTGTGCTTCTAGTGTATTTTTTTATTTTTTGGATTGTTCCTTTCATCACCATCATAGGCATTATCTTTTTATGTATGTTTATAATTTCTTTAATATGTTCTCCCAGTGTCTTCTTGATATCCTTAATCTCTTCCTTCACTTTATTAAGTTGATTCCTTTATGTTTGTTTTGACAGCTCTGATCAGTTTTTCCATGTTCTGCATCTCTTCCTGGTTTTAATTTTTTATTGGACAGGGCCATGTCTTCCTGTTTCTCACTATGGTTTTGTAATTTTTTGTTGGTGTCTAGGCATCTGTTTTTCTTGATAGGCTTATTCAGTTGATCAGCTTCTTTCACCACTCTATGGTTTTATTTTGTTGTTTTTGAGTGTGGTAAGGTTTTTCTTTGACATTTTGTTCCTTTTATTCTATTCCTTTCTTTTGTCTATGTTCCTTTGGGAAAAAATATAGGATCAGAGAAATAAGAAGAGATAGGAAGGAAAAATGAATAATAGTAATAAAAATAGTAAAAGGCCAGAGAGGGACTGTACAAGGAATAAGAAATTGCACCATTAATCCAAGTAAGAAGTACTGAGGCATAAGACTAGAAAAGTGGAATAGAAACATTAAACAAGAAACAGAATAGAGAAAAATATAGACTGAATTAAGGGGCTGGAATGATGAGAAGAGGGAAAGGAAAAAGTAAAAGAGAGAAAGAAAAAAGAAAAGAAAGGAAACAGAAAGTAGGAGAGAGAAAAATGAGAAAAGCAAAAATTGCTTAAAAGGCAAAAAGAGGTGGAATGAAAAAGCAACTACAGAAAAGAGAAAATATGAAGATGAAGGGGTGAAAAACATCACATTGGTAGAGAAAATTGGTAAACAAAAGAAAAAGCTAACAAACAGAGAAACAAAGGAAGGGGAAATAGACAAGGTAACAAGACAGCAGCAAGTCATTTATAAAAAAAAGAGGAAAGGGGCAGAAAAAATGCTAAAAAAAAAAAACAAGATAAATATGGAAAATTTCCTTGTCTTAGACCTCTAGTGATCCTCTCAGGCTGCTGACATTTATCAATCACTCACTCTGCAACCTGCCCTCTGCAGGTTTTGAATGGGTTTTAGTTAGTAAAATAAAGGCAACTTTAAAAAAGGAATCTTAAAAAAAAATAAGATATCCAAGAAAAACTAATACCATGAAGATGTCTATATGTCCCCTGTCACAATGTCTCAGATGGATGATTGATAACCTTGTGGATCACTTCTCAAGGAAAAATCAGGAACCAAACCAAGGGCCTTGTATCCGCTAGCAGGAATTCTTCACTTCACTTAACTATTCTCCCTCCTCAGGGCAATGAGCCTTTCAGAAATCTATCTGCCCCTTTTCCCTAGGGCAGGTTAGATTCCCTGTAGTCTGTAGGCATGGTGTTGATCTGCCTCCACTCTCTTATAATTCCTCTTTTTGTCTAGGAAGCTGGGTATGATTGCCTTTCTGAGGAGATACCCCTCCATTCTCTTGGTCGAGTTGGGGTCCCTTCTGATATTCAAGAGAGGTCCAACTGGCTAACCACATCACAAAGAAATCACTCTCCACCATCCCAGACCCATCTTCCTCAGAAGAATTTGCCATCACATTCCCATTTGGAGCAGAGGGCAAGGTGTTCCACCTAGTCTGTCCACCCTGATGCCCAGGTATGTGTGCAGCTTTCAGCCACAGAGGTAAGAAACCCACAATTTCCCCCTGACTTCCCTATCTATCCAGTCCCCTCTTATATTACTCAGAGCACCTTCCCATGGAGGTAGACATCTGCTCTCTTCTCAGTTAGAAACAATTCACCAAGAGTCTTACCCTGGCTTATAATCACAGGGGTAGGGGAGGGGAGCACATCCAGGCAGCTAGGAGGTTTATTAACTCAGTTACTTCTTTTGGCTTGTCTCTCTGACTGTCTCTCTTTTGGGAGTTGTGAAGAAGCATCCTGGTTTGCCGTATCCCAAAGCAGATCCCCAAAACAGCCTCTGGCTCTTTCTCTGTTGTTTTAGTGAGAGCTGAGACTTATCTTTGTAACACTTCAGCCATGTTCCTACAATCAAGCTTGTTTCTTTCCATGCCACCAATATCAGATTCAGTTGTTCTGCTTTCTTCTGAATCTCAGCTGTAATCTATCAGGCAAAATGTGGCAACTCTCCCTGAGGCTTCAGCTGTTTGAGCTTTCTGCTTTCTGTCACATGGCAGGATTAAATAATGACAGAGCAATTTCTTCCTCTATGTCTGTATTGGTGTCAGTTTATATGAGACCCACTAAGGGGATGGGGACTTAACCTGAATCATGTCTTACTGATGTGATTGAATCAAAAAGCCCTCAAAGCAATCTTAACATGTAATCTAATCAAAGGCCCCTCAAATGAATTTGATATAATCATAGAGTATCACAATCAGATAGATTAGTTTAGAAGCATAATCTTTCTCTTTCTGAGATTCATAAATAATCTCAAACAGCCACAATTTTAAAAATACTTCCTTTGTGTTTGATCTGGGTTTTATATTACACCACCCAAACGTATAATCTAATTGGAATAGATACCAACTTAACTTCAGTATCTTTTATGTTCTCTACTCCAATACACTTCTGTTTTCCTCCTTTATCATTTCATAATTTGCATGTCCATTATGATGAACTAAGACTTTTTCTTGATCAGTTGTATACTGACTTTTGTAAGAATTCAAGAGTAGAGTTGTATATTGAGACTACAGTACTACTGAGTTTTGCATTTAACCTTTTACTTACCATTACTGATAATCTTAATTACATCACACTTTAAGCAATTCTCTCGTCTTTTCTTTTCAACCTGTAGTTGAAGAATTGTTTCATGTATTATCTGTGAACATTTATTTTTTTTAAGATTTATTTATTTATTTATTTTATCTCCCCTTCCCCTCCCACCCCAGTTGTCTGTTCTCTTTGTCTATTTGCTGCATCTTCTTTGTCCACTTCTGTTGCCATCAGCATCGTGGGAATCTGTGTTTCTTTTTGTTGCATCATCTTGTGTCAGCTCTCCTTGTGTGTGGTGCCATTCCTGGGCAGGCTGCACTTTCTTTCGTGCTGGGTGGCTCTCCTTATGGGGTGTACTTGTTGTGCATGGGACTCCCCTACATGGGGGACACCCCTGCATGGCATGGCACTCCTTGTGTGCATCAGCACTGCACATGGGCCAGCTGCACAAGGGTCAAGGAGGCCCGGGGTTTGAACTGCGGACCTTCCATGTGGTAGACAGATGTCCTAATCCCTGGGCCAAGTCCGCTGCCCTGAACATTAAGTTTTGAAGAACTTTTGCTGGAAAAAGAATTTTTTGTGGACAGTTTTTCTCTTTCAGTACCGTAAATTTATCATACTATTACCTTCTTGCTTCCATATTTTCTGATATGAAATCAGAACTTATTCTTTTTGAGGATCCTTCAATTGAGCCAATGATTTTTCTCTCGCTGCTTTCAGAATTCTCTCTTTATCTTTGCCATTTCACATTCTAATTAGTATGTGTGTTACAGTAGGTCCGTTAAGATTTATTCTGTTTGGAGTACATTGCACTTCTTTAACTTGTATATTTATGTCTTTCATGATAGATGGGAAATTTTCAGTCAGCTATTATTTCTTCAAATATTCTTTCTGCCCCTTTTTCCTTCCCTTCTCCTTCTGGGAAACCCTTGACATGTATGTTTCTGTGCTTCATGCTGTCATTCAAATCCATGAGACATTGCTCAATTTTTTCTATTCTTTTTCAGTCTGTTCTCACAATATGATTTGTTGTTGTTTTGAGGTACTGGGATGGGGAATTGAACTGGGACCTCATATGTGCAAAGCTGGCACTCAACCACTGAGCCACATTGGCTTTCCTGAGCTGGTTGTTTCATTTGTTTGCTTGTTGCTTGTTTTTGTTTTCAGGAGGCACCTGGCACCTCCCATGTGGTAAACAGGTACTCAATCAGTTAAGCCACATCTGTTCCCCACAACGTAATTTTGTTTGCCCTTTCTTCTAGTTTGCTGACTATTTTTTCTGCCTGCTAAAATCCACTGTTGTATACCCCTAGTGTATTTTTAATCTCTTCTATTATGTCTTTCATTCCCATCATTTCTATTTTAGGTACCAGGGGCCAGGGATTGAACCCAGGAACTAGTATTTGGGAAGCCAGCACACAATCACTGAGCCACATTGGCTCCTGGCTCCCTGGTTTTTTTGTTTGTTTGTTTGCTTATTTTGCTTGTGGATTGTTCTGTTTTGTTTTTTAGGAGGCATCAGGAACTGAAACTGGGACCTCCCATGTGGGAAGCAGGCACTCAACTGCTTGAGCCACATATGCTCTCTGTTATGTTCTCTTCATATTTTAAAATTTTTCTTTAAAAGTCTCAAGGGACTTTATTATAAACATAAAAGGACAACCTACACAATAGGAGAACATATTTGAAAACCACATATCCAATAAAGGTTTAGTACCAAGCACATGGCAGGGAAAATATTGGTCCACTCATCTCTCCCCTCTCTTCCAAGCCTCATCTCTTCAGCTCTGAGATGTTCCATGGGCCTATTCTCTCAGGAGCCTGTTTCTGTGCCTCTGTGCTCTGCTGATTCCTGTCTCTGACCTCTGGGACCTCTCTTGTCTCTGAAGCTTTTATTCTGTGTGGGTTTTAGTGCTCCATTTATAAAGGACTCCAGTGAGATAATTAAGACTCATTCTGAATGAGGTGGGTCATATCTTAGGCTAAGATCCTACTTGCTGAAAGATTTTATTTAGAAAGTGTCCACACCTACAGGAATGGATTAAGTTTAAGAAGATACCTTTCTGGGTTCTATACAGCCTCATGATAATCAAGATTCTTCTTAAACAAATTTCACACACACACTGATGTTCACAGCAGCATTATTCACAGTTGTCAAAAGATGGAAGCAACTCAAGAATACATCACCTGATAAGTGGGTAAATAAAATGTGGTGTATAAATATGATGGGATATTATTCAGCCATAAAAAGGAATGAAGTCCCAATACATGCGACAAGGATGAACCTTGAAGACATCATGTTGAATGAAAGAAATTGAACAGAAAAGGATAAATATTGCATGACCACACTGATGTGAAACAATTAGAACAAGTAAACTCCTAGTGTCAGAATCTAAATTATGGGTTACCAGGTGATAGGGTGTGGATAAGTAATCGGAAGTTAAATCTTAAAATATACAGCATTTCTAATTAGAATGATGGGCTCGTTTGGTGACGATGGAGACGATGGTAGCACAACACTGTGAATGTAATTAGCAGCATTGAAATATATATCTGAATATGAATATAAGGAGAAATGTATGGTAACAAAATAAAACATTTTTTTAAATCCATGGAACTACACTACATAAACAGTGAGCTCTAGTTAAACCATCAAATTTAATTAATAGTACAATTATAAATATCATCAGTTGTAACAAATATTCCTTACCAATGTTAGTTGTTGGTAGTGCGATGTATGGGAATACTGTATTTTATACACGATTGTTCTGTAAACTCACAACTTTTATAATAAAGAAAAAAACATAGTTCCTTTAAATTGGAGATATTCAAGCTGTGTGGCAGATTAATTCTCCAATTTTTAGATGAATTGGAGAGATGATCTTTCACACCCTAAAGAAGCTATAAATCTATGACTTGCTCCAAATCACACAGCTAATAATTTTAGCAATTTGAAAAGGTCTAGGACGAAGTCCTAGTGTCTTGAAGGAAATATGAATGGCCTGCTCCTTTGAGGCCTCCTAGACTGGCACTATCTGGAGGAATACACCAAGATCAAGGGTCTCTCCCTTGGTCTTGTAAGCTTGGAAACTTGACTGAATGAGTTAATGCTCTAAGTTAGAGAAGTTAAACATGTTTCTAACATCCCTTAGCATTAGGATTATAGCATCAAACACCAAAACATGTATTTGCACATTCTTTCCTGCTAAGCACTCTCTTTTACTTCAGTGACTCTTTTTTCATGCATCATTGACTTACCAACTTATGTGACTGTCATTTTTCACATTTTTTAAACAAATATGTCAAAGACTTCTGTTAATTGCAGCATTGGAATCTTTTAATTGAATCATCTCATCCATTGAGGTTTTTTTAGAGGTTAGAAAGGAAAAAACTTAACCCAAATCGTTTATTTTTTTCTTCATAAGTTTCACATTACCAGGCTCTTTTTCAGTACTACATATAATCTTTTACATTTATAAATACTATGTGAAAACATAAAAGAGAGTTACTTTTAAGATGATTGTGAGAAATCATGCAGCAATAAAATCTGTCAGCCCTTTTGAGGTCAGTATGCAATTGGGATGTGCATATTTTATCAGCGTTCATCAGTGGAATTACAGATGGCATCCAAATAAAAAGCTTAGAGGGGTTCTTCTTAGATACGCCATGACTTAAGGTAAAACTTTCTGAGTGTCCAATAGCATTCTGCTACTCTCAGTCATGTGATACACCTCAAGGTTCATATCTGAATCCATGAAGGTTACTGGAAATTTATTTCAATCATCTAAATTTTTTATTGTAATTCATTAGGGAGCTATTTTTTCAGAGCCCTAAAAACAATATGGGAATTCAGTAAGTTAAAAGCTCTAGAAGACATGTAAAAATTGAGAAGCATAAATTTGACACTAAAAATAATTACATTCATTTGACCATATGATTTGCAAACCCCAAAAATATGTGAAGCCCTCTGTAGATACTCCAAGATAATCAAGGCTCTTCTTAGACAAATCTTACATATTTCTTATAAATACCAGAAAATTATAGCATACAGAATACTTGATATCAGAAAGAGTTTCTAAATTTTAGAATGTGTGCCTAAGGAATAGCAGGCAAGAAAGTAAGAAATAATTGGACCTGCATTGAATTGGTGTAGGGTATTTTCTGTTGTTATAGGTAGCCAGCTCCAAAAATCCTGAGGCAAAACAGAAGGTGCTTTAAGTAATTCCACAAACCAGCAGCATTAGGCTACAAACCACACTGCTCCATAGCCATGAAACCTCCTCATGCAGTGGTTCTTCCAAAAGATGGTGCTGGCGCTGGTGCTGCAGCTGCTGCTGCCCCTCCAGAGGAAAAAAGTCTGGCTGGAGGTCAAGGAGATCACTAGATGGTTTAGAAGTGCTGACTGGAACAGCCGCAGACATAGTTGCAAATAAATCAACTGGTGGGGATGTGTCCATAGTGTTAGCTGGTGTAGAATTAGAAGATTTAACACTTGTGGCTGGAAAAGACTTACTTAATGGAGAGGGAGCACCAGATTTGATTCTGGGTTTCTTTCCTTCTAATGTATTTAGATGCTGTTCAAGGTCTCCATAAGACTGCTGGGAGCCTGAGTGAGGTCAGGAATATCAACTTTATCAAAACAACTTGCTCTGCAACTTTGAAAAATTCAGACACTTGTGTCATTCTAGTTAAAAATTGTTTTTAAATTTCTAGACCATCTTTACATTGTCCTTTATTCATTTCAAAAAGAGTTTCAAGTAAGTTAATAACTCCATCATTTTAGCAAGTGAAAAGTTTGATAAGATCTTTGAAAAGAAGCATAAATGCAGCATTTATGGTACAATTTGCTGGTTTGTTTGGATGCATATCAAATTCAATCAAGACATCCATTTATCCCTGCAGTATTTGCATACTCTTTAGTAGCTTTTCAGGAGACATTGTCCTCATTACACCTTCACTCTGGCAAAATCAAATGCCTTCTGTCTGTAATGCCTTTCATTCTATTATCTACAGTATCACCTTATTAAGGTAGACATATCATAACCATGGGATCCACTTTTGTCCAAACAGTTGCTGAGATTGAACAGTGTATTTCTAGAGGCCAAATACTGAATAAATCTCTCATTTCCATGCACCTTGAGATGATGTGTTGTCACTAAAGCTACTGTTTGTGACTTGCTCAAAGAATGTGTTGGCCATCTGAAGAATATTAACATTTGTTTCATTGGCAGCCTAGGTCAAATAGTCCAGGGGCTTTTTCTTGGGGCCCATCACTTTGTGAGTGGTGGTTTTGAGGACCGCCCTAGCCAGAGTGGAGCCTGTAATGCTGTACTGGGATGCAGCAATATAATCTGTGAATGTTTGGTCCAGCATGTTCTCTGTCCGCATCTACTACCTTTTTTTCTGATTCCCGGCACCAGATAAGCCCCAGCATGCATTGGGTTAGTCTCCCAGAGCTGCACCCACAGGAGCCTTCATTGAGATTTTTTAATAAACATTTTTTCATCATTTTTAGTAAACATTTTAATAAACATTTTTCAAAGATTTTATTTATTTCTTCCCTCTTCCTTGTTGTTTTTCACTTGTATCTGTTCATCTTCCTTGTTTCCTTAGGAGGCACTGGGAGTTGAACCAGGAACTCTAATGTGGGAGGGAGATGCTTAAGCCACCTCCATTCCCTGTTTTGTTGTGTTTCTCATTAGGTTTTTTCCTCCCTGTGCCTCTCTTTTCATCAGCTCACTGTGCCTTTCCATTGTGTCAGCTCACTGTCTTCTTTAGGAGGCACTGGGAACCTTGCTCCCTGCTTTGTTATATATCTCATTATTATGTTTTTTCTTCTTGTATCTCTTGTTGTGTCAGCTTGCCACACCTGCTTCTCACACCAGCTGGATGTCTTCTTTAGGAGGATGGCACCAGGATCTGAACCAGTGACCTCCCATGTGGTAAGCAAGAGCCCAGTCACCTGAGCCACATCTGCTCCACCCCCCACTGAGTTTTGATTTTATAGTTTTAACTCTAAGGGCAACTCTTTTTCCCAAGCAGAGCACCATCCAGGTCACCTAGTACCATGGCTTGGATCGTAAGAGACACAGATGGGTAACATGACTGTTTACCCAACATAACCCAGAGTGTGATGAGCCATGATCTAGAACATTAGAAGCAAAACTGGATATGTCAAATAATTTCCTCAATAACCAGAGAGTTTTCAGAGGAAGAGGGGAGTGGAGTGGCAACATAAGAACCCCTTTCCTCAATTCCTTCTGAGAAGAACCAGAAGAATCCAGAAAGGAGAGAATAATTACATCTACTGTGGAAGTCCACGTATAAAGACAACACTAAAGCACCCTACCAATTCCACAAAGTTATAGGAGGGAATGCATGAGTGAGCTTCCTGAACAAGGAACACCTCATTTGGGGTCTGACAAAATCCCTTCTCTTGTCCAGCCCCCCAACTTGGCTCACATCAAAACCATGAACGGTAAAACAATGAAAATACATTTACTTACATATTAAGTGGTCACAGATGAAAACAGTGATGATATTGAGAAAGAGGTAGTAAAACAGGAATTCCATATATTTGGTTAGGGATCTAAATTAATACAGCCCTTCTGGGGAGCAATTTGGCATACACTATTTACATATTAAATTTGTGTACATTTTTGCCAGGCAGTTCCTTTTCTACAAATTCATCCTATAAAAATAACTGAACAAGTGAGCATATTTCAATAAATGCACAAGTATCATAACCAGAGCAATGTTTATTAAAAATTGGAGGCAACCCACATGTTCATTAATAGGAGATAAATGAATGGTGGCATTTTCATACATTGGAATATCATGTAACCATTGATAAGAATGAGGTAAAACTCTAAATAATACACTGATGATTTGGAAAAATTACACATGCACACACATATATCTCCTCAGTTTTGATGGATAAATTTTTCTAGAAGTACAATTCTTAATCAAAAAGTACACAAATTTAAAATACAGAGAATGTGAAATTGCCTTCTCCAAAAATTCTATACAAATTAGGTTCCAACCAGCAATGTAGAATTCATTTTCCTAGATCTTTCTCAACACCACCATTTTGATGTGCAACAATTTGATGTATAAGTAAACATATGTCTATATATATATATATACATGCATATATATATGATGTGAACCAGACTTAACATTCCCCCATCCTCCCTTTGTCCTGAAAAGTATATGTGAATGGTACAGAATATACATTTTACTTTATACACATCTGAATTTTAATATAAGATATTGTGACAGTTTGAGATTATTTATCAATTCCAAAAAGTGATTGTTTGTAAATTAGTATGTTCCTCTGGGTGTGATAATCTTTGTTTGTATTACATTCAGCTGAGATGTCTTTGATTAAATTATATTAAGATTAGGGCTTGCTA
Source organism: Dasypus novemcinctus (assembly GCF_030445035.2). Lineage (NCBI taxonomy): Eukaryota > Metazoa > Chordata > Mammalia > Cingulata > Dasypodidae > Dasypus > Dasypus novemcinctus. The sequence continues at coordinate 65,529,320 of NC_080704.1, read as the reverse complement.
AGGAATTAACCTTGAGTTGGACTCTTTAGGGTCTTGTAACTGAAAGATTTTACCTCAAATAAATACATTTTATAAAAACTCACAAATTTCTGGTACAATGCATCAGCACCCCTTTGACTGACTAACACAGAAATATGTATCACTTGGGGAGTGGCGGAGTGGGGGCGGTGGGGGTGAATGGGGACCTCATATTTTTTAATGTAGTATTTTTTTAAAAATGAGTAAATAAAATTAAATTAAAAAAATAAAGAGCATCCTCAAAATTTAAAAAAATCAAAAAAAGAAAAGATAAAACTATTTACAATATATTGAATTTATTTTAAAAACATATGTTAAAAATTTATAAAACAAAGGAGATGTATTAGTCTCAATAAGGATATATATTAGATCTTAGCAGTACGTTGGAGGGCTCTTTCATTTCTGGGCTCAGTTGCTTTGTTCTCTTTACAAGATCAGCTGCAAAATATCAGGTGAATGGTTCACCTCTCCTCCCGAGGGTAACAGGATCAAAGCTGACAAGTTCTCTCCTCTTCCACATCTTTGGAGCGCTTTCTATTCCTCTGTGTTCTTCTCCTGTGAGAGTTTCTGCTTGTATACCCCACCAAGGGGGCAGGAACTCAACCCTGCATACTATAATGATGTGGTTGAATCAAAGCCCTAATCTTGATTTAATCAATTGAATGCAAAGCCTTTGATTTTTTTTTAAATTATACCAACATTTTTCATTTATTTAAATATATGAAATCACTATATATAAATGACTACTTTAGATAACACTAATCAATGAAAGAATGAGGGCATATACAATTTAAAAATAATGCAACAACACTCCTCCACAGAGACATCAAACTGGTAATTTCTGCTGTTCTCCTACTCACACAAGTACCCAAAGTAAAATCCTTGAGCCTGAGGCGAACACTTCCAGAAATGTTCTTGTCATATACAAACATTGGTCCATTTTTTATTTTTTTTAATTGATTTTATAAAAATATTACATTAAAGAAATATGAGGTCCCATTCAACCCCACCACCCCCACCCCACCACTCCCCCCCCCCCAGCAACACTCACTCCCATCATCATGACACATCCATTGCATTTGGTAAGTACATCTCTGGCCATCTCTGCACCTCATGGTCAATGGTCCACATCATGGCCCATACTCTCCCCCATTCCATCCACTGGGCACTGGGAGGATTTACAATGTCCAGTGATTGCCCCTGAAGCACCATCCAGGGCAACTCTAACTCCCAAAGGCGCCGCCACATCTCAACTCTTCCTGCCATTCCCCATACCCATCAGCCACCATGTCCACTTTTCCCACTCCAATGCCACCTTTTCTCTGTGGGCATTGGATTGGTTGTGTCCATTGCACCTCTATGTCAAGAGGAGGCTCAGATTCCACATGGATACTGGATGTAATCCTCCTGCTTTCAGTTGTAGGCACTCTAGGCTCCATGGTGTGGTGGTTATCCTTCTTCAACTCCATCTTAGCTGAGTGAGGTGAGTCCAATAAATCAGATTGTAGGAGCTGAAGTCTGTTGAGGCTCAGGGCCTGGCTATCATATTGTCAGTCCAGAGATTCAAATCCCCTAAATATATCTTAAACCCCAACACCAACTACAATTACAGTAAAGTAGCGTGAAAGTCTTGTGAAAAGAGATCCCATCTGAGTATGATTTCATCACGTAGAAACACCAGCTCCAAAGAAGGGCCAACCGACATGGCAGTGAACCCCATCTGCCATGGCCATAGAACCCGTGGGTCTATTTAGCCCTCAAAGGAACGAATACCTGGGGTTGTATCTACTTTATCTGTCTCTTAGACTCTGCTCAGTTGTGCATGAGGGCAATCCTTTTGACAGCCTCCAGACTCTTTTTTAGAGACTCGTAGCCATATAAACTCATTTCTCCTTTCCATTTCCCCCTTACATTAGGTCAAACAGCATTTTAAAGTCATGTTATTATATTTAGACAGGGATATTCTGCTGATCCGCACTGAACCTTCAATTCAATGTCATTTTCCAGTTGCATCATCAGTTGGTAGTTGATAGTGAACCCTTGGTGCCAGGGAGGCTCATCCCCGGATGTCATGTCCCACGCTGGGGGGAAGGCATTGCATTTACATGCTGAGTTTGGCTTCGAGACTGGCCACATTTGAGTAACATGAAGGCTGTCAGGAGGAAATTCCCAGGCACAGTGCTGCTCTAGGCCTTGTTCTTATTTCAGGCATATAGGCTGACAGCATAGTCATTAGTATCATGCTGTCACGGGTGGACCCTCATTCCTTCCTGGTCCTTACCGTTGCACCTGGGGGACTGCCGCTGCTCCCCTTGGGACATCGACAGAGCACCCCCGGCCAGGAACACAGTACCCCCCAGCTGTAGTTTTTAATTGTTTCCACAATGAGTATATCAAAACATTACCATGCACCCTGGACATATGCCCTGTATAGCTCCCTGTCAGCCATATATCACCTGTCAATAGTGTCCTATACTAGTATTCCTCCGCTGCCGTTGTTGAACTACTCTGTGATCCAAAACTTCCTGAAAATTGAAGCCCAATATAATGTCAGGATCCCTTACTAGTAAAATGGCATATAGCGATGGGTTTAAATGTTAGATATAGAATACATGCTGACTTGGAAAAATTCTACATCCTATCTTTTTTCCCCCCTAATTATTGAACTTCTCTTCACAAGAGCCCTAGACCACAGTAATTCATATATACAATATACAGTACTCCCACACAACTACCATAAAATCTTTTCCCTTCCACAGCGATATTCTTATAACTTATTCATATCATATTTACTTAAAGTGATGTACAGACTCTGAGACAATAGCTTTCAAACAAGGTGACATCTGTGCTTACATTGTGGTCCATACTTTAGGATATACAGTTTTCTAAATTTTTAGTTATCCTATGTTTTACATTATGGTTTACATTATTAGTCCGTCCTCCCCTATATGTTTATGGTGTAATATTACATGTTTTATATCCATCCTTGTGTACTCTCGCGAAACTCCTCTCTTACCCCACATTTACCTTGGTTCCACACATTTAACATCCATTTTCCCATCCCCTTGGTGCGCACAGTGACATCCAACCTCCATTTCCCAAGGAGTAACGTCCAGAGGTACTTGCAACAGTGTTCAGGGCCCAACTTACTCAACTGCCCCAATGCCCTGGGAGCCACCCTTTCTCCCGAGAGATACGGTTCCCTCTATTTGATGGCATTAGTCCTCCCCAGGATGTGGGTCCACCCCAACTCTAACTACTTGGGTCTCTACAAAATGGTACCACCCACTCTGGCAAAATGAGCATTCAGACATTCCCCAGGAGCCCGTCCCACATCAGACCATCCCCTCCTAGCATCCTAAACAGGTAACCCTCTTAATTATCTTTTGATACCATTTTCTCAGCATTTTACTCTCAACCAACACCTGACACTCTCCTATGTTCGTATGCTACCCCTCTCTCCCCCCACTTTTTGGGCAATATTACCCATCCACCCATCCCCAGCCCCCTTCAAACCCGCAAAGCCCCACCCAAAGGCAACCCCTTGCCCCCATTTTATCTCTTCTTTGTGTTCATACTTACCGCCAGCTCATCATAAATTCCACCCCTGCAGACGTCGGCTCACATCCTTCCTCCACCTCCAATTTCCTGTAAGCCTATTGTTCAGTCTCTAGCTCTCTGAGGCAGCTTTCTTATTTCATATCATTGAAGTCATGTAGTATTTGTCCTTCAATGCCTGGGTTGCTTAACTCAACATAAGGTTCTCAAGATTATTCCATGTTATCATGTGTGTTTGTAGTGTATTTGTTCTTACAGCCCAGTAGTATTCCATTGTGTGTATATACCACATTTTATTGATCCACTCATCTGTTGATGAGCATTTGGGTTGATTCCAAATTTTGGCGATACTGAACAATGCTACTATGAACATTGGTGTACATATATCAGTTTGTGTCCTTGTTTTCAGTTCTACTGGGTATATACCCAGCAGTGGTATTGCTGGGTCATATGGCAAATCTATGGTTAGTTTTTTGAGAAAATGCCAAACTGTCCTCCAGAATTGTTGGATCCTTCTACATTCCCACCAGCAGTGGATGAGTGTTCCCCTTTCTTCACATCCTCTCCAGCATTTGTATTCTTCTGTTTTTTTCATAGCTGCCAATCTTATGGGAGTAAGATGGTATCTCATTGTAGTTTTGATTTGCATTTCCCTGATAGCAAGAGATTTGGAGCGTTTTTTCATGTGCTTTTTAGCCATTTGTATTTCTTCTTTGGAGAAGTGTCTGTTTAAATCTTTTTCCCATTTTTTAAATGGGTTGTGTATCTTTTTATTTTCAAGATATAGGAGTTCTTTCTATATGCAAGTTATAAGTTTCTTATCTGATATATGGTTGCCAAGTATTTTCTCCCACTGTGTGGGCTCCCTTTTTACTTTCTTGACAAATTCCTTTGAGGTGCAGAAGGCTTTAATTTTGAGGAAGTCCCATTTATCTATTAGTTCTTTTGCTGCTCGTGCTTTTGGTGTGATATTCGTGAATTCATTTCCTATTACAAGGTCTGTAGATGTTTCCCTACACTGCTTTCCAAGGTCTTTATGGTCTTGGCTCTTATATTTAGGTCTTTGATCCATCTTGAGTTGATCTTTGTATAAGGTGTGAGATGGTAATCCTCTTTCATTCTTCTACATATGGCTATCCAGTTCTCCAGGCACCATTTGTTGAATAGGCCACTCTCTCCCAGTTGAGAGGGTTTGGTGGCTTTATCAAATATTATATGGCTATATACGTGAGGTTCTATATCAGAGCTTTCAATTCGATTACATTGGTCTGAGTGTCTCTCCTTATGCCAATACCATGCTGTTTTTACTACTGTAGCTTTGTAGTATGTTTTGAAGTCAGGTAGTGTGATTCCTCCAATTTCGTTTTTCTTTTTCAATATGTCTTTGGCTATTCGGGGCCTCTTTCCTTTCCAAATAAATTTCATAGTTAGTTTTTCTAGTTCCTTAAAGAAGGCTGTGTTGATTTTTAATGGGATTGCATTGAATGTGTAGATCAGTTTTGGTAGGATAGACATCTTAGTAATATTCAGTCTTCCTATCCATGAACAAGGAATATTCTTCCATTTATTTACGTCTTCTTTGATTTCCTTGAACAGTCTTGTATAGTTCTTGATGTATAAGTTTTTTACCTCTTTAGTTAAATTTATTCCTAAGTAGTTGATTTTTTTATTTACTATTGTGAATGGTATTTGTTTCTTGATTTCCTCCTGATCTTGCTCATTATTGGTGTACAGAAATGCTACTGATTTTTGCGCATTGATCTTGTAACCTGAGACTTTACTAAACTCATTTATGAGTTCTAGAAGCTTTGTTGTAGATCTCTCAGGGTTTTCTATGTATAGGATCATGTCATCTGCAAATAATGAAATTTTGACTTCTTCCTTTTCAATTTGAATGTCTTTTATATCTGGTTCTTGCCTCACTGATCGAGCAAGTGCTTCTAAGACAATGTTAAATAGAAGGGGAGACAATGGGCATCCTTGTCTTGTTCCTGAGTTTAGAGGGAAGGATTTTAGGATTTCTGCATTGTAACCAATGTTGGCTTTAGGTTTTTCATATAAACTCGTTATCATGTTCAAAAAATTTCCTTGTATTCCGATCTTTTGGAGTGTTTTTATCAAGAAAGTGTGCTGTATTTTGTCAAATGCTTTTCCTGCATCTATAGATATAATCATGTGATTTTTTTCCTTCAATCTGTTTATATGGTGTATTACGTTGATTGATTTTCTTATGTTGAACCATCCTTGCATACCTGGAATAAATCCCACTTGGTCGTGGTGTATAATTTGTTTAATGTGTTGTTGAATACGATTAGCAAGTATTTTGTTAAGTATTTTTGCGTCTAGGTTCATTAGAGAAATTTGTCTGTAATTTTCCTTTCTTGTGGTGTCTTTGTTTGGCTTTGGTACTAGGGTAATGTTGGCATCATAGAAGTTCAGCAATGTTCCTTCTGTTTCGATTTTTTGGAATAGTTTCAGCAGGATTGGTGTTCTTTCTGGAATGTTTTGTAGAATTCACCTGTGAAGCCATCTGGCCCTGTGCTCTTCTTAGTTGGGAGATTTTTAATGACTGATTCTATCTCTCTGCTTGTGATTGGTTTGTTAAGAACATCAATTTCTTCTTTCGTCAATATGGGCTGTTTATGTGTCTCTAGAAATTTGTCCATTTCCTCTAAATTGTCATTTTTGTTGTAATATAGTTTTTCAAAGTATCCTCTTATGATAGTCTTTATTTCTGTGGGGTCAGTGGTGATATCTGTGGGAGGAGGGGCACCCGGCTTGCCTCAATGGCAAACAGTGTGGCAAGAGGTGACACCACCTCTGCCCACTGGGCCTAGACAAGGTGACCACGCCTGACTAGGCCTTTGCTGCTAACGGCTAGCTGGCACCACCCTCCCCCTTCCTATCTCCCGCCTAGGCCAGCTCTCACTTCCCCTCCCCCCTCCCTTAAACCTAATCTCTTAGTACGCTGTTTGCCCAGCAACAGCTTACAACCACCTATCAGCTTAGTAACAGTGTCAGCCTATCAAGAGTTAGCACATACTCTACTGGCCAATCACTAGTCCAATGCCAGAACATTGCCTTATATGGAAACAGCATTTGCCCTAGCCAATCAGAACCCGCCACACCACTCCCCAATCCTATAAATTTGCATCCCCTTCCGCAATAAACCAGACTTGTGCCATCAGCCTGTCTCCACGACTTCTTCCTGGGTCGTGTGCCCTCCATGCCTTCGGAGCCACTGAGGGAAGCCTCAGCAGCCTTACGAGGCTTTCTTCCCCATGCCAGGGACCCCTCTCATCCCACAACGGGATCCCACTCATCCCACAACAGGGACCCCGCTCGTCCCATAACAGGGCCCCCGTTTCATCCCTCAATATCGCCTTTCTTATTTCTTATTTTGTGTATTTGCATCTTCTCTCTTTTTTTCTTTGTTAGTCTCGCTAAAGGTTTGTCAATTTTGTTGATCTCCTCAAAAAACCAGCTATTGGTCTTGTTTATCTTTTCAAGTGCTTTCTTATTTTCTATTTCATTTAGTTCTGCTCTTATCTTTGTTATTTCCTTCCTTCTTCTTCCTGTTGGGTTACTTTGTTGTTGTTTTTCTAATTCCTTCAAATGTGCAGTTAGTTCTTCAATTTTTGCTCATTCTTCTTTTTTGATATATGAATTTATGGCTATAAATTTCCCTCTCAGTACTGCTTTTGCTGCATCCCATAAATTTTGGTATGTTGTGTTATCATTATCATTTGTTTCAAGGTAGTCATTGATTTATTTTGAGATTTCCTCTTTGACCCACTGTTTTTCTAAAAGTGTGCTGTTTAATTTCCAAATCTTGGTGTGAAACCTGGGCCTCTGTCCCTTGCAAATTTCCAGCTTGACTCCACTGTGGTCAGAGATATTGTTTTGTATTATTTCAATCTTTCTGAATTCATTCAGCCTTTCTTTGTGGCCTAGCATATGGTCTATCTTGGAGAACGATCCATGTGCGCTTGAGAAAAATGCATATCCTGCTGTGTTTGGGTGTAATGATCTATATATGTCTATTAGATCCAGCTCCTCTAATATACTGTTCAAATGTTTTGTTTCTTTAGTGATTCTCTTTTGAGATGTTCTTTCCAAGGTAGATACTGGTGTATTAAAATCCCCCATTAAAATTGTAGATGCATCTGTTCTTTCACTTAGTTTTTCCCGCGTTTGCCTCATGTATTTAGAGGCACGCTTGTTAGGATCATAAATATTTATGATTGTTCGATCTTCTTGACAGATTTTCCCTTTCACTAAAATGTAGTATCTTTCTTTGTCTCTCACAATTGTTTCGCATTTAAAGTCTATTTTGTCTGATATTAATATAGCTACTCCTGCCTTTTTTTGGTTATTGTTTGCTTGTATGATTTTTTTCCGGCCATTCACTTTCAATCTCCATGCGTCTCTGGGTCTAAGATGTGTCTCTTGTAGACAGCATATGGATGGGTCATATTTCCTTATCCAATGTCCCAGTCTGAATCTTTTGATAGGTGAGCTTAATCCAGTGACATTCAGTGGTATTACTTTCAAGGAAATATTTGTGTTAGCCATATTTTGATTGGATTTGTGTTTGTCATATTTTGTTTGTATTTTTTTCCTTTTATTTTTGTCTTTTTTTGTTGCTCTTATACTCTCCTCCAACTCTGCCTGTCCTGTTTTTTCCTTTCTTCCTGCAGAACTCCTGTTAGAATTTCCTGAAGGGGAGGTTTCTTGTTGGTATGCTCTTTCAGTTTCTGTTTATCTGTGAATATTTTGAACTCTCCATCATGTTTGAATGCTAGTTTAGCTGGATAGAGTATTCTTGGTTGGAGATTTTTTTCCTTTAGTACCTTGACTATATCATACCACTGCCTTCTTGCCTCCATGGTTTCAGATGAGAAAGCAGCACTTAATCTTATGGAGCTTCCCTTGTATGTGATGGTTTTCTTTGGTGCTTTTAGGATTATCTCTGTCTTGAGCATTGGATAACTTGACAAGTATATGTCTTGGGGTGGGCCTGTTGGGGTTTATGACTAGTGGAGTGCTGTGCTTCTTGGATATGTACATCTGTCTCTATCAGTATATTTGGGAAGTTTTCAGCCATTATTTCCTGCAATACTACTTCTGACCCCTTTCCCTTCTCTTCTCCTTCTGGAATGCCTATAATACATATTTTTGAGTGTTTTGCATTGTCATTTAGGTCCCTAAGTCCTAGCTGGATTTTTTCTATCTTTTTATCGACACCTTCTACTATCTGTTTGATTTCTGATGTACTGTCTTCCACATCACTAAATCTCTGCTCTGCCTCTTCTAGTCTGCTATTTGCTGCACGTGTATTTTTGATTTCTTGAACTGTGGTGTTCATTCTCATCATATCTGTTATCTTTTTGCATATGTCTTCAATTTCCCCTCCAAGTGTTGTCCTCATGTTGTTAACCTCTTTCATTATTTCATCAAATTTGTCGGTGGCAAATGTTCTGAGATCTTTCATTGCTTGTGCGAAGTTCTGCTCCCCTTTCTGAATTTTGGTTTGTTGATTGGATTCAGCCATGTTTTCCTGATTACTGGTTTGCTTTGTAGATTTTTGTTGCTGTCTCGTCATCGTCTTATATTGACAGGTTTAATCAGTTCCTTAGCTTCTTTGTCTACTCTTGGAGATTAATTAGCTGTTGTTTTTGCATAAGTGTTATATCTTCTCTTTGTCACTTTGTTCTTATTCTAATTTCTTGTTGCTTGTTAAGTTCACTTTAAAGGAAAGTATTAGTGCTGGGGAAAGCAAGGAAAAAGTGTAAAGTAGTATTGGTGATATATGATAACAAAGCAAGAATATGAGATCTGGGAGGATGGAGGTTAGATTCATGTAAATTGTGTAGAGTTATAGCAGTAGGTAGAGTACCTATTATGAGGTAGATGACTGAATATGGGAGGAATATGGTATGAGCTAAAAAGCTATTGTTTTCGTGAGAGAGGGAAAGAGAAAAGAAAGGTAATAGTTTCAAGAGTGGATAACAGACAGAAAACAAAACAAAGGTATGAGAAATTAAGAGTTAGACACTTTGTGGATCAAAGAAAGGGAGGTGGGAGTTGGAATATAGGAGAGACATTAGATGATGGTGGATATCAAGATGTAGGGGAAAGGGGATAGTGTAGGTAGCCTAAATCGGTTCACACAGAAATGAGGCAGTGGAGGATGAGAAAACCCAGCAAATGTGAGGTGTTCCCTGTAGCACCTATTGTATAATTGAGTTAAAATAAAATAAGTAGAAAATGAGGGACAAGAGGGAGAGAGAAAACAGAAAAAGAGAAAAAAAAGAAAGAAAGAAAGAAGAGAAGAAAGGAAGAAAGAAAAAGGGGGTGGGCAAAGGGTGGGGAACAGGTAGGGGAAAGAAAAAAATAGATATACACGAACCACAATTGCAACACCAACTACCACCACCACCACAACAACAACAGCAAAAAAAACCCTAAATAACTGAATAAAAAAAAGATTTTGGGGGATACGCTGGGAGAAAAGACTAGGGGATAATGCAATATTAGCAATCAGGACATTAAAAAAAGTAATAAATAAAGTAAAATGAAAATAAAAACAAAACAAAATGAAACGATAAAGAAAAACGCATACGTTGAAGGTTAGGGCTTTCAAAGACCTCAGATGGACCTCAGGGCGTGATGTATTCAGGGTGGAAAGTCTGAGATATTGAAGACTCAAGAGGTGTGAGTTTCTGGGGTGTGCACTACCAGAGTTTAGGGGACTCAGACCTGGCAACCTCAAATCTGGTCAACAGGAAGCCTGGGAGCCCCGCAGTGTAACACAGCCCTCAGGGATCCCCACAGCTGGGTGCCAGCCCTATGGGGGAAGTCAGATCCACAAACTCTATATTATGTCTGAACCCTGCAATTCACTTACTCACTAGAGTTTATGTGAATATATCATCAATTCAGCTTTTGGACAGCTCCCACCCTGTGATCCCACAAAACCGCCACCTGAGGGCGCCTCTACACCATGGCCAATTTAATGACGCAGATCAGAAGTCCGGCCGGTGGGTGGGGTTCCAGTTGGGAACTCTGACAAAACCAGAGTTCCCAGGCTTCGCAAAATATTCCCCAATCAGCTTCCAGACGTGTCCCTCTCCCTTGCCGCACCCTGTAACAACCTCCCAATTACATCCCTTTATTGCCAACAATGTAATTCCATTGCAGATCGGCAGCCGGGCTTGTGGGGGTGGGGCTCCAGGCGAAAGTGCTATTACTTGTGTCCGCAATCAAAAATTCCCCCTCTTCACCACAAAACACTGTTTGTCTCCCCAAATCGATCTGCAAAGGCGTCCCATCCCATCAACCCCCCAACAGCCCATCCAGGACTCACGAATTCTCCAGCACCGCAGAGCCACCAAAAAGCAGCCACAGCGCCGGTACTGTGGCTCCACCCACCCCCAAGGAGGGGGCAACCCGTGTGCAGGTCTCACCTCCGGGCAATAGAACCCAAATTATATCTTATAGACCAATCCTCTCTGTTAACTTCCCACCAAATCGATGTCCAGACACTTTCTGCCTTGCAAAAATCCCGAAAAAGCCTGTTCTCGGAGAACCGCCAGCGGCGCCCAGCTGCCTCTTCCCAGGAGAGACCGCAAGGCAAGCTCAGTCAGCCACCATCTTGCTCCTCCCCTCTCAAAGCCTTTGATTTTAAATCAATTAAAGAGTATCATGCCCAGAGGGACAGACCAAGTACAAAAATAATCAATATATCTTTTTGGAATTTATAAATATTATCAAAGTTCCAAAATTACAAAGTGGTTATTTCTAGTTATGTGTGCTTTTTCTTATTTTCTTCATAATATTTTAAAAGTTGTTTTGGCAATGAGCATATTCTCCTTTTTTTGGGAGGTACTGGGGATTGCACCCAGGGCATCATACATGGAAAACAGGTGTCCAACCACTGAGCTACATCTACTCTCCAGTACATACTTCATTTATAATAAAGTAACTATTTTAAAGGCATGACTTTAAAATGCTGTTTGACCTAAAGTAAGGGGGAAATGGAAAGGAGAAATGAGTTTATATGGCTACGAGTTTCTAAAAAAGAGTCTGGAGGCTGGCAGAAGGTTTGCCCTCATGCACAACTGAGCAGAGTCAGAGAGACAGATAAAGCAGATACAACCCCCAGATATTGGTTCCTTTGAGGGCTAAAGAGACCCATGGGAGTTATGGTCATGGCCGATGGGGTTAACTACCAGGGCAGATGGCCCCTCTTTGGAAATGGTGTTTATGTGTGATGAATCTGGACTCAGATGGGATCTCCCTTCATAAGACTTTCATGCTAATGTGCTGGAGGTGCAGTTAATGTTGGGGTTTAAGATATATTTAGGGGATTTGAATCTCTGGACTGACAATGTGATAGCCAGATCCTGAGCCTCAACAGACTCCAGCACCTACAATCTGATTTATTGGACTTACCACACTCAGCTAAGATGGAGGTGAAGAAGGACAACCACCACACCATGGAGCCTAGAGTGATTACAACTGAAAATGGGAGGATTGCATCCAGCATCCAGGTGGAATCTGAGCCTCCTCTTGACATAAAGGTGCAATGGACACAACCAATCCAGTGTCCACATAGAAGAGGTGGCATTGGATTGGGAAAAGTGGACATAATGGACAAAGGGTATGGGGAAAGGCAGGAAGAGATGAGAGGTGGAGGCGTCTTCGGGACATGGAGCTGCCCTGGATGGTGCTTCAGAGGTAATCACCGGACATTGTAAATCCTCACAGGGCCTACATGATGGAATAGAGGAGAGTATGGGCCATGATGTGAACCAATGTATATGAGGTGCAGAGGTGCCCAAAGATGTACTTACCAAATCCAATGGATGTGTCATGATGATGGGAACGAGTGTTGTTGGGGGGGGGGGAGAGGGGGGGTGGGGGGGTGGGGTTGAATGGGACCTCACATATATATTTTTAATGTAATATTATTACAAAGTCAATAAAAAATAAAAAAATTAAAAAAAAAAAAAAAGGCTAACGTGATAGCAAGCATTTAGAAAATGGAACACCATGTCTGAAAGTCTACCTAAATTGCATGTTCGTGTCAGCTTTATTCATAATCACCAAAAACTGGGGACAACCAAAAATTTCTTCAATAGGTGAATTGATTGACAAATGGCAGTACATCAATGCCAAGGATGATTAATAAATAATGAAAAGAAATGAGCTATCAAATCACAGAAAGATATCATTGAAACTTAAATGAAAATTGCTAAGTGAAAGAAACCAGTTTGAAAAGGCTGCCTACTGCACGCTTCAAAATATATGACATTATTTATAGGGCAAAACTATAGGGATGATTTGAAAAAAAAAAAAAAAAACAACCTTCAGTGGTTGCCAGAGACTCAAAAGGAGAAGGAAAGTGTTGAATAGGTGAAACACAGGGGATTTTTTAGAACAGTGAAACTATTCTCTATGACACTGTAATGGGAGATACATGACACTATATACTTTTCAAAACACATTTTATAACACAAAGAGTGAACCTTAATGTCTGAAAATTAAAAATTAATTTAGAAGGGGTTAGGAATAAAGAATGGGAAGTCAAGGCTTAAAATGTATACAGTTGGGTTATGGAAAGATTGCACTGGATTAGGCAGACAATGCTCAGCTCTCTCACAAAAACAACAGAGATAGAACCAAAAGCTGCCTGAGAGGACTGCTTTGGGGTCAGCAGACCAGGACAGTGCTTCTCAACTCCAAGCAGGGTGAGGGACAGAGAGACAAAGAACCTAAAACAACAAACTGTGACTTGCTAAACCTTCCAGTAGATGGGAAGGCTTCCCTTCTCTACCCCTGACATATTAAGCTGGGGTAAAACCCCTGGCTCATTACAGCTGACTGAGAGAGGAGCAGACATCGTTTTCCCTGTCAGCTCTTATGAGGGAAAAGGGAGGGGGAGTCAGGGGCCTTTCTTCAGTGAAATCTGCCAGCAGAGTCTGCTTTGAATTTCAGCCAAGGCAAGACCAAAACAAAGGAAAGCTGAGAGATGAACCTCCATGGAAAAGTATGCCAATGAGAGCCATCTGGTGAAAGGCCTGGAAATTGCATAGACATAAACTGCAATTGGGTCTTTCTTTTCCTTAACTTCTAAGAGAAAATCTGCACTCCATTAGTGATTCCCTGGCATGATTATTTTTACTTTTATTTTTCAAAGATACTTACATTACACAAATGTATAAAAACATGGTGAATTTCTACATGCCCCACCCCCACATCTCCCATATTTAAAAAATCCCTCATTAATGTGGTACATTCATTGTAATTGATGAACAAATTTTGGAGCATTGCCACTGAGCATGGATTCTGAATGGTAGGTGTTTTAGGATAGTTCTTGGATTATTCTGTTCTTGGTGTGTTATCCTTCAATATTGATATTTATGTCTTTCATAAGGGTAGGGAAGTTTTCAGTTATTATTCCCTCAAATATTCTTTCTGCTCCTCTCCTTCTGGGACATGGATAATGCATAAGTTTTTGCATTCACATTGTCATTTAATCCCCTGAGACCCGGTTCCATTTATCCATTCTCTTCTCTTTCTGTTCTTCAATCCTACCATTCAGAATGACAAATATCAGAAATAAAGAGGTGGCAGACTTGGCCCAGTGGTTTGGGCATCCGTCTACCACATGGGAGGTCCACGGTTCAGACCCTGGGACTCCTTGACCTGTGTGCAGCAGGCCCAATGCACAATGCTGATGCGTGCAAGGAGTGCCGTGCCACGCAGGGGTGTCCCACATGTAGGGGATCCCCACATGCAAGGAGTGTGCCCCACCTCTGGAAGGAGACCCACCCAGGGTGAAAGAAAGTGCAGCCTGCCCAGGAATGGTGCCACACACACGGAGAACTGATGCAGCAGGATGACGCAACAAACAGAAACACAGATTCCCATGCCGCTGACAACAACAGAAGCGGACAAAAGAAGACATAGCAAATAGACATGGAATAGACAACTGGGGGAGGGGAGGAGGGGAGAGAAATAAATAAATAAATAAATCTTTAAAAAAAGAAAAGAAACTTTAAAAAGCCTCTTAAAGCAGCAAGATCACATACAAGGGAATCTTGATAAGGTTAAGTGCCAATCTCTCATCAGAAACCATGGAGGACAAAAGAAAGTGGTATGATGTATTTAAGGAACTGGAAAGGAAGAACAGCCAGCTAAGAATTCACTATCCAGCAAAGCTGTTCTTCAAAAATGAATATTTCAAATTCTTCACAGACAAATAAGAAATGATAGACTATATTACCAGAAGACCAGAATTACGAGAGTAAAGGGAGTGCAGCGGTCCGAAAGTAAAAAACAAGAGCAAGAGACTTGAAGAATAGTGTAGAAATGAAGATTATTAGAAAGGGTAACTTAAAGGATAAAAAGATAGACAATAGTATGATATGACAACACAATGCCAAAGCCAAAATGGATGAAGTAAGTGATGCTTTTATGATAATAACATTAAATGTTTATGGCTTGAACTCTCAATCAAAAGACATAGACTGATAGAAAGGATTTTAAAAATGACCATCTATACATTGTCTACAAGGAACTCACCTCAGATGTACAGACACAGCCAGGTTAAAAGTGAAAGGTGGCAAAAAATTATTCCATGCAAATAGTAACCAAAAAAGAGCTGGAGCAGCAGTACTAATATTGGGCAAGATAGATTTTAAGTGCAAAACTGTTATAAGGGATGAAGAAGGTCATTATATATTAATAAAAGGGGTAACTCAGCAAGAAGAAATGACTACTTTAAATATTTATGTACCCAAATTTTGTGACACAAGATGTATGAGGCACCATTGGCAAAGCTGAAGGGTGGAATAGATATCTGTACAATAATAGTTGGTGAGTTCAGTAAACCACACTCAGTGTTGGATAGAACATCTGGACAGAGGATAAAAAAACAGAGATCTTAAATAATATGATAAATGAATTACACCTAAGAGACATCTATAGAATATTGCACCCCAAAACTGCAGGATATGCATTCTTTTCAAGTGCCCATGGTTCCTTATCCAAGATAGACTTATGTTTGGTCACAAGGCAAGTGCAAATAAATTTTAAAGGATTGAAATTATACAGAACACTTTCTCTGATCATAATGAAATGAAGCTAGAAATAAATAATGGATCAAATAAAGGAAAATTCATATGCATATGGAGATTAAAGAACACATTCAAATAACCAGTAGGTCAAAGAAGAAATTGGAAGAGAATTCAGCAAATATCTTGAGATGAATGAAAATGAGAAAACATATCAAACACCATGGGACACCACAGTCGTCAATGCTCACATTAAAAAAGGAGAAATTGAAGACCTAACTGCATACCTGGAGGAACTAGAAAAAGAATAGCAAAGTAATTTCAAACTAAGGCAAAGGAAAGAAATAGTAAAGATCAGAGCAGGAAAAAAAAAGAAATCAAGGGAAAAAAAGAATAGAGAGAATTAAGAAGGGGAAAAAAAACATCTGGTTCTTTGAGAAGATCAACAAAATCGAT
This sequence comes from Dasypus novemcinctus, assembly GCF_030445035.2. Classification (NCBI taxonomy): domain Eukaryota; kingdom Metazoa; phylum Chordata; class Mammalia; order Cingulata; family Dasypodidae; genus Dasypus; species Dasypus novemcinctus. The sequence goes on along the minus strand of NC_080704.1, from coordinate 65,513,205 downwards.
AAGCCCTTAGCTAGACTGACAAAGAAAAAAGAGAGAAGACCGAAATAAAATAAGAAATGAGAGGGGCAGAGCATTACCATTGAACCCACTTAAATAAGAGAGATCGTACGAGGAACAACTGTATGACAATAAATTAGAAAATATAAAGGAGATAAACAAATTCCTAGAAACACAAAAACCACCTACACTAACCTTAGGAGAAATAGATCTCAACAAACCAATCACAAGTGAAGAGATTACAACAGTCAGCAACAACCTCCAAAAGATGAAAAGCCCAGGACCAGAAGGCTTCACAGGTAAATTCTACCAATCATTTATAGATGACCTAATTAATACCTGTTTTACTCAAACTCTTCCAAAAAACTGAACCAGAAAGAATGCTATCAAACTCATTGTATGAAGTTAACATCACTCTACTACCAAAACCAGATAAAGATACTATGAAAAAAAAATACAGACCAATATTGCTAATGAATATAGATGCAAAAATCTTCAAAAAAATATTTGCAAACTGGATAAAAAAGCAAATTAAAATAATTATACAACACAATCATGTTTTTTTCCCCAGGTATGCAGGGTTGCTTCAACACAAGAAGATCTAGTGTGATAAACCACATTGCTAAAATGAAGAAGAAAAACCATATGATCCTCTCAGTTGATGCAGAAAAGACATTTGACAAAACACATCACACTTTCTGGATAAAAGCACTCCAAATGATAGGGCTGGAAGGAAACTTTATCAATATGGTAAAGTGCATATACAAAAAACCTACAGCTGGCAATGTACTCAATGGTGAAAGACTGAACGCTTTCCCACTATGATCAGGAACAAGACAAGGATGCCTAATGTCACTATTATTATTCGATATTTTCCTAGAAGTTAGAGCTAGAGCAATTGGGCTAGACAATTAAATAAAAAGAATCCAAATAGGAAAGGAAGAAGTAAAACTTTCACTATTCCCTTATGACATGATCCTATATCTAGAACATTAGGAAAAATCTACAACAACATGATCCTATATCTAGAACATTAGGAGAAATCTACAACAAAGCTACTAGAATAGACAAGTTCAGCAAGGTGGTGGGATACAAGATTATATGCAAAAATCAATAGTGTTTCTATACATTACTGATGTGCAATCTGAGGAGGAAATCAGAAAAATAATTCAATTTATAATAATAGCTATATTAGTCACGGTTCTCTAGGGAAACAGAATCAACAAGAGATATCTGTCAATAGTATGCAACTTTATAAGAGTCTCTCATGTGACCGTGGGGAAGCACAAGTCCAGGTTCCATAGGCAGGCTGCAACCAGGGGCTCCAATGAAAGTCCAATGAAGGTTCTTGGTGAGTTCTGGGAGACTTTGGCTGTCCAAAGATGAACTGGGAAATTCTCATTCAATGCTGGAATCACTTCCCCTTTTAAGGCACTCAGCTGATTGGATAAAGTGTCACTTACTGCTGATGGCAATCTCCCTGATTGACGTAATTGTAATCAGCTATCTATGATTTACCACTGCAGTAAAGTCAATGGTGACTAAAGTTCATAAATGCCCTTGTATTACAGTTAGCCCAGTGCTTGCTTGACCAAACAACTGGGCACAATTACCTGGCCACATTTACACATTAGCCTAACCATCACAGTGACTAAAACAATAAAATATTTAGAAATAAACTTAACCAAAAACATAAAGGACCTGTATTAGGAAAACTAAAAAACATTACTAAAAAAAAACCTTAAATACATGGAAGGATATTCTGTGTTCATGGATCGGAAGACTAAATATCATTAATATTTCAGTTCTACCCAAACTGATTTACAAATTCAATGAAATCCAAATAAAAATCACAAGTCTTTTTTGAAGGAAAAAAAAAAGCCAATAACCAAATTAATTTGGAAGGGTAAGGGGCCCCAAATAGCCAAAAATATATTTAAAAAGAAGAACAAAATTGGAGGACTCTTGATGGATGTAGGATGACCGAATACCTGAAAGTAACTTGTTTCTCTACCTGTTGCCAGGATACAAAGAAAGAATTGTAAGTAAATCAGAAGGTAATGAAATGAAACCCTCTCTTTGTGCCAAATTCCACTTTTGGTGGTCAAGAATATCCTGTTGAAACAATGAAGTATGAAAACCAGCTTCAACCAGTTGGCCAAATCTGCACAGAAGTAGCCTCTTGCTGTCCTCACTTCAACTTGCTTAATTAACATAGTAAAATTCCCACCCAGAGGTGGAGTTATCTGTCCCTTTCTTGATCATGTAACGTATGTGCAAGCATGATTTCCCGAACATACTAATCACACAATTATATACCCAGCTATGTGTGTTCATTCATATGCATAAAAACTAATGGATAATCAAAGCAAATGCTAAGGGGTAGCTTGTGTATTTAAATAAGAGTGAAACTGCAGCACAGGGAGTTGGGTCTGAGTCACTTTAGACTAGCCTTGGCTCCTTACTTCTGCAGACTTAATAAATGCGAGTTTACCTAAGTCTTACGTTGAAGTTTTCTTCATGCCATCTCTGGTTACCCATAAAGGCCCTGCCTTAAGGCCTAACAAATTGGCACCCCAGATGAGACTTAAAATAAATAAATAAAAATAGTAACCAGAGACTGCTTCCATGGTGAACTGTGGAAGTAGTTGTCTGCACTGAGGCATCCTTGACTCCAGCAGCCACTTGGGATTTTCCCAAGGACTTGGGGGTTACTGGGGTAGAGCCCCTTTCCAGCCACCAAAAGAACCAAGGCTCACAAGGTTAGGATGGAGGATTGGGTCATCTCCTTCCCCTGGAAGGTAAGTTTGTTCCTTTATTCATTACCCTTTTCTTTTAGCTAACTACAAGTTAACATTTGGTTTACCTTCACTAAGGTAGTGGAGATTTGGTTACAGTAGGAGAGACTTTGGTGGATTTGAGGCCTACTCCCTCTCTCCATTAAAAGGGAAACCTGCTGTTTGGCTTTGACTAACTGGGAGTTAGCACTTGGTTTACGTTTGCTAAGATAGTGAAGGTTTGGTGGTAGTGGGAGAGGTTTTGTGGATTTGAGTCCCACTCCCTCATTCCCTTTAAGGGGAAGCCTGTTGCCTTTTGTGCCTTTATTTTTGGCTGTTCTCTCTCTTTCTTTCTGCAACCATGGAAATGAGGCATTGGTACCTGAGTGCTCCCCACTACGAAGCATCCTGAAAAATTGGTCTATATTTGGTGGATCTGGGTTACATAAAAATAAATTATTTTTTGTAATGAAGCTTGTCCTAGATATTAGATGACAGAGAAATTTGGCCAGAAAATGCATATTTGAATTTTAATACTATACTGCAATTGGACTTCTTTTGTAAACAGCAAGAGAAATGGGCAGAAATCCCATATGTTCAGGTCTTCTTTGAGTTGTGGAAAGATAAGAAAACTAAAAAGAGCTGTGGGTTAATGTTGTGTGGGCCCCCTTTGGCCCCAGTTACAAAAACAGTTGAGGTCCTGGGATCCCCTTCTTTCATTGATGAACACCTTAACTTAAGTACCCCACCCATTCATTATTCTAGACCATATCTGCCTCCTCTCCCACCAGCACCACTTCCAAAACTTGACTTCCCTTAGAGAGATATCAAGCTCCCTTTCCCTCCCAAAAGGGCCTTTCTTCCAATCTCCCTCCCATACTCAGAGTGGAGCTGTTTTCAGGCAGGGTAGCCCCTCCAACCCAAAGGAGACTGTAGGTCAGTTCTCACTCTGGCAAGTTCAAAATGGAATTGATGATCAAGGATAATACTGAGGCCTTCTTTTCACCCACACTCCTTTCACCACCTCTGATTTATTTAATTGGAAAAATAACACTCTGGCTTATTGTGCAGATACTGAGAAAGTAACAACCCTGTTTGTTCCCATTTTTGCCACACATCATCCAATGTGGGCTGATATACAAGCCCTTATAAATGTCTTCCTTACCCCAGAGGAAAGATGTATGGTCCTTGAAAAATCACAACAAGAAGCTGAGGCACTGTGGCAGGCAACACCTCAAAACCCTATTTACAGCTCCCCAAATGAAGCAGTCCTTGAAACTGATCCTCATTGGAATCCTAATGACCAAGACCATATGAACCGCCTTGGCCATTATACATTCTTTCTGGGCTGTGGAAAAGTGTTCCAAAGCAAAAATCAATCACTAAATTACAGGAGGTCCAACAAAAACTGCAGGAAAATCCCTCTGCCTTTCTTGAGCATATCTTTAATGCTTTTTGCAAATATACAGACATAGATCCGAAAAGCCTGAAAATGCACATATGGTAAATTTAACCATTATTAGTCAAAGTGCTCCTGATATTTGCCAGAAATTGCAGAAGTTAGATGGAGGGCTTGGTATGCCTATCCCACAATTAGTGGAAATCACCTTTAACGTGTACACAAATAGGGACCAAGCCATGGAGGAAAAACAGCACAAGCAGATGAAACAGCAAGTGGTGCTATTAGCACTGGCAATAGCACAAGGGTGTGTGGGCAATCTTGGGCATACAAAGCCAGAATGGCAGAAGGGCTCTGAGCCCCCAACCTTAGGACCACAACATTGTGCCTATTGCAAAGGTAAAGGCCACTGGAAAAAGGAGTGACCCAAGCTAAAAGCAGAAAAACCCCAAATGATGGTAGATGGGGAAACCCACAGTGACACTGAATGATGGAGCCTGGAGCTTGGGGACTGGTGCCTACCACCCAGTATCCCCATCTCAGAACAAGAGCCCAGGGTAATTGCAAGAGTGGGAGAAAAGCAAGTCAAGTTTCTTGTGGATATCAGAGCTACTTACTCAGTAGTTAATGAACAACTAGGCCCTCTTACTAAAAAGGAAATGACCATTTCTGAAGCTGTAGGAAAAACTTCACAACTGCAGCTTTTAGCCCCTTTAAGCTGTCAGATTGGAAAGGACCAGGTTCATCACCAATTTCTATACATGCCTGAGTGTCCAATCCCACTTTTAGGAAGGGATCTTTTAGCTAAACTTCAAGCATAAGTCACTTTTTAAAAAGGATAGCTAAATGTGAGAGTCCCAACAAACCAAGCTTAGGCCCTCCTGGCTGCCCTCTTAGCTGAAGCAGGAGGAAAGCATGAAAAGAATAATAACTACCCCCTTCAAATAGACTCTCAGGTAATGCAGCGGTTTGGGCAACAGGACTCCCCGGCCACGCTGTGCTTGCAAATCCAGTAAAAATGCAATTAAAACCTCATGCCCAGCAATTCGCATCAAGCAGTACCCCCTTCCTTTTAAAGCAAAAGTAGAGTTAGATCTGATAATTCAACAGCTATTGGCTGTGAGACTGACCCAAACTTGCAGATCACCGTGTAACACTCCAGTTCTACCCATTTTAAAGGCTGGTACTGATGTGGGCTATGGGTGGAAGGCTCTTTGTCTCTTCAGAGATAACTAAGTTATTTGACTTGTGGGTGTGGAATGGTAAGAGGCTGCAGTCCTGCCCTTAGGGACGGTGACAGCAGGCTCCAGTCCCAGGAAATGTTTAACAAAGCAAGGGCTATAAACTTTAAGTATTTAGGGGAAATGCAAAAACCAAGGCTTATCTAAAATGTCTGGAGTCCTTGCTAAAAGCTTACCTAAGATGTGAAAGAGATATATGCTAATTGAAGCCTATTGAGAACTGAAACAAAGGGACCATTTGGCCTTTCCTCTCTGTATAAAAGACGTTTGAAAATCTTGTTCCGGGCTCGGGATTCAAACAGAAAGCTCCCGAGTCCGGCCGGCCGTCAATAAACCATTTTTTTCCTTCTCAAAATCATTCCTGAGTCCTGGCCTCTCTATACTCAATTAATTGAACTTCTCTTAAATTCCACAACATTAATGGCGACCACAAAGGGACAAAAATGAAGGCCAGAGACGGTAGCATTTTGCTGCCCCTTCCAAATCCCCGAGGAAGCCGGGAGGACTCGGGTGAACCCCAAATCTGGGCGCCCCTGGATTAAATTTAATCCAGAAAAGATGTGGGCTCCACCAGAATCTTCCTGACAAAATCAAGGGGCAATGGAAGGTCTGAAGAGAAAGATTCTGGGAACGAAAAAGAGCTCCGAACAGGGAAGAAGGTAAGACTCCCCGGGTGAGCAGAGTCTGGAAGGCCCTAGCTTTAATTGCTAGGAAGGGGAGGCTGATCACCTCCCGAGAGAACCCTAGTAGCCCCAGAAGGCTGGGGGGAAGCCGTTCTCTCTAGGCTTGGGAAAAGGAGGAAAACCGGGGAAAAGCCCTGGTGTTTTGGGTTTGTCTAACTGCATGTTAGAATCTGGTACTGGTCTTATATCCACTAAAGGAGTGGAGTCTCGATTTTAATAGGAAGGGTATTTATAGGTTCGAGTCCTAATATCCTGGAAATTGGTCTAGATTAAGGAAAACAAAACTTGGTTACAGGAAAATGGATCGGCTTTTCTGGTGGAGCTTGGTCTGGGTGTAAAGTTTAAACAGTGGAAAAGTCTAGCTGAAATCTTTTGTTATGGTGCTAATTTGTGAATGAATTTGCTTTATACCAAATGTTAAGTGTTCTGAGGTTTGTGATGGCTGTGGGGGCAGCCGTGGTGAAAATAAATATATAAACTTGTGAGTCAGATTAGTGACCTTTGTGCTTCTGTCTGTGTCAGCTCAATGTTAGTGTTGGAGTTGTGTCCTTACATGAAGTAGAATTACAGCTGAGCTGGAGCCCTCCCTTGCCATTGGCAAGGGGGTGAAATGATTCTGGGGCAAAAGCTGAGGAGTCTGGATGTTTGCGGAGTCTAGATGTTTGTGCATGTTCTGGTGTCTTGTCTCTGGTCTGGCCCTTTGCCGGGGCTTGGAGGCCATCTGTGTCCGCGCCAAGCACCCAAGTCTGTTGGGAATGTCCCAGTCAGGGCGGCTGGGTTCCTGGGAGAGTTGCCAAATTTGAGTAGGTTCTGTCTGCCCATTTTGGCTGAAAGCTGGAAAGGTGGGAGCGGCTTGCCCCTTTCCAGTGAGTCCACCCTTCTATTCATAAGCCGCATTCCTGTTTGTTGTGCACCCGACTGCCTGGAAGGGGGGGAAGTGAAGGAGGTGAAAAGCAGAATCAGAATAAATGCAGTAAAGTTCCCTCCTTAGGGTGTCAAAGCCAAAATACGTTTGCATTCTGCTCAGGTTCTTAGAAGGTATTGTAGTAACCTTAAGTAAGAGAATGTGTTCTGTGAAGGTAAACTTTGTATTAAGGGTATAAATAATTATAAAAGTTTTACAAAACATTGTTTAAGGTATTTAAGTGGCTAATTGCAGAAAGTCATTATTTAACAAAACTGAATTGATAATAATAATAATAAAAGGCAATTTTATAACAAACTTATTCGGCAGCCAATCTCCCCTGCCAACTTGCTTCCAAAAAAACTGTTTCTGGTATTACATGCTACTAAGTATTTAAAGTGAAGAAAAGTTCATTATTTTAACAAACTTGTTTAGTATTAATGGCAATTATATGTTGTAAGAAGTTTGCCTGGTAACTTAGTATGTGGGATATATGGAGTGGGTTTTTTATTGTTAAGGAAACAGAAGATGATTTTGTCCTAAGATAAATGATTGATTATTGGAAAGAGTAGAGTGTGGGACAGAACCTGAATGAATACTGAAAGTGTAGAAGGTTTGTGGAAGGGAAATTTTTATGATTAAAATTGAATAAGATCAATATACAAAGAAAATCTTTTATCAATAGCTTCTTGTGCTTTAACCTCATCATATCCTCAATGTTTGAAGAAGAGTTCTTTTAAAAGAACATTTTATGTTCTAGAAATCAAATCCTGAAAAGTAGCCTTTTATTTCAAACTAACTGCAAGAGATTTATTCTTTCACTTTAAAAGGAAAAATTAAAGTAATGGTTAAGTTCATTTAATATGTTATAAGTTGAATGAAAGGTATTTAAAGGTGTTATAAAATTAATAGGTTTTAAAAAATTAATAAAAACTGTAACTAAGAGTTAAAATCATTTATAAATGCATTTATATTGTAAAACAGTGGAAAGACAATAACTGAGATTATAGCTGGGTGAATTTAGCCTGAAACTATTATTTAAGTGTAAATTCTACACTAACCTTTCCTTTGTTTATGGTTACTTCAAGCCTAACCTCACCCTTTGCCTTTGCCTATGGTTATTTCATAATTGAGAAGAGCTGGGACAGCACTGTCTCCTCTCCTGGTATTAGTAACCCTTTCTCTCATGAATTCAAGTGTAAACTAAATAAATTGCTGCCTGATAGAATAAGGTTAAATGACCACTGGAGTTTTATTATCTCCAAAACCAAAAGGGGGGTGGAGGGGGAGAAGTCTCCTGCCTTGACGGTCAGTGTTCCTAAGAGTGGCAATTCATGAGAGAAAGCAGTCTGTCTCCCTGAGGCTTCAAATAGCCTCAGTAAATATATATAAAACTAATCTTGTTGCTTATCCAAAATTCTGCTAATTTCAAGGTAAAATATAAAGTTCTAAAACAAAATGGTGCTAAGGCATTGAGAACATTTTGGTTATTACAATCCATTAAGTAAGAAAGAAAATTCTTGTGGTAAACTGCATGGTCATAGTGCAAATTAAGAAGAGTTTCAAAAGTCTTTGAAAAGTTTAAAGTAACTAAAGTCATGTTGTTGTGTCAAACTATTCATGTCTGCCTATTTGCTCAAATTGTTCAAAATTAAATATGCAGTTATATTTATAAATATTCTTAAAGCCCAAATTGAACTAAGCAGGATGAAAAAGTCATAGAAATCTGATTATGGAAACAATTGGGAAAGGGCCTCCTCTTTGCAAGAGCTTTTAAGGCAAGACTAGGTGTGGCAGATTAAACCTATCTACTAGGCTAGGGAATTAAGAATCAGTTTGCCTGGTAATTTCCCAGTTTAAACCTTTGTCAGCCATAAATTGGAAAAAAAAAAAAAAAAAACAAAGATTAGGTTAATTTTCACAGAAGAAAAATGTTGATGTAACCCGGCGGCCTGCTGCCTCAGTCTCCCACTCCCGGGTTGGACAGCAGTGGAGGAGACCAGTTTAGGCCAGTCCTATGGGCAGTGGAAGGATGCCCAAGAAGGAGCTAACTAAGTCGGTGCCATTTCAGCACTAAATTCTATTCCTTATTTGACAAAGGGGGGAGCAGGTAAAAACTAAAATGGTTGGAATGTGATAGAAGAAGCAGTTAAATCAAACTTTTGCGTGGGAAAGTTAAATCTCAGATAAGCTGTAACTTCTGAAGTATCCAATCTATGGAAAAACAGGAAGAGCTTGCATGCTAGGCTTAGGGGTATAAATTGTGTCATTTTTCTTTGTTCGGGGCACCAGCCATATCTGGCTCTGCGCCCCTTCTTGCAAGATTGAGAATAAAGTATTTTCTTCTCCACAATCTGGTGAGCCTTATTTTCTTCCAGAAGATTTCTTTCCAACAAAATAAGGTAATTAGTGGCTCTATTAACAAATTTCAGTAAGTAAAGGAAAGTCCATAAAAACTATGGAGAGATCTTTCCTGGGTTATGATTTTAAAAAATTAAGTAATTGTGTAATGTGTTTTGAAACCTGGTAGTCAGTATGCATGTGTTTTAAAACCTGGTAGTCAGTTATGCTTTTAAATTAATAATTTTCATAACTTAAAGAAAAGAAGTTTTTAGCTTCCTGTAAGGGAAAAAGAGAACATTCCTTGCATAAACTATAATGGTTTCAATTTTATTTAACTTGAGTGTAATCTCCCATAGTTAATTTATAAACTAAATTAACATATGTACAAAATCTTTACAGTAATGAAAATTGTAAGTGAAAATTGTAAGTTCACATTGGTGAAATTAGGCTAAAGGGAAAAGATTGTAGATATGCTCTCTTAAATAAAGAGTAAATTTCTTTCATTGGTAATTGTAATTTAGTAAGTTTATTTAAACATGAGGTGTCTAGTCAATGCGGTTATAGTCAATTATAAAGAGTTTGTAAAACATCTTCCAAACTGAAAATGTTTAAATAGTTCTAGTTGTAGAAGTCATTGTTAACTAAAGAAACTTAGATTGGTATTGGTAGCAGAAATAACTTCATGATAATAAACCTGTCTGAAGGCCACTGCAAAATACACATTTAAGTAAATGGTAATAAAAGGTTGTCTTGATTCTATTGGAAATATTCTGTTTTCATTCTAACAATGAAAAATAATATTTTTCCTCTATTACTAAAGTAAAGCACCTACTGTTATCTTCATAGTAAAATTGTGTAAGTAAATAGTCATTTGATATATGTATTGCATTAAGTTGTTTAAAATATATATAAAACAAGGAATAAACTTTAACATTGTCAAACTCTTGTGCATTCGAACCAGGCCTTGTATACATTACAGGTGGCCTCTCCATGTGAGTTATTGGCTAGGCTGGTCACTGACCCCTCAATTAAAAATATGTGCTATATCAGTCTCTGGTTCTGCTCCTGAAGTCGATGGAAACTATATTGCAGTTTCAAGCTCCTGCAGCCAATAATGACTCGGTACAGCCAAGTGTACAATGGATATCGCCTCCAGACTGGCACTGTTCCATGGTGCCAGAGAGCACTATGCACCAGGCTAGTAGAATACTGGAAAATCTCTGGAATACTGGAAGGATGCTGCAACTTGCTCACTGCGTTGAAGAACATGCTAAGTGGAGCCATGATACCAGGAGACTGTAAGTAAAACTTAAACACAATTGGCATTATGGCCTGCTCTCATGGAGAGATAACATGTAAAGTATTACAAACCTGAAACTCAAAACTAATAATGGCAACTCTGAATCCTTATGCATTAAGTAATACATTAGTTAATATTAAGTGCTGTACTTTTATCCTGTACTAAATATATGCCTAATAATTGTAATGTTATCTTTTCTATTTTGGATCAAGTGCAGAAGTATATTAGACATGTTAAATTCCTGGTAAAATGATTTTCTAAACAGTTAATAACATGTCTATAGAATAAGGTGGCAGTCTCAGCCAGTCTCAAGTTAGCAAAAGTGAGGCTTGCTTGCTGATGGTGAGTCACCTATTGAACAAGTCAAAATTGCTAGAAATTGTACAATGAAAACCAAGGTGTAAAAATCTTTATTCTGTAGTTCTGATCACTCCCACAGGTGAAAACTAAGAGTATTTCCAAATTAGTGTTCTAATCCTGAGTGAAGCCAGTTGCCCAAGGAGTGCCAGTTCACCAGGAGCATCTGACAAAGCGAATGACTGTCAATCATTGAACAGCTTGGAATGTGTCTTCAGACAAAGCTAAGTGTCTGTTGCAATTTCTCTCTAAAGATGGATAACTTAAAAAAGAACATATATGCTGTTCCCACCAGCTTTTAAGGAATGCCATCTTTATAGGCACCTAACCTTGTCTACCTCTGAAATCCAATGTGTCCTCTTTTAAAAACAGGTATTCCAAAATTTTAATTAAGTTTGTTTCTTTCAGAGTGAACATCTTATTAACCATATGAAAACTTCATCCAACTTCGTACAGAATGCCAGATCCATCTTCCTCCAGTTAGAATAAATTAAAGAGTTTTACACCTTATTAGGCAATGACTACAGCCCATGGCCAGCAGGAAGCAGTTACAGAAAAGAGATCGTCTCCCTTCAGCACCCCTTTTAAATTAAAGGTGTAAACTCTTTAAGAGTAAAATAAAAGTAATAGATGGATCTGGAACCTGACTGGAAATCCACGTGAGTGCCAGTGGCAGCAGAATAACTGCGGGAGGCCCCTGCCCAAGATTCTGCTGTCCAGAATGAAAAGTTCTAAACTTCTAAAAACGGTCCTTGATGCTGTACTAAAGACTGATAAATAATCAGTCAAGACAACAAACAGTCATCCACCTCATAGCTACAACAATAATTATGCCAAAGCTTAGCAAGTAAACTTTGACAAAGGGGGGGAATGATGTGGGCTATGGGTGGAAGGCTCTTTGTCTCTTCAGAGATAACTAAGTTATTTGACTTGTGGGTGTGGAATGGTAAGAGGCTGCAGTCCTGCCCTTAGGGACGGTGACAGCAGGCTCCAGTCCCAGGAAATGTTTAACAAAGCAAGGGCTATAAACTTTAAGTATTTAGGGGAAATGCAAAAACCAAGGCTTATCTAAAATGTCTGGAGTCCTTGCTAAAAGCTTACCTAAGATGTGAAAGAGATATATGCTAATTGAAGCCTATTGAGAACTGAAACAAAGGGACCATTTGGCCTTTCCTCTCTGTATAAAAGACGTTTGAAAATCTTGTTCCGGGCTCGGGATTCAAACAGAAAGCTCCCGAGTCCGGCCGGCCGTCAATAAACCATTTTTTTCCTTCTCAAAATCATTCCTGAGTCCTGGCCTCTCTATACTCAATTAATTGAACTTCTCTTAAATTCCACAACAGTACAAGTGGAGAATACCGGTTTGTCCAAGATTTAAGGGCTATAAATAAAATAGTTGAAGATATCCACCCAGTTGTGCCAAACCCATATATCTTGCTTACTACTCTCAATGCAGAAAATGAATGGTTTTCAGTATTAGATTTAAAAGACGCCTTCTTTTGTATTCCACTGGAAAGCTTCTCTCAACAAATTTTTGCCTGTGAGTGGCAAGAACCAAGTGGAGGACATAAGCAACAATATACCTGAACTGTGCTGCCACAAGGGTTCATAAAGCCCTCAATTATTTTTGTTGAACAATTAGCCCAGGACTTTCGAGACAGTTACATTAAATGGGCAATATCTTTAGTATGTAGATGACATTTTAATTGCAAGCCCAACCCAAGAAGAATGTGTTAAAGATACAATTGAAATGCTAAATAGCTTAGCAAACTTGGGGTACAAAGTCTCAAAGAGTAAAGTGCAGTTAGTCCAGAAATCAGTCCTCTATCTCGGGTTTAAACTAAAGAAAGGAACAAGGACCCTGACTACTGCTAGAGTAAAAGCTATTTTAGAAATAAAAAGTCCAAAGAGTAGTTGCCAGCTGCGGGAATTTTTAGGCATGGCTGGGTTCTGCCGAATCTGGATTCCAAATTTTGAGCTAATAGCTAAACCTCTGCACATAGCTTTCATTGGTGGGGATGCAGAACCCCTCCAGTGGACCTCTGAATGTGAGCAAACCTTTTGCCAACTGAAGAGGGAGCTAATGATTGCCCCTGCCCTGAGACTACCAGATCTCAGGAAACCTTTCAATTTATTTGTCCATGAAAAACAAGCTGCAGCCCTTGGAGTATTAACCCAGAAATTGGGAGGTGAGCATCATCCAGTAGTGTACTTCTCAAAATTGCTAGACAATAGAGCAAAAGGGTGGCCGGCATGTTTAAGAGCTGTTGCTACAACCTGTGTCTTATTACAGGAAGCTGAAAAATTTGCATTAGGATAGCCCATCAACATTCACACCACATATTGAGTGCTCACACTGCTTGAAGGAAAAGGGAATTTTTGGCTAACCCAAGGCAGGCTTGGAAAATATCAAGCAGCACTCCTAGACAACCCAGAAGTTAAATTAAAAGTTTGTGCAACCTTCAATCCAGCTTCTCTACTCCCATCAAGTACTGAGGAAATATCTACTCATGACTGTATAGAAACGCTGGAGGAAGTCTATTCTTTGGAAAGACTTGCAGGATACTCCACTACTAGATCCAGATTTAGAAATCTTTACTGATGGAAGTAGCTTCATCTAAGGAGGTGTTCAAAAAGCTTGATATGCTCTTTTACCTGCAGGGGAAGTACTGCAAGCCACACCACTTCCCCCAGGGAGCTCTGCACAAAAAGCTGAGCTTATTGCTATTCTTAGAGCCCTTCAAAGAGGGGATGGAAAAAGAGTGAAAATTTACACTGATTCATAATATGCTTTCCTTATCTTGTGTGCACATGGGGACATTTGGAAGGAGAGAGGACTTTTATCATCTGGGCAGAAAGACATTAAGCATGCCACACAAATAACTGAACTTTTAGAAGCAGTAAAACTACCAGAAGAAGTAGCTGTAATGCACTACAGGGGACATCAAAAGGGAGACTCTTATGTAGCCCTAATGAACAAGCAAGCAGATCAAGCAGCAAAAGAAGCTACAAAAAAAGGTTAACCTCCTAGTCAAGTAGCTGCACTCATTATGTTGTGGAATTTAAGAGAAGTTCAATTAATTGAGTATAGAGAGGCCAGGACTCAGGAATGATTTTGAGAAGGAAAAAATGGTTTATTGACGGCCGGCCGGACTCGGGAGCCTTCTGTTTGAATCCCGAGCCCTGAACAAGATTTTCAAACGTCTTTTATACAGAGAGGAAAGGCCAAATCGTCCCTTTGTTTCAGTTCTCAATAGGCTTCAATTAGCATATATCTCTTCCACATCTTAGGTAAGCTTTTAGCAAGGACTCCAGACATTTTAGATAAGCCTTGGTTTTTGCATTTCCCCTAAATACTTAAAGTTTATAGCCCTTGCTTTGTTAAACATTTCCTGGGACTGGAGCCTGCTGGTCCCTAAGAGCAGGACTGCAGCCTCTTACCGTTTCACACCCACAAGTCAAACAACTTAGTTATCTCTGAAGAGACAAAGAGCCTTCCACCCATAGCCCACATCAATTAAACCTCAGATTCCTCAACATACAGAGGAAGTTTTCTGTCTGGTGTATACCCCTGCAGACCGCAAACATGCAAGAGAATGGGGTTTTCAAGGAAAAACAGAAAAAGGGGGTAAGTGGCTGAAAAATAGCCAAGGACAATTTTATCTGTCTGTAAATATAGCATATCCCCAGTCTCTTATTATCACCAAACCACACATTTGGGACAACAAGCACTACTGAGCCTTCTTCACTGAGTGGTGGTAGGATCTCACCTTGCTTGAGCTGTGCAAAAAGTCTCTAACCAGTGTCTTACTTGCCAGAAAAATAACCCAAAGGGAACATCATGGACTTCTTTTGGGACACAAAGTTGAGGGCTTGCCTCGGCAGAAGATTGGCAAGTAGACTTCACAGTAACGCCAAAAACCACAGGAAATTTTAAGTATCTTTTGGTATTTTCAGGGTGGGTGGGAGCCTTTCCCTGCCACACAGAACAACACTCCACGATAACTAAATTCCTCTTCCAGGAAATAATGCAGAGTTTGGACTTCCCCAAACAATTCAGTCAGATAATGGACCTGCTTTTATTTCAGCTGTGGTACTGGGTGTCTATTGGTGTCTTGGAATTAAGTGGAAACTACATGCAGCCTGGAGACCTGAGTCATCAAGAAAGTTGGAAAGAATAAACTATACTTTGAAGAAAACCTTAAGTAAAATTTGTCAAGAAACATGGTTGAACTGGACAGAAGCACTTAATGTAGCTCTTCTTTGGGTTAGGGTGGCCCCTAGAAGAGGACTTAAATTAAGTCCTTTTGAAGTTACATATGGAAGGCCCTTTCTAAGTAACTCCAGGGAAAAATCCAATTCATCAGTACCTTAGAGGGAACCCTCCATAAATGGGTTTTGCAGTTAGGAGGGCTCCTTACCACCTTGCAGGCCTATGCAAATATGTGCCTAAAATACCCCACTGACCAGCCTCTCCACCCTTTCTCAATTGGGGATCAGGTTCTTTTAAAAGTCTGGAAAAACAAACATCCTGAAGATCAGCTTCAACCCAAATGGGAGAGATGTTACACAGTACTATTAACTTCTCATTCTTCTCTTAAGTTGCAGGCAATCAAGCCCTGGGTCCATCATACCAGAGCAAAACCCTACTTCTTATCACACCCAGCAGATAAAGGAGGGCCTGAGCCAGAGATCACACCAGAGCATGAAGCAAAATATGAGATGGAACCAGTTTAGAATCTGCAGTTCCTGTTCCAGAAGAAAAATCTCCACCAAATACTAATCTTGTTCTTTCTTCTACAGGACCTGCCAGTAACTAGCCCTGAGGGAAGATATCACTCATCCCTCACACATATTTTGCAGATCATCCAAAACCTCTACAATAGAACCAAGTGCTGGTACTGGATAAATTTGCAGCATCAATATCAAGTGATGCTTGGGCCAACTATATTATGGAATGCTTCCGTCAATCTATACCTTGAGAGCAGCAGTCAGGAAAACCCACTTAAACAAAACTTATTTGACTCACTTGTGGAGCACCTAAATGCTACACATCAAATCATTGCAACATCTCCAATAATTGGAGAAATGTTTACTGTAGATAATAGTAATAATAAATATAGTGTGTGCATTTTAGCCAACTCTACAAGGCCTGGGCCCCAACTTGGCTCACTGCACCCGAATCAGTGTAACTTGACTGCCTGGGCATCCCCCCAAATTGTTAAAAACAGAAGTTCAAATGTCCATACTATAACTACCAGCTCAAAAATTATCGTCTTACTTTGCATCTCCAATTGAGGTCTCAAATTCTTAAGAAACAACCATATACTCCTGCTTTCATAGGAACTTCAGAACAAAATCCTATAAGCTTTTGTAAAGGCAGACCCCAAGGTATGTACAACATCCTCATTAACACCACAAAAGATCAAAGTTGCAGGCGTCAGAACTTTTCCTATGTAAATCACCCTAACATGTATTATGATGAAGCTAAATCCATGTTCTTTTTTGAAACTCCTAGTGAAAAGCAACCCCAACACCCAAATATAGACCCGTTGCTTAATGCTGCCCTAACCCAAAGAGAAGTTTCCCTTTTTATATCGCACCCTTGGCAGTCAAGCAAGCAAATATGGAAACAAGGTGCAACAAATATAACTTACTGCTAGATTTAGTCATAAATTAGGAATATATTTTCTTTGTGGAAACTCTGCTTTTCTATCCCTTCCACAGTATTGGAAAGGACTTTGTAGTCTTGGATATGTTTTCCCTGCTCTATTTACAATGAACCACAGCACCACCGTATCCTTCCAGGTAACAACACAATTTAGCCGCAGAACAAGAGAGTAATCCCATTAATCCCCTTATTTTCCTTCTTAGGAATTGCAACATCCCCTGGAACTGCAGCTGCATCTTTGTACCTAGCTACTGATCTCTCCAAAGAAGTGGGAGCAAACATAGCTCAGATTAGCAGACACTATCTTTACAGTGCAAAGGCAAATATACTCCTTAACTGCAGTAGTGCTGCAAAACCGCTGAGCACTTGATTTGCTAACAGCTGCACAAGGAGTAACATGTTTATTCCTCAAAGAAGAGAGCTGTTACTATGTAAATGAATCAGACAAGGTCCTTGAGAGCATTGAGGAACTAAAGAACAAAGCCAATGACCTCATGGCAGGGGAAAGTAATTTTTCTTTTTTGAACCCATCTAACCTTACCAAATGGCTGCTCCCCTACATAGGACCATTAATTATTATCTTAATTCTTCAAGCACTTGTACCTTTACTTACATCATGCATGCAACACTATTCAGAAGCAATTGCATACTTTAACAGATGGAATTTTCCTTCTTAGACCACCCTGTTACAATAGTTTCCCAAGAGCTCAATGCCCATAATGTCAGCAGGAAGTAGTTACAGAAGATCTGAGCTTCATCCCTTTCCCCTGCAATAAGAATATTACCAAAAACTAGAAGGAGGGAATTGATGGATGTAGGATGACAGAATACATGACAGAATACTTGACAGAATACAGAATACTTGTTTCTTTCCCTGTTGCTAGTATACAAAGAAAAGAGATGTATGTAAATCAGAAGATAATGAAATGCAACCCTTTTTTTGTGCCAAATTCCACTTTTGGTGGTCAAGAACATCCTGTTGAAACAATGAAGTATGAAAACCAGCTTCAACCAGTTGACTAGATCTGTACAGGAGCCACCCCTTGCTGTCCTCAATTTAACTTGCTTAATCAACATAGTAAAGTTCCTACCTAGGAGTGGAAATCTGTCCCTTTCTTGATAATGCAATGTATGTGGCAAGCATGATTTCCTGAACATACTAATCATACAATTATATACCCAGCTATGTGTGTTCATCCATATGCATAAAAACTAATGCATAATCAAAGCAAATGCTAAGTAGTAACTTGTGTATTTAAACAAGAGTGAAACTGCAGAACAGGGAGTTGGGTCTGAGTCACTTTAGACTGGTCTTGACTCCTTACTTCTGCAGACTTAATAAATGTGAGATCGCCTAACTCTCGTGTTGAAATTTTCTTCATGACATCTCTGATTATCCATAAAGGCCCTAATTGAGGCCTAACACTCTCACTTCCTCACTTAAAAGCATATTACTTAGTGGCAGTTGTAAAAACAACATGGTAATGGCATAGGGACAGCCAGATTGACAAATGGAACTGAACTGAGAACTCAGAAATCAATCATATCTAGAGCCAAGTGATTTTTGACAAGGCTATTAAGCTCACCCAGCTGGCCAGAACAGTATATTAAAAAAATTGGTGCTGGGAGAACTGCAAGCCATATCTAAAAAAAAAAGACGACCCCTATCTCACACCTTATGTAAAAATTATCTCAAAATAGATCAATATCCTAAATTTTATAATAAAAATCATAAAATTTTTAGAAGAAAATTTAGGAAAACATCTTCAGTATCTAGGTAGGTGGTAGTTTCTTAAACCTTATACCCAAAGCACAAGCATCAAATAAAAAGTAGATAAATTGGACTTCATAAAAATTCAACACTTTTGCACATCAAAGGATTTTGTCAAAATGGTGACAAGGCAGCCAATTCAATGGGAGATAATTGGTAATTACATATCTGATAAGGGTTCAATGATATATAAGGAGATCATATAACTCAACAATAAAAATACAAACTATCCAATTAAAAATGGGCAAAAGACGACAACTTTTCAAAGAAGAGATACAAATGGCAAAGAAACACATGAAAAACTGTTCAACATCACTAAGATTAGGGAAATGCAAATCAAAACTACAATGAGATCTCATTTAACACCTATTAGACTGGCTGCTATTAAAAAGCAGGAAATCTGTAAAGGTTGGAGGGGATGTGGAGAGATAGGGATGCTTATTCACCTTTGGTAGGAATGTAGAAGTGTACAGCCACTGTGGAGGATGGTTTTGCAGTTCCTAAGGAAGATATGACAGTTTGGTTTTGTTTATGAATTCAAAAATAGATATTGGATTATGTTTGTAAACTGGTCCATTCCTCTGGACACATTAAATTGTATTAAATTCAGAGGTTTCACTTTTACTTGATTTAATTATGATTAGGGCTTTGATTTGGCCATGTCAGTAGGATTGTGAGTCCCCATCCCCTTGGTGGGTGGGGACTCACAGAAAAAATGACATGGAAGAGAAGAGTGTTTTTAGTTTTGAAAATGGAAGCCTGAGAAGTAAATACACGGAGAAGGAGAACACAGAGGAAGAGAGACAGCTCATTAGACTACAGAGGCCCTGGGAAGAGAGAGGATCTTGATAGCCTACAGCTGCAGCTAAGCCTGGCAAGAAATGAGCCTCAGGCAGAGAGATGACCCCTCCAGACTACAGCTGAGAATAGAAGGAGCTGGGACCATGGAGCCTTAGGAGGACGAGGAGGAGGAGGAAGAGGAAGGCTGAACTCTCGTAGCCATCTTTCCCCAAATCATGGCAACAGACTGGTGAGGGAAGTAACTCATGCTTTATGGACTTGTGACTGTAAAATTCTACCCCCCAAAATACCCTTGATAATTACCAACAAATTTCTGGAACTTTGCCTCAGCACCTCTTTGGCTAACTAATAAAACTTGCCATGGGACTCAGCAATACCATTGCTAGGTATATACACAGAAGAACTGAAAGCAGTGACATGAATAGACATCTGCACACCGATGTTCATAGTGGCCTTATTCATGATAACCAAAAGTAGGAAACAACCCAGGTGTTCATTAACTGATGAGTATATGCACAAATTGTGGAGTATACACAAAATGGAATATTATGCAGTGGTAAAAAGAAATGAAGTCATGAAACATATGACAATATGTATGAACCTGGAGGACATTATGTTGAGTGAATCAAACCAGACACAAAACAGCAAATGCTGTATGTATAATTGTGCTATTATGAACTAAATATATTATGTGAAATATGAATATGAGTAAAATTGTATATATAAGACCATTTTTCTTTGAAGTTGAACAAAATGTAGGTTAATATTACAAAATGTTAAGATCGGACAAAAAAAATATACTAAGTGAAGGAGACCAGCCACAGAGTACTACATATTGTATGATTCCATTATGTAAAATGTAAATATAAATCAATTTATCAATTTATAAAGATGAAATTCAATTAGTGGTCATGTGGGGCTGAAGAAGGAATGCTAAGAGGTGTGGCATCTTTCTTTCGGATTAATGAATTTGTTCTAAAATTTTTGATATGATGAATCTACAACAATGTGATTATACTAAAAGCCATTGATTATACACTTTGTATAGATCATATGGCATGTGAATATATCTCAGTAAAACAGCTTAATAAACAAGTAAATAATAGTGCAAGAGTAGCCAGAAAAAAATGCTCAGGGTAGAGCAAATATTTTCTAGTTATTTGAAATCCCTATAAAGCTTAGCTCTCTATTTGTCAATGAAATGTATTGAAAAGAGGACAATATTAGATTCCTCTAGGCAAAGGGCTTAAATAATGACATTTGAGCTTTGCAATCTTAGGGAAATTATTTAAATTTAAATTGTCTCAGTTTTCTTATTTGTAAAATAAGAACCATACTACTTACCTGTCATGGTGCTGTCCAGCAGCTCCACTCCCGAAGAGATAAGGATGAACAGAGCAAGACAACACACAGTAACCACTCTGGAGATGCAGGCTGGTGGTGCAGGTCTGATTTATTGAGGAAGTGTAGTAGCTTTTATAGACCGTGAGGCAATGTACAAGCAGCTTACTGGCTATGCTAATTTAGCAAGGCTGATTGGTTCATGTGCTCTAGTTGCCGGGGGGGAGACAGATTTCCAAGGGACATGGCCGGGCATGCCCAGGCATGTCCACTGCATGTCTCAGCACCATCTTTTGGGTGGAACCCCAAAGGCCTTATAGTTAGAGAGATTTTCCTACATCTAACAAGGCATCAGTGGCTTGCCCACAATTCCCCTTTTCTTCTTTTATTAGAGGCAAGGCGAAGCGCCAGTGTTGTTTTGTGCCAAGGTGACTGTGCCTGTCTTAGGTTGTCCTCCTCTGAGGATCTTACCCATCATTGGCTACCAGCCAAGCTCTCTGGCATGGTGTTTATCTCTGCATTTTTTGCAGGGCTGCAAGGCCGAAGATATTTGTGGCTTGAGAAACGGTTTCTGCAGTGCTTTCTTCTGCTTCTAGAGCACTGACCATAGCCTGCTGGAGAAGTACTAAAGTTTTAACACCTTTGTGGAGGTTTTGCACTTTGCACAGTACATATCTTATACAGAGTATACACATTAGAATAACAGATCCAATGATAACAAATATTATGAGATTAGAGGGACTGAAAAGGGATTGAAGGTTAGCTAGAATACTGGTGATCAATGTGATGTCAATGTAGTTGCTCCGATGCTGTTAAGGGTCTGAATTTGATGGGTGAGCTGAGTGGTTAAATTTAAGAAGTCATTGTTCCAATGTCCGAGTAGGGTTTGTTTTAACATTGCTCTGGCTGTGGTAGAGTTTGCCATGCCTTCGGTGGCACTGATGGGGGTAACAAAAATGTGTGGATAATTAAAGTCACAGGGCAGTCTTGTCAGTTGCATTATCATTTGTACTTCTTCTTCTAGTAAATCTATTTGTTGTTGTACATTAAGTAGGCCACCATGAATATGATTATTGAGCATGTTTGTGTTTGCAAGGGGATGGCCATTTTTTCTACTAAGTTGTTTATTGTGTTAGCATTGGAATTGGATTGGACTACAGAAGTGATACTAGTGGCAGCAGCTGCTAGGCTAGCTATAATAGCTGCAATGAGAGCTACAACTACACCAACTGCTCTTTTTTTGCGTAAAATGTAAGTGTAATTAATTCAAAAGGGCCAGTCCACTCATTAGCATTAACGGGAACCCATATTAAGGAGGGAATTTTAACAATAGGGTAGGGATGCTTGGTATGGTTCCAGCAATTGGAAAGGACACAATGGGTGATGTTACAGTCAAAGGATTGGTTGCTTGAGTCTAGAAAAAACAGGGAAGAGTTACGCAGGGTAAGGTATGCACAAAGAGGGTGGCGTTTACAGTCTTATTTAGGCTGGCTGCCCAGCCTGAGTCATTCGTGTATGAAGAAACCCAAGTTCCATTAGTGAGCATGGCATTCATCATTAAGAATGGACAAAGCTCTAAGCAGGCATTTTCTCCACAGAGCGTCCATTTTCCAAAAACCATCCTCACGGCATAGCAGGGGCTGCGGCCTTGATTTGGATGTCCCATGGCTGGAAGGGCAGGGCTTGAAGTCCAGAGGAATGGAGTGATCCAAAGGAGTGTGCCTGAAGAGGTGTAAGCAATTATTAAGAGAAGGATACACCCAATGAATAACGGTGGTCCTGGTGCCTGTAATTGATGCAAGAGTCCAGAATCATTCTTTCTCCTTGGTATTTTGGTGCTGTGTATCGACTTCATCTCTGGTGGCTGGTCAAACCAGCCACCTGGGGACCCAGGTTGGTTGTTGTGCATTCTCTGGAAAGACACAAGCATACCCTCATCCCTGGGTTAATAGGGGATGGGGCCCTTGCCATGCATTTGTAAGGGGGTCTTTCCATCTATCTAATGGCATGGAGGTTGGAGTATTTCTAAGTCCTCCCCAGTGTCTGACTGCTGGGGTACAGCGTTAATTGTCAAATATGAGAAAATTCATAGTGATTAAAGTCTTATTTAGAACATCCCTGGGGGTATCTCGGGGATATTGCCCCTTCATTTTTTTTATTTGCTTTTTAAGCATGAGGTGGGTGTGTTCTATGATAGCTTGGCCCTGGGGGTTGTATGGGATACCAGTTTTGTGTGTGATGCACCATGAGGCACAGAAATTTTGGAAGGATTTGGAAGCATAGCAAGGTCCATTACCAGTCTTTATGGTCCATTATATGCCCATTTAGTTGAAGACTTGAAGGCAAGCAGTAATGACATGTCTTGAAGTTTCTCCTGCGAGAGCAGTGGCAAAGTTGTATTTGGAAAAGGTGTCTACTATGACCTGTAGAAATTTAGTTTTTCCAAAAATAGGTATATGTGTGACATCCATTTGCCAAATGGCATTCGGACGGAGGCCACAAGGATTTATTCCCTGAGGTTGAAGGGGGCCTAATGGAAGGAGAGGGCCACATTGTTTACATGCATGAGTGAGGTGTTTGCATTGGTGCTGTGTTAAGGAGGGGAAGAGATGATGGAGAAAAAGCACGGACATGTGAAACTTTGCGTGAAGGAGTCTTGCCTGGTCTAAGTCTGTGGTTAATAATTTTACCGCAAGTGAGGAATCGGCTAAGACATTGCCGCTGGCAAGAGGTCCTGGGAGTCCAGTGTGGGAACGAATATGTTGGATGAACCAGGGATGTTTGCAATTTTGAAGGAGGGATTTCAAAAAAAGCAACATATTATCTTGAATGGTCATTTTGTTTTTAAGGACTGCATGTGGCAGCGCATATGCACTGTCAGTGAAGATATTGAAAGGGATGGATTGGTGATGTAGGAAAACTTGGAGGAGAGCACGTAGTTCTCCTTGTTGAACAGAGCTGGTATGTTGCTCGATGTGGATGGAATCTGAGGCGCCGAGAGATTTTACTACTATAAAAAGTGAGTATTGTTAGCGTCGGTAAAGATTGTAGCAGCATGAGGGATAGGAGAAGTTGTAGGAAGGAGTGAGAGGAGAGAACAAATGGAAGAAGAATCATGGCAGTGATGAGTTTGTCTTTTGGCAAATGGTTATCAAGTTGACCTGTGAATCCTGATAGGAGAGTTTGCATGTTCAAATCAGTTTGGGAAAGATGTTGTATTTGTTCTTGAGTGAATGGTAGAACTAAGGTGTCGGGTTCGATGCCATACAAGAGAACAGCTGTTTTTCTGAGTTTTCTCCCAAGGATACATATGGCATCACAATAAGAGGTAATTTTACCTAAATGACTAAAAGATAAGTGTACCCAAAAGGGGGGGGGGATCCTAATATAGAAGAGCCGTGGGCATCCCAGGGGAGTTGATGACTAGAGCAGAAAGAGGGAGCTTTGGTTGAAAGCAGGCTAAGTGAAGATTTTTAATTCGGTCATTTATGAGGCTCAGGCAGGCTCGTTTGGTGCTGCCCACCAAACGAGAGCTGGAGGGGTCAGAGTCACCTTCCAGGAGGTCAAAAAGAGGTTTTCGCTCATAAGTGGTTACACTCAGATGAGGACGCAACCAATTGATATCACCACAGAGGCGCTGAAGCACATTAAGAGTACATTGATGGGGCAAAACAATAGTGGGGACAGCAGGACTGATAGAGCTCATGATGGTATAGCCTAAGAAGGTGTAAGGTGGGTAGTTTTGTACTTTTTCAGGTGACATGGTGAGGCCCAGTTGCATAAGGCTATGTAGAAGAGATTTCAAGGAGAACTGTAGGTGAATTGGGTCTGGGTGTGCAATGAGGATGTCATCCATATAATGAACGATTTGACAAAACTGAGAAAGGGGATGGTTGACTTCATTAACGAATATTTGGCACATAGCTGGGCCGTTTTTCATTCCTTGTTGTAGTACCTTCCACTGATAACGTTGTAGGGGGACTAAATTATTTGTGACGGGTACAGAAAAGACAAAGTATTGATGGTTGTCCTCATGAAGAGGAATGGAAAAGAAACAATCTTTGAGGTCTATTGCAATAATGTGGTAATCACATGGGATGGCTAAAGGATGAGGAAGGCCTGGTTGTGGGGAGCCAATCTTTGTCATATGAGCATTAATATTTCTAAGGTCATGTAGTAGCCTCCATTTACCGGATTTTTTTTTAATCACAAAGATAGGAGAATTATGAGGACTAGTAGAGGGTTCTATGTGTTTCAAGTTCAATTGTTCTTGCACAAGGAGTTTTAGTTGTTCTAATTTTACTCGAGGCAGGGGCCACTGGTCCATCCAAATTGAGTTTTGCATTTTCCATGTTAATCTTATAGGTTTTGGTTTGGATAAAATAAATAAAGGCAGACGGCTAGTGGCCTTTATGCTTGGCAGTAATTTGTAGGATTAGTAGTGAGGACGGCTCCCACTTTGGGGAGAATGTCATTCCCCCAAAGGATATGAGTAAGGTTGGGTAACACAAGGTGACAGAAGGTGCCTGTTCTGCCATCCGGGTCTGTCCAAGTCAATGTTGACGTAAGCTGGTGTGAGGGTTTAAGGCCTCCCACACCTTGAACTAGGGGACCTAGTTTTAGTGGCCATGAATGTTCTGTGTCAGAAGAGTGGAGGACAGATAAGTCATCTCCGGTGTCTATTTGCCCAGTAATGGACTTGCCCTGCACTACGAGAGTGAGAAATGCTTTACCTTGTGTAATGGGAAAAGTCCAAAAAATGTTGGGTGGGGGGTCCTCTCTTAGTTGTGAGGCTGAGAGGTGCCCCTGATCTCGGTTAAAGGTGGAAGAGGATTGCCCCAAAGGTCAGTTTTTGAGCGACAATCTCTCTTCCAATGAAATCCTTTCCTACATCTCAGGCAGACCGAGGGGGGAACATTTTGTGGCTTAGGAGTAACCACAAGAGGGCACTCCTTGGTTAAATGACCAGGTTTGTGGCACCTGTAGCAGGTTCTGTGAAGTGGCTGGATGCGCAAATGATCGGCTAAGGCAGCGGCTAGGACAGAAGCGGTATTAGTTGCAGCTGCCATAGCAGAAGCGTAATGAGACCCAATGTCTCTGCAAGCAAGGACCCAGTCGTCGGGGCTTTTATTATGAATAGGCGTAACTGTTTGTCGACACTCGGTATTGGCGCCTTCCCAAAGAAGGTCTTTTAATAAAGCATCAGCGGCAGCAGAATGGGAAACTTTTCTACCAACGGCCTCCTTCACTCGACTATAATAGTTGGAAAAGGGCTTGTTGGGACCCTGAAGAAGTTTGGAGAGGTGAATAGGTTTTCCCTGAGTGTTGAGTTTTTGAAAAGCAATTTTAGCAATGGTGAGGCACTGATCAAAGTAGGGCGCTGGACATGCAGCTTGGACTGTTGGAAGAGCCCATTGCCCCTCCCCTTTTAAAGCATCAGGAGGGAGGGCTGTTATGCCATTAGTAAGGTTGTGCTTGCCTGTTTTCTCTGCTTCATCATTGTACAAAGCTTTCCAGGTGATATAATCACCAGGAGTCAGAATGGTACGCGCAAGTTCTTCCAATCAGTAGTGCAATTGTGTTCAAGGGACAGAATATCCATTAACATCTGAGCATATGGACTATTAAGGCCATCTTCCTGAATGGCTTTGTGAAGGTTAGAAATAATTTTATGATCCCAAGGGTACCAATTGTAGGGGGCATGATCGGTAGGATTGAAGTTCACTGTGTAAACGTGTGCAGGGGAAGGGGTGGGAGGAGGGATAGTGACGGATGGGTTAGCCAAGATGGCTGCCGAACCAGAAGAGAAAGTAGAAGAAGAGAAAATGATGGGTGCAAGGGAAGGAGGGGGGGGGGGGAACGGTTCTAGGGTCAGAAAGAAAAGGGCAAAGACCACAGAGTGGAGCTCTAGAGGAGGAAGAGGAGGGGGTGGGGGTTGGGTAGGAGGGGAGAAAGGGGAGGTGTTGAAGAAGAGGAGTGGTTGGTCGTTGCCGAAGCAAAGGTGATTAGGTCCTTCTCCTTTGCAGAAGGGGGGGTGTCACTCTTGCGGCCAGCAGCTTCCGCTGGAGCCTGTGGAGCAACGGCTTCCTGCGGAGGGCTGTTAGTAGGGGTTTTTTGTTGAGAAAGGTTGGTAGCAGGTGTCAGGATGAGCAGAGGGGAAGTTTCAGAGGGGGAGCAGTTGGGGCTTTGGGATATATCTTTGAGCGATGGTTATAAGGGATCGTGGTCAGGTGGTACGTAAGGAAGAGCGGGGGTAGAAGGAGTTGCGGGCATGATGGAAAGCGGGATTGGGAAAGGTACATATAGCGGAGCACCCGTAAGGCAAGCATGAATGGCTAAGAGAGTGAGAATGAGGCCTAGAGGAAAGATTTTTCCCTCATGGACTTCAGCAAAGTGCACGCACTTAGGCAGCTTCACCCATGTGGTGGGATCGCATAGGGCGGTTGTGGAGAGCCAGGGGTTAAAATGAACAAGAAGGTCCCAATATTGATTAAGCTCCTTTTCAGAAAATTTGATGTGCCTACTTGCCAAAAGGGCGTGTAGGGTGCGCACTTGTGGAGCCTTCTCAGAGGAGGAAAGATTACCCATTCCGAGGGTCAGTTACTGACTGCAAAGCTGAGCTGCACTTGATAGCTAGCTGATATTGTCTCCGAGGTTTTCAGGTCCCTGTTCCGGTGCCGGATGTTGCAGTACCGTCCACCAGTTCTGCTCCCAAAGAGCTAAGGATGAACAGAGCAAGACAACACACAGTAACCGCTTTGGAGACACAGGCTGGTGGCACAGGTCTGATTTATTGAGAAAGTGTAGTAGCTTTTATAGACCACGAGGCAACGTGCAAGCAGCTAACTGGATATGCTAATTTAGCAAAGCTGATTGGTTCATGCACTCTAGTTGCTGGGGGGAAGGCAGATTTCTGAGCATGTCTGCCGCATGACTCGGCTCCATCTTTTGGGTGGAACCCCAAAGGCCTTATAGTTAGAGAGGTTTTCCTATGTCTAACAAGGTGTCGACGGCTTGCCCACAAGGACAAGCTATATTAATATCAGACAAAATAGACTTTAAATGTGAAAAAATTGTGAGAGACAAAGGATGGATGCTGCATATTAGTGAAAGGGATAAACTTTCAAGAAGAAAGAACAATCATAAATATTTATGCTCCTAACAATGGCACCTCCAAATACATGAGGCAAACACTGGAAAAACTAAGTGAAATAATAGATGCCTGTACAATTATACTGGGAGACTTGAATACACCACTATCAACTTTAGACAGAACATCTCCACAGAGAATCAATAAAGAAATGAAAACTTTGAGCAGTATATTAGAGGTGCTGGATCTAATAGACATATACAGATCATTACACCCGAATACAGCAGGATATACATTTTTTGGAAGTGCACATGGATCATTCTCCAAGGTAGACCATACACTAGGTCGCAAAGAAAGGCTCAATGAACTCAGAAAGGTCAAAATTGTACAAAATAATATCTCTGATGACAGAGGAGTGAACCTGGAAATCTGCAAGGGCCAGAGACACAGATTTCACACCTAGATATGGAAAATAAACAGCACACTCTTAGAAAAACAGCAGTTAAAAAAGAAATATCAAATATATTAATAACTACCTTGAAACTAAAGAAAATGATGACACAACATACTAAAACTTATGGAATACAGCAAAAGCAGTATTGAGAGGGACATTTATAACCATAAATTCATACATCAAAAAAGAAGAAAGAGCAACAATTGAAGAACTAACTGCACTTTTGGAGGAATAAGTTAAAAAAACAACAAAGTAACCACACAGGAAGAAGAAATAAAGAAATGACAAAGATAAGAACAGAACTAAATGAAATAGAAAATAAGAAAGCACTTGAAAAGATAAGCAAAGCCGAGAGCTGGTTCTTTGAGAAGATCAATAAAATTGAAAAACCCTTACCTAGACTAACAGAAAAAAAGAGAGAAGATGCGAATACAAAAAAATGAGAAATGAGAAAGGAAATATCACCACTGACCCCACAGAAATAAAGACTATCATAAGAGAATACTTTGAAAAAATATATTTCAACAAAAAAGACAATTCAGAGGAAATGGACAAATTCCTAGAAACACATAAGCAGCCTATATTGATGAAAGAAGAAATTGACAATCTCAACAAACAAATCACAAGTAAAGAGATAGAATCAGCCATTAAAAACCACCCAACTAAGAAGAGCCCAGGGACAGACGGCTTCACAGGTGAATTCTACAAAACATTCCTGAAAAAACAAACACCAATCTTGCTGAAACTCTTCCAAAAAATCGAAACAGAAGGAACATTACCTAACTCATTTTCTGGTGCCAAACTTACCCTAGTGTCAAAGCCAAACAAAGACACCACAAGAAAGGAAAACTACAGACCAATTTCTCTAATGAACCTAGATGCAAAAATCCTCAACGAAATAATTACTACCGAATCCAACAGTATATTAAATGAATTATACACTAGGAACAAGTGGGATTCATCCTAGATATGCAAGGTTGGTTCAACATAAGAAAATCAATCAATGTAATACACCATATAAACAGATTGAAGGAAAAATATTACATGATTCTATCTATAGATGCAGTAAAAGCATTTGACAAAATACAGCACCCTTTCTTGATAAAAACACTGCAAAAGATTGGAATAAAATGAAATTTTCTGAACATGATAAAGAGTAAATATTTTAAAAACCCAGAGCTAACATTGTTTACACTGGTGAAATCCTAAAATCCTTCCCTCTAAGATCAGGAAAAAGACAAGGATGCACACTCTCATCTCCTCTATTTAACATTGTCTTAGAAGTACTTGCTCAAGCACAGAGGCAAGAACCAGATAGATATAAAAGGCACTCAAACTGGAAAGGAGGAAGTCAAAATTTCACTATTTGCAGATGACATGATCCTATACATAGAAAACCCTGAGAGGTCTACAACAAAGATTCTAGAACTCATAAATGAGTTTAGTAAAGTTGCAGGTTAGAAGATCAATGTGCAAAAATCAGTAGCATTTCTGTACACCAATAATGAGCAAGATCAGAAGGAAATCAAGAAACAAATACCATTCACAATAGTAAATAAAAAACTCAAATATTTAGGAATAAATTTAACTAAAGATGTAAAAAACTTATACACTGAGAACTATACAAGACTGTTCAGGGAAATCAAAGGAGACCTAAATAAATGGAAGAATACTCCCTGTTCATGAATAGGAAGACTAAATATTAGTACGATGTCTATCCTACCAAAACTGATCTACACATTCAATGCAATCCCAATAAAAATCAACACAGCCTTCTTTAAGGAACTAGAAAAACTAACTATGAAATTTATTTCGAAAAGAAAGAGGCCCCAAATAACCAAAGACATATTGAAAAAGAAAAACGAAATTGGAGGAATCACACTACCTGACTTCAAAACATACTACAAAGCTACAGTAGTGAAAACAACATGGTATTGGCATAAGGAGAGACACACAGACCAATGGATTCGAATTGAAAGTTCTGATATAGAACCTCATATATATAGCCATATACTATTCAATAAAGCCACCAAACCCTCTCAACTGGGAGAGAAAGGTCTATTCAACAAATGGTGCCTGGAGAACTGGATAGCCATATGTAGAAGAATGAAAGAGGATTACCGTCTCACACCTTATACAAAGATCAACTCAAGATGGATCAAAGACCTAAATATAAGAGCCAGGACCATAAAGACATTGGAAAGCAGTGTAGGGAAACATCTACAGGACCTTGTAATAGGAAATGGCTTCATGATATCACACCAAAAGCATGAGCAGCAAAAGAACCAATAGATAAATGGGACTTCCTCACAATTAAAGCCTTCTGCACCTCCAAGGAGTTTCTCAAGACAGTAAAAAGGGAACCTACACAGTGGGAGAAAATATTTGGCAACCATATATCCAATAAGAGACTTATAACTTGCATACATAAAGAACTCCTATATCTTGAAAATAAAAAGATAAACAACCCATTTTAAAAATGGGAAAAAGATTTAAACAGACACTTCTCCAAAGAAATACAAATGGCTAAAAAGCACATGAAAAAATGCTCCAAATCCTTAGCTATTAGGGAAATGCAAATCAAAACTACAATGAGGGAAACGGACTTTGGCCCAGTGGTTAGGGCATCCGTCTACCATATGGGAGGTCCGCGGTTCAAACCCCCGGCCTCCTTGACCCGTGTGGAGCTGGCCATGCGCAGTGCTGATGTGCGCAAGGAGTGCCGTGCCACGCAAGGGTGTCCCCCGCATGGGGAAGCCCCACGCACAAGGAGTGCGCCCGTGAGGAAAGCCGCCCAGCGTGAAAAGAAAGTGCAGCCTGCCCAGGAATGGTGCTGCCCACACTTCCCGTGCCGCTGACGACAACAGAAGCAGACAAAGAAACAAGACGCAGCAAATAGACACCAAGAATAGACAACCAGGGGAGGGGGGGAAAGTAAATAAATAAATAAATCTTTAAAAAAAAAAACTACAATGAGATACCATCTTACTCCCATAAGTTTGGCAGCTATGAAAAAAACAGAAGAATACAAATGCTGGAGAGGATGTGAAGAAATGGGAACACTCATCCACTGTTGGTGGGAATGCAGAAAAATCTATCCATTCTGGAGGACAGTTTGGCAATTTCTCAAAAAACTAACCATAGATTTGCCATATGACCCAACAATACCACTGCTGGGTATATACACAGCAGAACTGAAAACAAGGACATGAACAGATATATGCACACCAATGTTCATAGCAGCATTGTTCACTATCGCCAAAAGTTGAAATCAACCCAAATGCCCATCAACAGATGAGTGGATCAATAAAATGTGGTATATACATACAATGGAATACTACTCGGGTTTAAGAACAAATACACTACAAACACACGTGATAATACGGATGACTCTTAGAACCTTATGTTGAGTGAAGCAACCCAGGCATTGAAGGACAAATACTACATGACCTCAATGATATGAAATAAGCAAGCTGCCTCAGAGAACTAGAGACTGGAAGATAGGCTTACAGGAAATCGGGGGATAGAGGAAGGATATAAGCTGACATCTACATGGGTGAAATCTATGATAAGCCGGTGGTAAGTATACGCACAAGGAAGAGATAAAATGTGGGCATAGGGTTACCTTTGGGTGGGGCTTTGCAGGCTTGACGGGGGCTAGGGATGGGTGGATGGGTAATATTGCCCAAGAAATTGGGGGGAGGGAGGGGCAACATACGAACATAGGAGATTGTCAGGTGTTGGTTGAAAGTGAAATGCTGAGAAAAACTTTTCAAAATATAATTAGGAAAGTTACCTGCTTAAGATACTCAAAGGGGATAATCTGACGCAGGACAGACTCCTAGGGAATATCTGAATGCTCATTTTGACAGAGTGGGTTATTCCATTGGGTAGAGACCCATATAATGAGAGTGAAGGTAGACTCACATCCTGAGGAGGACTAATGCCATCAAATAGAGGGAACTGTATCTCTCAAGAGAAAGGGTGGCTCCCAGGGCATTAGGGCAGTTGAGCAAGTCAAGCCCTCAACAATGTTGCAAGTATCTCTGAACATGGCTCCTCAAGAAATGAAGATTGACTGTCACTGTGGGTCCCAAGGGGAGGGGGAAATAGATATTGAATAGATGGAACCAAAGTAAATGTGAGGGCAAAAGAAATGTTTCACAAGAATACACAAGGATGGATATAAAACATATAATATTACACCAAAAACATATAGGGTTGGTGGGGTTGAATGGGAACTCATATTGTTTTTTTAATGTAATATTTTTACAAAATCAATAAAAAAAATAAAAAAAGAAAACAAAGTTTCAAATATAAAATAAACAACAACAACAAAAAAAAACATATAGGGGAGGACAGACTAATAATGTAAACCATAATGTAAAACATAGGATAACTAAAAAATTTAGAAAACTGTATAGCCTAAAGTATAAACCACAATGTAGACACAAATGTTACCTTGTTTAAAAGCTATTGTCTCAATATCTGTACATCAGTTTCAGTAAATATGATATGAATAAGTTAAAAGATTATCGCTGTGGAAGGGAAAAGGTTTTATAATGAATATGTGGGAGTACTGTATATTGTATATATGAATTACTGTAATTTAAGGCTCTTGTGAAGAGAAGCTCAATAATTAGGGAAAAAGAAAAGAAAAATATAGGATGTAGAATTTTTCCAAATCAATATGTATTCTATATCTAACCTTTAAACTCATCGCTATATTCCATTTTAATATTAAGGTAACCTGGCATTATATCGGGCTTCACTGTTCAGGAAGTTTTGGACTACAGAGTGGTTCACCAATGGCAGCAGAGGAATACTGGTATGGGATGTTATTGACAGGTTATATATGGTTGACAGAGAGTTATACAGGGCATGTGTCCAGGGTGCATGGAAATGTTTGGCTATACTCATAGTGGAAACAATTAAAAACAACAACTGGGGGGGTACTGGGTTCCTGGCCGTGGGGGCTCTGTTGTGGTCCCTGGGGAGCAGCGGCAGTCCCCCAGGTGCAACGGTTAGGACGAGGAAGGAATGAGCGTCCAACAGTGAGCCCCTGATACTAATGACTATGCTTGTGAGCCTATACACCTGAAATAAGAACAAGGCCTAGAGCAGCACTGTGCCTAAGGGTTCCCTCCTGAGAGCCTCTGTGTTACTCAAATGTGGCCAGTCTTGAAGCCAAACTCAGCATGTAAATGCAATGCCTTCCCCCCAGCGTGGGACATGACACCCGGGGATGAGCCTCACTGGCACTGAGGGATCACTACCAAGTACCAGCTGAGGCCATAACTATAAAATGACCTTGAATTAAAGGTTCAATGTGGACCAGCAGATTATCCCTGTCTACATATAAAAGCAGGAGTTAAAAATGCTGTTTGACCTAATGTAAGGGGGAAATGGAAAGGACAAATGAGTTTATATCACTATGAGTCTCTAAAAAGGAGTCTGGAGTTTGTCAGAAGGATTGCCTTTATGCACACCTGAGAAGAGTCTCAGAGACAGATAAAATAGATACAACCCCAGGTATTGGTTCTTTTGAGGGCTAAAGAGACCCACAGGTTCTATGGTCATGGCAGATGGGGTTCACTACCATGTCAGTTGGCCCTTCTTTGGAGCTGGTGTTTCTGTGTGATGCAACTGGACTCAGATGGGATCTCTTTTCACAAGCCTTTCATGCTACTTTACTGGAATTGTAGTTGGTGCTGGGGTTTAAGATATATCTAGGGGATTTGAATCTCTGGACTGACAATATGATAGCCAGGCCCTGAGCCTCAACAGACTTCAGCTCGTGCGCTCTGATTTATTGGACTTACCCCACTCAGCTAACATGGAGATGAAGAATGTCAACCACCACACCATGGAGCCTAGAGTGCCTACAACTGAAAGCAGGAGGATTGCATCCAGTATCCATGTGGAATCTAAACCCCCTCTTGACATAGATATGGAATGGATGCAACCAAGCCAAGGTCCACAGGAAGGAGGAATACTGTAAGGATTAGAGTGGATTTAATGGTATCCTATTCATGAACTATTGTGGTTAATAATGAGAAAATGTGGCATTGGTGTGGAAAAAGTGGCCATGGTGGCTGCTGGGTGCAGGTAATGGGAGGAAGAGATGAGATGTGGAGGCATTTTCGGGACTTGGAGTTGTCCTGGGTGGTGATCCAGGGACAATTGCCGGACATTGTATGTCCTCCCATGGCCCACTGGATGGAACGTGGGAGAGTTTGGGCTATGGTGTGAACCACAGGCCATGGTGTGCAGCGATGCCCAGAGATGTACACATCAGATTCAATGGATTTGTCATGATGATGGGGGAGAGTGTTACTGTGGGGGGAGTGGTGGGGTGGGTGTGATCGGGGTGAATGGGGACCTCATATTTTTTTAATGTAATATTTTTTTAAAAATAAATAAATTGAGTAGAATTTGGAAAAAAAATAAAAGTATAACATTGAAGAAAAAAACTATAGAAAAGTGAGTTTTTTTAGCGTTGGTAAAGATTGTAGCAGCGTGAGGGATAGGTGAAGTTGTAGGAAAGGAGTGAGAGGAGAGAACAAATGGAAGAAGAATCATGGCAGTGATGAGTTTGTCTTTCAGCAAATGGTTATCAAGTTGACCTGTGAATCCTGATAGGAGAGTTTGCATGTTCAAATCAGTTTGGGAAA
Source organism: Dasypus novemcinctus (assembly GCF_030445035.2). Taxonomy (NCBI): domain Eukaryota; kingdom Metazoa; phylum Chordata; class Mammalia; order Cingulata; family Dasypodidae; genus Dasypus; species Dasypus novemcinctus. Next base: position 65,478,402 of record NC_080704.1, on the reverse strand, counting down.
GATGTTGTATTTGTTCTTGAGTGAATGGTAGAACTAAGGTGTCGGGTTTGATGCCATACAAGAGAACAGCTGTTTTTCTGAGTTTTCTCCCAAGGATACATATGGCATCACAATAAGAGGTAATTTTACCTAAATGACTAAAAGATAAGTGTACCCAAAAGAGGGGGGAATCGTAAATATAGAAGAGCCTTGGGAGTTCCAGGGGAGTTGATGACTAGAGCAGAAAGAGGGAGTTTTGGTTGAAAGGGGCTAAGTGAATATTTTTAATTCTGTCATTTATGAAGCTCAAGCAGCCTCGTTCTGTGCTGCCCACCAAAGGAGAGCTGGAGGGGTCAGGGTCACCCTCCAGGAGGTCAAATGTGATTTTAGCTCATGAGTGGTTACACTCAGATGAGGACGCAACCAATTGATATCACCACAGAAGCGCTGAAGCACATTAAGAGTACATTGATGGGGCAAAACAATAGTGGGGACGGCAGGACCGATAGAGCTCATGATGGTATTCCCTAAGAAGGTGTAAGGTGGGTAGTTTTGTACTTTTTCACATGACATAGAGAGGCCCAGTTGCATAAGGCTATGTAGAAGAGATTTCAAGCACAATTGTGGGTGAATTGGGTCTGGGTGAGCAATGAGGATGTCGTCCATATAATGAACGATTTGACAGACCTGAGAAAGGGGACGGGTGTCTTCACTAATGAATATTTGGCACATAGCTGGACTGTTTTTCATTCCTTGTTGTAGTACCTTCCACTGATAACGTTGTAGGGGGACTGAATTATTTGTGACGGGTATGGAAAAGGCAAAGTATTGACGGTTGTCCTCATGAAGAGGAATGGAAAAGAAATAATCTTTGAGGTCTATTGCAATAATGTGGTAATCGCAAGTGATGGCTGAAGGATGAGGAAGGCCTGGTTGCAGGGAGCCAATCTTTGTCATATGAGCATTAATATTTCTGAAGTCATGTAGTAGCCTCCATTTACTGGATTTTTTTTTTGAATCACAAAGATTGGAGAATTATGAGGACTAGTAGAGGGCTCTATATGCTGCAAGTTCAATTGTTCTTGCGCAAGGAGTTTTAGTTGTTCTAATTTTACTGAAGGCAGTGGCCACTGGTCCGTCCAAATAGAGTTTTGCGTTTTCCATGTTAATCTTACAGGTTTTGGTTTGGATAAAGTAAATAAAGGCGGACAGCCAGCGCCCTTTATGCTTGGGGGTAATTTGTAGGATTAGTAGTGAGGACGGATCCCACTTTGGGGAAAACGTCACGCCCCCAAAGAGTACAAGTAAGGTTGGGTAACACAAGGGGGCAGAAGGTGCCTGTTCTGCCATCCTGGTCTATCCAAGTCAATGTTGATGTAAGCTGGTGTGAGGGTCTTAAGCCTCCCACACCTTGAATTAGGGGACCTAGTTTTAGCGGCCATGAAGGGTCTGTGTCAGAAGAGTGGAGGACAGATAAGTGAGGTCCGGTGTCTATTTGCCCAGTAATGGACTTGCCCTGCACTACAAGAGTGAGAAATGCTTTACCTTGTGTAGTGGGGATTGTCCAAAAAATGTTAAGTGGGGAGCCTTCTCAGAGGAGGAAAGAGAACACATTCTGAGGGTCACTTACTGACTGCAACGCTGAGCTGCACTTGATAGCTCCCTGATATTGTCTCCAGGGTTTTCAGGACCCTGGTGGGGTGCCAGATGTTGCAGTGCTGTCCAGCGGCTCCACTCCCTAAGAGGTAAGGATGAACAGAGCAAGACAACACACAGTAACCGCTCTGGAGATGCAGGCTGGTGGCGCAGGTCTGATTTATTGAGGAAGTGTAGTAGCTTTTATAGACCATGAGGCAACGTGCAAGCAGCTTACTGGCTATGCTAATTTAGTGAGGCTGATTGATTCATGCGCTCTAGTTGCTGGGGGGAAGGCAGATTTCCGAGGGACATGGCCGGGCATGCCCAGGCATGTCCACCGCATGCCTCGGTGTCATCTTTTGGGTGGAACCCCAAAGGCCTTATAATTAGAGAGGTTTTCCTACATTTGGCAAGGTGTCAGCGGCTTGCCCACACTTAGTTTGCAGAATTTCCGGACTTATTAGAAATTATTAGCATATTGTTTGGAACAAATCAGATGCTTGGTAAAATGTAATTTATTAATATATTTATTTTCATTTTATTAATACTAAATAAATATTTGTTTTTAAAAAGAAGTAAATCAGTATATAATTAAATTGAATTGCATATCAAGAAATTGAAATTGGTAATTTGGCTGAAGACGAGAGTGACATTTGTATCATCTTTAAAGAAAAGTCTAATCAGCAAAGAAATCTTAAATGATTATACCTTTTAGAAAAACAATTTTTAACCACTACACCAAAAAGTGTACAAAAGGAAACAAAAGAAGTAATCTCACCACCTAGTTAGCCTCTTTTAATAGAGGAATATGTTTTGAGATATATGAAAGTATTTACATATGTTGAGTTATTAACCATTTTATCTATCAATTGAAGAAATTCTTTAGATTCAGTACTCAAGAATATTGTAACAGTTCATTTTCATTTCAGTTTAAAAATAATTCACTGTTTTCTAAGCAAATATTTGACAAACTATTAATTTGTAGTAGTTGATTTCTTATCTCAATTAGTGAAGTCATTATTATAATTATTATTTACAAAAACTTTACAATTGCATGAAGTACATTTCATTTTTAAATCTTCCTTGACAATAGATGTACTTATATTTTTTTAAAAGTGCATATCCGATAAAGGGAAGTAATAAATATCATGTGCATTAGAAGCAAGTCACTGGTTCCCAGGGAAAGGTACTACTGGGGTGACAGTCAGGGAAGGAGCAGGTAAACTCTGGGGATTTGCACATCTGTCGTTAAAACTACAATGTTGGAAGTGTTCTTTTGTCAGATATGGCAGGGGAAGGTTACTGCTGTAGGGTGTTGGATGTGAACTGTGTGTTGGACTGGGCACACATGGGGCATGCTTCTATGGAAAATGTAAGTGTTCACCTTCTCACAGCATGTTATATCAGTGGGTGAAGACCTACACAATAAACAAGAATATATCAAATTCCCACCCTGGGGTGTTCTGCTGCTCTCAATTAGAAGGACAAGAATTCTTCAAGAACATAGTCTATACCCGATAAAAGAAAACAAACCAATATGTCAAACCCTCAATATAAGTGCAAGTACCTATGAATCTTATTCTTAAAAAAAATTTAAACTTAGCGGTTACCATAGGCTCTGAGTGGAGGGGGAGGAAAGAATAGAATAGGTGGAACATAGGGTATTTTTAGGGCATTACAATTGTTCAATATGATCTTACAATAATGGTTGCAGGCTACTTCAAGTTTCATCAAAACCTATAAAAGTGTAGGATCCAAAATGCAAACCATAATGTAAACCATTGACCATGATTTGTGACAATGCTTCAATATTGTACATCAATTATAACGAATGTACCATCCACTTTGGATGATGATTTTTATCTATAATTTCATTTTTTGTTGTTGTTGTGGAGCACTTGATCCTCATTTTAATATGTATTATTTCACATTCACGAAACTATTTAGAAAAAATAATCTTTGTTTATAGTTTGAGGAGAGTTTTGAAATTATTCCATGAAGATAATTGAAACTTTTGCCTCTTTGAAATACACTCATGTCCTGAGAAAAAGAAATAATCCATATTCTATCATAAAAATATTAATACATCCACTTTTCCCTATGTCTCAGAGACTAAGAAACTTGCCTGAGACAGCAGAACTATTAGGAAGTGGAGCCAAGACTTCCATTTTAATTTTCTGATGCCAAGTTCAGTGATTGTTCCCCATATAGCAGCTCTAAGATTATATAAGGGATTCAGAAGGTCAATTCTGGATTCTGATATGGCTGATGCAATCATGGACATTTGCCAATGTCTATATTTTTGCTGTATACAAAATTAAATATATTGTAAAGAAATGTTTTTGATCTTTAAACATTAATATCCAAAGAGTAAGAATCAGTGACCATGGGAGTTGCTGAGGGCAGGGAGAGAGAAGAGGTTTGATATGGGAACATTTTCAGAACTTGGAGTTGTTCTGAATGATATTGCAGGGACAGATGCAGGACATTATATAATCTGCCATAACCCACTGAATGAACTAGGAAAGAGTATAAACTGCAATGTAAACTATAATCCATGTGGTGTAGCAATGCTCCAAAATGTATTCATCAAATGCAATGAATGTGCCACACTGATGAAAGAGGTTGTTGATGTGGGAGGAGTGGGGGGTGGAGTGGGGACTGAGGCATATCAGAACCTATTATATTTTTTAACCTAGCATTTTCTGTGATTTATGTATCTTTAGAAAAAGAGAAACAATAATAAAAAAATAAAAATAAAAAAGAATCAGGGCATTCTTTGGTACTTCTGGCAACCTTATACATTCATTTACTAAATAAGTTCTTGAAATATGATTGGTTGATAGGAATTACAGATTTCATAAAATAATCCCCTAGTTTAGCAGCGTTTGTTAAGCTTTATAATTCATACTAATCACATGGAGAAAGTGGAGCTGAGTAATTGTGAATTAGCTTACATTGGACTAACGCTCTCACAAATTTTAAAAATTTTATAAAGAACTATTTGAATCCACTGGGGAAGGACCAAAAGCAGGCAAAAACTTGAAGAGAGTCAACCCTTGAAAGAGGAAAATTGTACTGACACATTTATAGTATTTTCACGTGAATGAGTCTATGCAACAGAAGAGCTGGAAACCAAATAAAAAACTAGTCTTATTAGTTTTGCAAATATATTCCCCAAGGCTGTGGCCTGCCTATTCATTTTATAATGGTTCCTTTTGATGAACAGAATTTTGGTGTGTATGTGTGTGTGTTTGATGAAACCAAATTTATATATATTTTCTTATGGTCATTGTCTAGATATGAAGGACATAAAAAATCTCACTCTGACCCAACGATACAAAGATATTTTCCTCTTATTTTTTCTAGAAGCATTATTGTTTTTGATATTAATTTTAGGTCTATAAGGCATCACAAATTAATTTTTCTATAGGCTGTAACATCGTGGTTGGGTTAATTTTTTTTTTGCATATGCATATCCAGTGCCTGAAAAGGCTATCATTAGTACTTTTATTGAAAATAAATTGGAGACAGGGCAAGATGGCGTCCAAGTAAGTACACTATCACCATCTCTCCTACAAAGGACTCACTGTGTAGTGATAGAATTCTGCCTGAGCCAACTGTTTCAGGAACCTATAGGGCAGGAGGTGTCTGGATGTTGATTTGGAGAGACTGCAGCAGAATTAGTGCTTCCTCATGGTAGAACTGCGGATTTGTAAGACTGAACTCAACTCGGAAGCTGTGGGAAGGTAAATCCCTTCCCCCTAGGGCTGAGGGTAATGCACTCCCCAAGAGCAGCCAGTTGTGCTGAAGCATTCACAAGGCACATGTTCCCCAAATGCATGAACCCCAAGCCTGTGTTCCCTGAACCCCCTCAACCCACATTTCGCAGACCTACATAACCTGAGTACATATTCACCTGGGCCTCTGTTTCAGGAGCTCCATACTCCCAGAAATCCGGAATTGCCCTACTTCTCTAGTCTTGCACTAACTCTGGGAGTGGGAGGGCTTAGGTGGGAGGTGCAGAGAGGCCCGAGGAGTGCAGGTTCAATTTTCTGGGCCCCCCATCTTATTGAGTTTGGAGGAGGAGATCAGCTGACTTGGGGAGAGCCTAGGAAGAAATGAGAGGAAAGTCTGCTGAGAGAGCCTGATTTACCTAAATGCCCTGGGATTGGAAATTTGGTCTGGGAGAAGGTGGAGTCAGAAAATTAACTAGGCCCCTGTAGCACACCTAAGGGAGAGGGCGAGTAGGACATGATTTGCAGGCTTCCAATAGCATATTTAGGGTTCCTGGCAAGGGGTGGATGCTCTCTATCAAGAAATTAAGAGACATTATTTTCTGAGGTGAGCTGGTTCACCAGAGACCCATCTGAATTTCCTACAGGAGCCCTCGTGAAACCTTTCTGCTGCCTTGGGAGAGAGGGAAGTGAGGAAGGGAGAAAGGGGGAAGGTCAGATGATCAAACAATTTATTCAATTGCAAAGAGGATTCCTTGCCTGAGGCCTTATGTGGCCTTTTTAGATGGTTTGTTTTCTTGTTTTCCTTTCCTCTTTATCCCCCCTAGGGACCTTTTCTTTGCTTTTTTTCCTTTCTCTTTTTCTTGCTTGCTTTTCAATTTTTTTTCTTTTTATTTTCTTTCATTCTTTTTTCTTTTTTTTATATTATGTGCTGCAAGCAACATTTCTTATTTGCTGTGCTTCTTCATCCTAAATTTCCTCTTTTCTGTGTGTACTGATTTTGGCTACCAATGCTATCCCCTTTCCTTTACATCACTCTATCCCCCATCATTTATTATTTCTCTTACATTCCACCTCCTTTTGTATAGCCCCCAATATTTTGGATGTTTTATTTCTAATACCTCTAATCTGTTTTCTATCCTTTATTCACTCATTTTATTATAGTCCTTTCTTTTCTCTTTCCCTCTCTCCTGACCACACTGGCCTTTTCGTTCATATTATATTCCTCCCCATATTCAGTTTTCTATCTCATTATAGGTGCTCCAATTTTTATGGTTATAACTATACACAGCTTAGGTGAGTTCAATATCCATTCTCCTATATCTCACATGGTTCTTCTGCTAACATTCTCTATCAACATTACTATTATATTTTCTTTTCTTTTTTTTTAAATTTATTTATTTTTTTATTGACTTTGTAATAATATTACATTAAAAATATATATGTGAGGTCCCATTCAACCCCAAACCCCCACCCCACCTCTCCCCCCCCCCCCCCCCCAGCAACACTCATTCCCATCATCATGACACATCCATTGGATTTGGTAAGTACATCTTTGGGCACCTCTGCACCTCATAGTCAATGGTCCACATCATGGCCCATACTCTCCTCCATTCCATCCAGTGGGCCCTGTGAGGATTTACAATGTCCGGTGATTGCCTCTGAAGCACCATCCAGGGCAGCTCCATGTCCCAAAGATGCCTCACCTCTCATCTCTTCCTGCCTTTCCCCATACCCATCAGCCACCATGTCCACTTTTCCCCATCCAATGCCACCTCTTCTATGTGGACATTGGATTGGTTGTGTCCATTGCACCTCTATGTCAAGAGGAGGCTCAGATTCCACATAGATGCTGGATGCAATCCTCCCACTTTCAGTTGTAATCACTCTAGGCTCCATGGTGTGGTGGTTGTCCTTCTTCAACTCCATCTTAGCTGTGTGTGGTAAGTCCAATAAATCAGATTGTAGGTGCTGGAGTCTGTTGAGGCTCAGGACCTGGCTATCACATTGTCAGTCCAGAGATTCAAATCCCCTAAATATATCTTAAACCCCAACATTAACTGCACCTTCAGCACATTAGCATGAAAGTCTTATGAAGGAAGATCCCATCTGAGTCCAGAGTCATCACACATAAACACCATTTCCAAAGAGGGGCCATCTGCCCTGGTAGTTAACCCCATCGGCCATGACCATAACTCCCATGGGTCTCTTTAGCCCTCAAAGGAACCGATATCTGGGGGTTGTATCTGCTTTATCTGTCTCTCTGACTCTGCTCAGTTGTGCATGAGGGCAATCCTTCTGCCAGCCTCCAGACTCTTTTTTAGAAACTCGTAGCCATATAAACTCATTTCTCCTTTCCATTTCCCCCTTACTTTAGGTCAAACAGCATTTTAAAGTCATGTTATTTTATGTAGACAGGGATATTCTGCTGATCCGCATTGAACCTTCCGTATAAGGGCATTTTCCAGTTGCATCATCAGTTGGTAGTTGATAGTGGTCCCTCGGTGCCAGGGAGGCTCATCCCCGGGTGTCATGTCCCACGCTGGGGGGAAGGCATTGCATTTACATGCTGAATTTGGCTTCGAGACTGGCCACATTTGAGTAACATGAAGGCTGACAGGAGGAAATTCCCAGGCACAATGCTGCTCTAGGCGTTGTTCTTATTTTAGGCTTATCAGCTCACAAGCATAGTCATTAGCATCAGGGGCTCACTGTTGAACCCTCACTCCCTTCCGGTCCCTGCCACTGTACCTGGGAGACTGTCGCTGCTCCCCTAGGGACCACGACAGAGCACCACTGGCCAGGAACCCAGTACCCCCTGCTGTGGTTTTTAATTGTTGCCACTATGAGTATATCCAAACATTACCATGCACCCTGGACATATGTTCTGTACAGCTCCCTGTCAGCCATATATCACCTGTCATTGGTATCCCATACCAGTATCCCTCCATTGCCATTGTTGAAACACTCTGTGATACAGAACTCCCCGAAATTTGAAGCCCAATATAATGTCATGGTCCCTTACTAGGGAATGGCATATAGCGATGGGTTTAAAGGTTAGATAAAGAACTTGGATACAGTTAAAGAACTTAGATAAAGAATGTTGACTTGAAAAAATTCTACATTCTATCTTTTTCTTTTTTTTTTTTTCCCAATTATTCAGCTTCTCTTCACATGAGTCCTAGACCACAGCAATGCCTATATATAATATACAGCACTTCCATACATCCACCACAAAACCTTTTTCCTTCCACAGCGATACTCTTATAATTTATTCACATCATATTTACTTAACGTGATGTACAGAGTCTGAGACATTAGCTTTTTAACAAGGTGACATCTGTGCTTACATTATGGTGCATACTTTAGGATACAGAGTTCTTTACATTCTTAGATATCCTATGTTTTACATTATGGTTTACATTATCAGTCTGTCATCTCCTATATGTTATGGTGTAATATTACATGTTTTATATCCATCCTTGTGTACTCTCACGAAACTCCTCTCTTACCCCCCATTTACGTTGGTTCCACACATTTAACGTCCATTTTCCCTTCCACCTTGGTGCCCACAGTGACAGCCAACCTCCGTTTCCTGAGGAGCCACTTCCAGATATAGATGGAATAGTGTTCAGGGCCTAACTTGCTCAACTGCCCCAATGCCCTGGGAGCCACCCTTTCTCTCGAGGGATACAGTTCCCTCTATTTGATGGCATTAGTCCTCCCCAGGATGTGGGTCCACCCCCACTCTCACTACTTGGGTTTCTACCCCATGGTGTCACCCACTCCGGCAGAATGAGCATTTAGACATTCCCCAGGAGCCCGTCCTGCATCAGACCCTCCCCTCCGAGCATTCTAAACAGGTAACCCTCTTTATTATATTTTGATATGATTTTCTCGGCATTTTACTCTCCACCAACACCTGACCCTCTCCTGTGTTCGTATGCTACCCCTCCCTCCCCCCACTTTTGGGCAATGTTACCCATCCGTCCCTCCCCAGCCACCCTCAAACCCGCAAAGCCCCAACCAAAGGCAACCCCTTGCCCCCCTTTTATCTCTTCTTTGTGTTCATACTTACCACCATCTCGTCTTAAATTCCACCCCTGCAGACATTGGCTCATATCCTTCCTCCACCCTCCGATTTCCTGCAAGCCTATCGTTCAGTCTCTTGCTATCTAGGGCAGCTTGTTTATTTCATATCATTGAGGTCATGTAGTATTTGTCCTTCAATGTCTGGGTTGCTTCACTCAACATAAGGTTCTCAAGATTCATCCATGTTATCACATGTGTTTGTAGTGTGTTTGTTCTTACAGCTGAGTAGTATTCCATTGTGTGTATATACCACATTTTATTGATCCACTCATGTGTTGATGGGCATTTGGGTTGATTCCAACTTTTGGCAATAGTGAACGATGCTGCTATGAACATTGGTGTACATATATCGGTTTGTGTCCTGTTTTCAGTTCTGCTGGGTATATACCCAGCAGTGGTATTGCTGGGTCATATGGCAAATCTATGGCTAGTTTTTAGAGAAACCGCCATACTGTCCTCCAGAATGGTTGGACCCTTCTGCATTCCCACCAGCAGTGGATGAGTGTTCCCCTTCCTTCACATCCTCTCCAGCACTTGTATTCTTCTGTTTTTTTCATAGCTGCCAATCTTATGGGTGTAAGATGGTATCTCATTGTAGTTTTGATTTGCATTTCCCTGATAGCTAGAGATTTGGAACATTTTTTCATGTGCTTTTTTGCCATTTGTATTTCTTCTTCGGAGAAGTGTCTGTTTAAGTCTTTTTCCCATTTTTTAAATCGGTTGTTTATCTTTTTATTTTCAAGATATAGAAGTTCTTTATATATACAAGTTATAAGTTTCTTATCAGATATATGATTGCCAAATATTTTCTCCCACTGTGTGGGCTCCCTTTTTACTTTCTTGACCAACTCCTTTGAGGTGCAGAAGGCTTTAATTTTGAGGAAGTCCCATTTATCTATTAGTTCTTTTGCTGCTCGTGCTTTTGGTGAGATATTCATAAATCCATTTCCTATTACAAGGTCCTGTATATGTTTCCCTACACTGCTTTCTAAGGTTTTTATGGTCTTGGCTCTTATATTTAGGTCTTTGATCCATCTTGAGTTGATCTTTGTATAAGGTGTGAGATGGTAATCCTCTTTCATTCTTCTACATATGGCTATCCAGTTCTCCAGACACCATTTGTTGAATAGGCCACTCTCTCCCAGTTGAGAGGGTTTGGTGGCTTTATCGAATATTATGTGGCTGTATATGTGAGGTTCTATATCAGAGCTTTCAATTCGATTCCATTGGTCTATGTGTCTCTCCTTATGCCAATACCATGCTGTTTTCACCACCGTAGCTTTATAGTATGTTTTGAAGTCAGGTAGTGTGATTCCTCCAATTTCGTTTTTCTTTTTCAGTATGTCTTTGGCTATTCGGGGTCTCTTTCCTTTCCAAATAAATTTCATAGTTAGTTTTTCTAGTTCTTTAAAGAAGGCTGTGTTGATTTTTATTGGGATTGCATTGAATGTGTAGATCAGTTTTGGTAGGATAGACATCTTAATAATGTTCAGTCTTCCTATCCATGAACAAGGAATAGTCTTCCATTTATTCAGGTCTTCTTTGATTTCCTTGAACAATCTTGTATAGTTCTCGGTGTATAAGTTCTTTACCTCTTTAGTTAAATTTATTCCTAAGTATTTGATTTTTTAATTTACTATTGTGAATGGTATTTGTTTCTTGATTTCCTCCTGATCTTGCTCATTATTGGTGTACAGAAATGCTACTGATTTTTGCGCATTGATCTTATAACCTGCGACTTTACTAAACTCATTTATGAGTTCTAGAATCTTCGTTGTAGATCTCTCAGGGTTTTCTATGTATAGGATCATGTCATCTGCAAATAATGAAATTTTGACTTCTTCCTTTCCAATCTGAATGCCTTTTATTTCTGGTTCTTGCCTCAGTGCTCGAGCAAGTACTTCTAAGACAATGTTAAATAGGAGGGGAGACAGTGGGCATCCTTGTCTTGTTCTTGAGTTTAGAGGGAAGGAGTCTAGGATTTCTCCATTGTAAACAATATTGGCTTTAGGTTTTTCATATATACTCTTTATCATGTTCAAAAATTTTCCTTGAATTCCAATCTTTTGGAGTGTTTTTATCAAGAAAGGGTGTTGTATTTTGTCAAATGCTTTTTCTGCATCAATAGATATAATCATGTGATTTTTTTCCTTCAATCTGTTTATATGGTGTATTACGTTGATTGATTTTCTTATGTTGAACCATCCTTGCATACCTGGGATGAATCCCACTTGGTCGTGGTGTATAATACGTTTAATGTGTTGTTGAATACGATTAGCAAGTATTTTGTTAAGTAATTTTGCGTCTAGGTTCATTAGAGAAATTGGTCTGTAATTTTCCTTTCTTGTGATGTCTTTGTTTGGCTTTGGTACTAGGGTAATGTTGGCATCATAGAAGGAGTTGGGTAATGTTCTTTCTGTTTCGATGTTTTGGAATAGTTTCAGCAGGATTGGTGTCAGTTCTTTCCGGAATGTTTTGTAGAATTCACCTGTGAAGCCATCTGGCCCTGGGCTCTTCTTAGTTGGGAGATTTTTAATAACTGATTCTATCTCTCTGCTTGTGATTGGTTTGTTAAGATCATCAATTTCTTCTTTTGTCAATATGGGCTGCTTATGTGTTTCTAGTAATTTGTCCATTTCCTCTAGATTGTCATTTTTGTTGGAATATAGTTTTTCAAAATATCCTCTTATGATAGTCTTTATTTCTGTGGGGTCAGTGGTGATATCGCCTTTCTCATTTCTTATTTTGTGTATTTGCATCTTCTCTCTTTTTTTCTTTGTTAGTGTTGCTAAAGGTTTATCAATTTTGTTAATCTTCTCAAAAAACCAGCTCTTGGTCTTGTTTATCTGTTCAAGTGCTTTCTTATTTTCTATTCCATTTAGTTCTGCTCTTATCTTTGTTATTTCCTTCCTTCTTCTTCCTGTTGGGTTACTTTGTTGTTGTTTTTCTAATTCCTTCAAATGTGCAGTTAGTTCTTCAATTTTTGCTCTTTCTTCTTTTTTGATATATGAATTTATGGCTATAAACTTCCCTCTCAGTACTGCTTTTGCTGCATCCCATAAATTTTGGTATGTTGTGTTATCATTATCATTTGTTTCAAGGTAGTCATTGATTTCTTTTGAGATTTCCTCTTTGACCCACTGTTTTTCTAAGAGTGTGCTGTTTAATTTCCAAATCGTGGTGTGAAATCTGGGCTTCTGTCCCTTGCAAATCTCCAGCTTGACTCCACTGTGGTCAGAGATAATGTTTTGTATGATTTCAATCTTTCTGAATTCGTTCAGCCTTTCTTTGTGGCCTAGCATATGATCTATCTTGGAGAATGATCCATGTGCACTTGAGAAAAATGTATATCCTGCTGTGTTTGGGTGTAGCGATCTATATATGTCTATTAGATCCAGCTCCTCTAATATACTATTCAGATGTTTTGTTTCTTTGGTGATTCTCTTTTGAGATGTTCTGTCCAGAGTTGATAGTGGTGTATTAAAATCCCCCACTATAATTGTAGATGTATCTATTCTTTCACTTAGTTTTTCCAGCGTTTGCCTGACGTATTTAGAGGCACCCTTGTTAGGGGCATAGATATTTATGATTGTTCGATCTTCTTGACAGATTTTCCCTTTCACTAAAATGTAGAATCCTTCTTTGTCTCTCACAATTGTTTCACATTTAAAGTTTATTTTGTCTGATATTAATATAGCTACTCCTGCCTTTTTTTGGTTATTGTTAGCTTGTATGATTGTTTTCCAGCCATTCACTTTCAATCTCCATGCGTCTCTCAGTCTAAGATGTGTCTCTTGTAGACAGCATATGGATGGGTCATATTTCCTTATCCAATGTCCCAGTCTGAATCTTTTGATAGGTGAGTTTAATCCGTTGACATTCAGTGTTATTACTATCAAGGAATTATTTGTGTTAGCCATATTTTGATTGGATTTGTGTTTGTCATATTTTGTTTGTATATTTTTTTTGTCTTTTTTGTTGTTGTTGTTGGTCTTATACTCTTCTCCAACTCTGCCTTTCCTGTTTTTTCCTTTCTTCCTGCAGAACTCCCTTTAGAATTTCTTGAAGGGGAAGTTTCTTGTTGGTATACTCTTTCAGTTTCTGTTTGTCTGTGAATATTTTGAACTCTCCATCATGTTTGAATGCTAGTTTAGCTGGATAGAGTATTCTTGGTTGGAAATTTTTTTCCTTTAGTACCTTGACTATATCATACCACTGCCTTCTTGCCTCCATGGTTTCAGAAGAGAAATCAGCACTTAATCTAATTGAGCTTCCCTTGTATGTGATGGTTTTCTTTTCTCTTGCTGCTTTTAGGATTTTCTCTTTGTCTTGAGCATTGGATAATTTGACAAGTATATGTCTTGGGGTGGGCCTGTTGGGGTTTATGACTTGTGGAGTGCGCTGTGCTTCTTGTATATGTACATCTGTCTCTTTCAGTAGATTTGGGAAGTTTTCAGCCATTATTTCCTGCAACACTCCTTCTGACCCCTTTCCCTTCTCTTCACCTTCTGGAATGCCTATAATACATATGTTTGAGCGTTTTGCATTGTCATTCAGGTCCCTAAATCCTAATTGGATTTTTTCTATCTTCTTATTGACCCCTTCTACTATCTGTTTGATTTCTGATGTACTGTCTTCCACATCACTAATTCTCTGCTCTGTCCCTTCTAGTCTGCTGATATTTGCTGCAAGTGTTTTTTTGATTTCTTGAACTGTGGTGTTCATTCCCATCATATCTGTTATGTTTTTGCATATGTCTGCAATTTCCCCTCCAAGTGATGTCTTCATGTTGTTAACGTCTTTCATTACTTCGTCAAATTTGTCGGTGATAAATATTCTGAGATCTTTCATTGCTTGTGCCAAGTTTTGCTCCCCTTCGTGATTATTGGTTTGTTGATTGGATTCAGCCATGTTTTCCTGATTACTGGTTTGGTTTGTAGATTTTTGTTGCTTTCTGGTCATCTCTTTATTTTGACGGATTTAATCAGTTCCTTAGCTTCTTTGTCTGCTCTTGGAGGTTAATTAGCTGTTATTTTTGCATAGGTGTTATATCTTCTCTTTGTCTCTTTTTTCTTCTTATTCTAGTTACTTGTTGTTGGTTAAGTTCACTTTAAAGGAAAGTATTAGTGTTGGGGAAAGGCAATTGTGTAAGCAAGGGAAAAGTGTAAAGTAGTATTGGTGATATATGTTAACAAAGCAAGAATATGAGATCTGGGAGGATGGAGGTTAGATTCATGTAAATTATGTAGAGTTATAGCAGTAGGTAGAGTACCTATTATGAGGTAGATGATTGAATATGGGAGGAATATTCTACCGTATTTCTTATAAACTGGAAGTCAAGGAGCCTGAGCTTTTAATCACTATAATATTCTTTTTAGAGAGGAGAAAGCCTGCCCTTTGGAGTGTCAGGACTAGACAGAGAGAAGTTCAGCATTTTGGTTATGCTGCATATAAGCTTTGTAACCTTGGGCATGTTCCTAAACCTATCTAAGCCTCCATTTTCTCATAGCAGAAGTACAGAGACCACGAAGTTTTGAAGGATAAATTGTCTTCAGTATTCGGCTCTACTGTCAAGGCACCACCAGAGTCTTCTTTGGGCCAAAAACATACCTCACTCCAGCGCCAATCTCGCTTCCCCAGGTTCCAGTCCGGCCTGGGTTTAGGGAGCTGCCTGGGCGTGGTTTGACCATAGGGGTGGGCCTGGCCATGAATAGACTCTGGTCTGGACTTGGGGCGTGGACTGGTGGGGAGACAGCCGGGAGCAAGGGCTGGCTGGGCCGCTGCCCAAGTCGATGCTGGAAGAGAGTGGCCCTATTTTATTTTCTTACCCCTTTTGCTTTCTCTGGGCCTAATATTTTCCTTCAAGGGAATTTAGCCAAGAACAAGGAAATGGAATAAGAACAAAGTAACAAAGAGAAGACTTAACACACACACACACACACACACACACAAACAACTAATTAAACCCCAAGATGAAGAAGCTAATCAATGCAATAAACCCAGCAGGACAAAATGATAACCAGGCAGCAAACAAACAACCAACACACACACACACAACTACAGACCATACCAATAATCAGGAAACATGGCCCAATCCAATGAGCAAACTAAAAACCAGGAAGAGAAATGGAACATGGAACAAATAATTAAAGCTCTCAAAAAAACTGCCCTTCAGAAAACACTAAAGGGAGTTCTGCAGGATGAAAGAAAAAAGCAGGAGAGACACAGTTGGAGAGAGTATAAGATAAACTAAAACCAAAAAAAGAGAAAAAATCAAACAACATATGACAAATGCAAATCCAAAGAAAATATGGCTAATGTAAGTAATTCCTTGCAGGTAATAACACTGAATGTCAATGAATTAAACTCACCTGTCAAGAGACACAGATTGGAAGATAGGGTAAGGAAATATGACCCAACTATATGCTGTCCAAAGGAAACATATCTTAGACCCAGGAATTCAAGGAGATTGAAAGTGAGTGGCTGGAAAACAATCTCACAGGCAAACAATAACCAAAAAAGGGCAGGCATAGCTATAAAAATATTGGACAAAATATACTTTAAATGCAAAACTATTGTGAGAGACAAAGATGGGCACTACATATTAGTGAAAGGGATAATCTTTCAAGAAGAAAGATCAATCATAAACATTTATGCCCCTACCAAGGGCACCTCCAAATACATGAGGCAAACACTCTGATAAACAAGTGAAGGAATAGAGGCATCTACAATTATTGTGGTGACTTTAACACACCTGTATCACCATCTCAAAAGAGAATCATTAAAGAAACAAAGACTTTGAACAATATAATAAAGGATGTGAACCTAATGGACATCTGCAGAACATTACACCCAAATATAGTAGGATATACAATTTTCTCAAGTGCAGGTGGATCATTCTCCAAGATAGACCACATCCTATACCTCACGGAAAGGCTCCATGAATCCAGAAAGATGGAAATCATACAAAATAATGTCTCAGACCACAGTGAAATGAAGCTGGAAATCTGCAAGGGCCAGAGGCCCAGATTTGGCAACAAGATATGGAAGCTAGCAACATGCTTAGAAAAACAGTGGTTCAAGGAGGAAATCTCAACAGAAATCAGTAACTACATTGAAACTAATGAAAATGATGAGACAACATATCAAAATATATGGGATGGACCAAAAGTTGTCCTGAGAGGAAAATTCATAACCATAAATTCATCCATTAAAAGCAGAAAGAGCTAACATTGAAGAACTAATTGCCCATTTGGAGGAATTAGTAAAAAAAAAAAAAAAACTAATCTCAAAGAAAGAAGAAAGAAATAACGAAGATCAGAGCAGATCCAAATGAAATAGAAAATAAGAAAGCACTTTTAAAAATAAACAAAACCAAGAGCTGGGTCTTTGAGAGATCAATATAATTGACAAAATCTTAGCTAGACTAACAAAGAAAAGAGAGAGAAGGGGCAAATACACAAAATAAGAAATGAGAAAGGGGATATCACCACTGACCTCACAGAAATAAAGGCTGTAATAAGAGGATACTTTGAAAAACTATATTTCAATAAGAAAGACAATTTAGAGGAAATGGACAAATTCCTAGAAATGCATAAGCAGCCTACATTGATGAAAGAAGAAATTGATGACCTCAGCAAACACATCACAATTAAGGAGATAGAATCAGTCATTAAAAACCTGCCAACTAAGAAGAGCCCTGGGTCAGATGGTTTCACAGGTGAATTCTACCAAACATTCCAGAAAGAACTAACACCAATCTTGCTCAAACTCTTCCAAAAAATCAAAATAGAAGGAACATTGCCTAACTCATTTTATTTTTTTTTTGATTGTTATTTTTTTTAAATATTTATTTATTATTATTATTTTTAATTACATTAAAAAATATATATGAGGTCCCATTCAACCCCACCGCCCCCGCCCCCCACTCCCCCCACAGCAACACTCCCTCCCATCATCGTGACACATCCATTGCACCTGGCAAGTTCATCTCCGAGCATCACTGCACCCCATAGTCAATGGTCCACACCATAGCCCAGACTCTCCCACGTTCCATCCAGTGGGCCCTGGGGGGATCTACAGTGTCCCGTAATTGTCCGTGAAGCACTATCCAGGACAACTCCACGTCCCGAAAACGCCTCCACAACTCATCTCTTCCTCCCGTTCCCCACACCCAGCAGCCCCCATGGCTACCGTTCCCACACCCATTCCACATTTTCTCTGTGGACATTGGATTGGTTGTGTCCATTGCACACCTATGTCAAGTGAGGGCTTAGATTGCACATGGGTACTGGATGCACTCTTCCCGCTTCTAGTTGTAGACACTCTAGGCTCCATGTTGTGGTGTTTGACCTTCTTCAACTCCATGTTAGCTGAGTGGAGTAAGTCCAATAAGGCAAAGTGTAGGAGCTGAAGTCTGTTGAGGCTCTGGGCCTGGGTGTCATATTATCAGTCCAGAGATTCAAATCCCCTACATATATCTCAAACCCAGCACCAACTACAATTCCAATAAAGTAGCATGCAAGTCCTGTGAAAAGAGATCCCCTCTGAGTCCATTTCCATCACACAGAAACACCAGCTCCAAAGAAGGGCCATCTGTCATGGCAGTGAACCCCTTCTGCCATGACCATAGAACCCGTGGGTCTCTTTATCCCTCAAAAGAACCAACACCTGGGGCTGTATCCACCCCATCTGTCTCCTAGACTCTGCCCAGTTGCACATAGGGGTACCACTTCTGACAACCTCCAGACTCTCCTCTAGAGACTCACAGCCTTATAATCTCATTTCTCCCCTCCATTTCCCCCTTACATTAGGTCAAACCACTTCCCGAAGTCATGTCATTATATGTAGACAGGTACATTCTGCTGTTCCGCATTGAATCTTTAATTCAAGGTCATTTTCTAGTTGCTTCTTCAGCTGGTATGTGGTAGTGATCCCTCGGTGCCAGGGAGGCTCATCCCCGGGTGTCGTGTCCCACGCTGGGGGGAATGCATCACATCTACACGCTGAGTTTGGCTGTGAGAGTGGCCACATTTGAGTAACATGAAGGCTGTCAGGAGGAAACCCCCAGGCACAATGCTACTCTAGGCCTTGTTCTTATTGCAGGTGCATAGGCTCAAAAGTGTAGCCATTAGTATCAAGAGCCCACTGTTGGGCCCTCCTTCCTTCCTGGTTCTTGCCGTTGCACCTGGAGGATTGCCGCTGCTCTCCCAGGGCCCACAACAGTGACCCCCCGGCCAGGAGCCCAGTACCCAACCAGCTGTTGTTTTTAATTGTTTCCACTATGAGTATATATAGACATTACCATATACCCTGGGCATATGCCCTGTATAACTCCCTGTCAACCATATATATCCTGTCAATAACATCCCATATCAGTATTCCTCCGCTGCCATTGTTGAACAACTCTGTGATCCAAAACTTCCCGTAAAGTGAATCCCAACATAATGTCAGCTTCAGAAGAGTCTTAGATCACCAAAATTCATATATACAATATACAGTATTTCCCCAGATCCACCATAAAACCTTTTCCCTTCCACAGCAATAATCTTTTAACTTATTCATATCATATTTCCTGAAACTGATGTACAGATTCCGAAACTATAGTTTTCAAACAAGGTAACATTTGTGCTTACTATGTGGTCCATACTTTAGGTTGTACAGTTTTCTAAATTTTTTAGTTATCCTATGTTTTGTCTTATGGTTTTCATTATTAGTCTGTCGTCCCCTATATGTTTTTGGTGTAATATTAGCTGTTTTATATTCATCCTCGTGTACTCTCACATAACTCCTCTTTTGCCCCCTTATTTACCTTTGTTCCATCCATTGCACGTCCATTTTCCCCTCCCCTTAGGGCCCACAACGCCTGCCACTCTAATGCCCTGGGAGCCGTCCTTTCTCACGAGAGATACAGTTCTCTCTATTCGACGGCATTAGTCTTCCCCAGGATATGGGTCCACCCCACCCAATGGTAGAACCCACCTTGGCAAAATGAGCCTTCAGCTATTCCCTCCGGAGTCCGTCCCGCATCAGACCATACCCCCTGAGCGTCCTAACCAGGTAACCCTCCTACTTATACTTTGATACGTTTTACTCAACATTTAGTTCTCAATGAACTTCTGGCACTCTCCCATGTTTGTATGTTGCCCCTCCCTCCCACCTATTTCTTGGACCATATTACCCCTCTTCCCATCCCCAGCCCCCCTCAAACCCAGAAAACCCCACCCGAAGGTAACCCCTTGCCCCCATTTTGTCCCTTCTTTGTGCTCATACTTACCCCCAGCTCATCACAGATTCCACCCCTATAGACATTAACTCACAGCCTTCCTCCACCCCCCGATTTCCAGTAAGCCACTTTTCCAGACTCTAGCTCTCTGAAGCAGTTAACTTATTTCATATCATTGAGGTCATATAGTATTTGTCCTTCAATGCCTGGGTTGCTTCACTCAACATAAGATTCTCAAGGTTCATCCATGTTATCACGTGCGATTGTAGTGTATTGGTTCTTACAGCTGAGTAGTATTCCATTGTGTGTATATACCACATTTTATTGATCCACTCATCTGTTGATGGACTTTTGGATTGATTCCAACTTTTGGCGATGGTGAACAATGCTGCTATGAACATTGGTGTACATATATCGGTTTGTGTCCTTGTTTTCAGATCTGATGGGTATATACCCAGCAGTGGTATTGCCGGGTCATATGGCAAATCTATGGATAATTTTTTGAGAAACTGCCAAACTGTCCTCCAGAATGGTTGGATCCTTCTGCATTCCCACCAGCAATGGATGAGTGTTCCCCTTTCTTCACATCCTCTCCAGCATTTGTATTCTACTGTTTTTTTCATGGCTGCCAATCTTATGGGAGTAAGATGGTATCTCATTGTAGTTTTGATTTGCATTTCCCTGATAGCTAGGGATTTGGAGCATTTTGTCATGTGCTTTTTAGCCATTTGTATTTCTTCTTTGGAGAAGTGTCTGTTTAAATCTTTTTCCCATTTTTTAAATGGGTTGTTTATCTTTTTGTTTTCGAGATATATGAGTTCTTTATATATGCAAGTTATAAGTCTCTTATCAGATATATGGTTGCCAAATATTTTCTCCCATTGTGTGGGTTCCCTTTTTACTTTCTTGACAAACTCCTTTGAGGTGCAGAAGGCTTTAATTTTGAGGTAGTCCCATTTATCTATTTGTTCTTTTGCTGCTCGTGCTTTTGGTGTGATATTCATGAAGCCATTTCCTATTACAAGGTCCTGTAGATGTTTCCCTACACTGTTTTCTAAGGTCTTTATTGTCTTGGCTCTTATATTTAGGTCTTTGATCCATCTTGAGTTGATCTTTGTATAAGGTGTGAGATGGTAATCCTCTTTCATTCTTCTACATATAGCTATCCAGTTCTCCAGGCACCATTTGTTGAATAGGCCATTCTCTCCCAGTTGTGAGGGTTTGGTGGCTTTATTGAATATTATATGTCTATATACATGAGGTTCTATATCTGAACTTTCAATTCGATTCCATTGGTCTGTGTGTCTCTCCTTATGCCAGTACCATGCTGTTTTCACTACTGTAGCTTTGTAGTATGTTTTGAAGTCAGGAAGTGTGATTCCTCCTATTTCGTTTTTCTTTTTCAATATGTCTTTGGCTATTCGGGGCCTCTTCTTATTCCAACTAAATTTCATAGTTAGTTTCTCTAATTCCTTAAAGAAGGCTGTGTTGATTTTTATTGGGATTGCATTGAATGTGTAGATCAGTTTTGGTAGGATAGACATCTTAATAATATTCAGTCTTCCTATCCATGAACAGGGAATATTCTTCCATTTATTTAGGTCTTCTTTGATTTCCTTGAACAATCTTTTATAGTTCTCAATGTATAAGTTTTTTACCTCTTTAGTTAAATTTATTCCTAAGTATTTGATTTTTTTATTTACTATTGTGAATGGTATTTGTTTCTTGATTTCCTCCTGATCTTGCTCATTATTGGTGAATAGAAATGCTACTGATTTTTGCGCATTGATCTTATAACCTGCGACTTTGCTAAACTCATTTATGAGTTCTAGGAGCTTTGTTGTAGATCTCTCAGGGTTTTCTATATATAGGATCATGTCATCTGCAAAAAATGAAATTTTGACTTCTTCCCTTCCAATTTGAATGCCTTTTATATCTGGTTCTTGTCTCAGTGCTCGAGCCAGTACTTCCAAGACAATGTTAAATAGGAGCGGAGACAATGGGCATCCTTGTCTTGTTCCTGATTTTAGAGGGAAGGATTTCAGGATTTCGCCATTGTAAACAATGTTGGCTTTAGGTTTTTCATATATACTCTTTCTCATGTTCAAAAAGTTTCCTTGTATTCCGATCTTTTGGAGTGTTTTTATCAGGAAGGGGTGCTGTATTTTGTCAAATGCCTTTTCTGCATCTATAGATATAATCATGTGGTTTTTTTCTCTCAATCTGTTTATATGGTGTATTACATTGATTGATTTTCTTATGTTGAACCATCCTTGCATACCTGGAATAAATCCCACTTGGTCATGGTGTATAATTCGTTTAATGTGTTGTTGAATACGATTAGCAAGTATTTTGTTAAGTATTTTTGCGTCTAGGTTCATTAGAGAAATTGGTCTGTAAATTTCCTTTCTTGTGGTGTCTTTGTTTGGCTTTGGTACTAGTGTAATGTTGGCATCATAGAAGGAATTAGGCAGTGTTCCTTCTGTTTTGATTTTTTGGAATAGTTTCAACAGGATTGGTGTTAGTTCTTTCCGAAATGCTTTGTAGAATTCACCTGTGAAGCCGTCTGGCCCTGGACTCTTCTTAGTTGGGAGATTTTAAATGACTGATTCTATCTCTTTGCTTGTGATTGGTTTGTTAAGATCATCAATTTCTTCTTTCGTCAGTATGGGCTGCTTATGTATTTCTAGGAATTTGTCCATTTCCTCTAAATTGTCATTTTTGTTGGAATATAGTTTTTCAAAGTATCCTCTTATGATAGTCTTTATTTCTGTGGGGTCAGTGGTGATATCACCTTTCTCATTTCTTATTTTCTGTATTTGCATCTTTTCTCTTTTTTTCTTTGTTAGTCTCGCTAAAGGTTTGTCAATTTTGTTGATCTTCTCAAAAAACCAGCTCTTGGGCTTGTTTATTTTTTCAAGTGCTTTCTTATTTTCTATTTCATTTAGTTCTGCTCTTATCTTTGTTATTTCCTTCCTTCTTCTTCCTGTTGGGTTACTTTGTTGTTGTTTTTCTAATTCCTTCAAATGTGCAGTTAATTCTTCAATTTCTGCTCTTTCTTCTTTTTTGATATATGAATTTATGGCTATAAATTTACCTCTCAGTACCGCTTTTGCTGCATCCCATAAATTATGGTATGTTGTGTTATCATTATCATTTGTTTCAAGGTAGTCATTGATTTCTTTTGAGATTTCCTCTTTGACCCACTGTTTTTCTAAGAGTGTGCTGTTTAATTTCCAAATTGTCGTGTGAAGTCTGGGTCTCTGTCCCTTGCAAATTTCCAGCTTGACTCCACTGTGGTCAGAGATATTGTTTTGTATGATTTCGATCTTTCTGAATTCATTAAGCCTTTCTTTGTGGCCTAGCATATGGTCAATCTTGGAGAATGTTCCATGTGCGCTTGAGAAAAATGTATATCCTGCTGTGTTTGGGTGTAATGATCTATATATGTCTATTAGATCCAGCTCTTCTAATATACTGTTCAAATGTTTTGTTTCTTTAGTGATTCTCTTTTGAGATGTTCTGTCCAGAGTTGATAGTGGTGTATTAAAATCCCCCACTATAATTGTAGATGCATCTATTCTTTCACTTAGTTTTTCCAGCGTTTGCCTCACATATTTAGAGGCGCCCTTGTTAGGAGCATAAATATTTATGATTGTTCGATCTTCTTGACAGATTGTCCCTTTCACTAAAATATAGTATCCTTCTTTGTCTCTCACAATTGTTTTGCATTTAAAGTCTATTTTGTCTGATATTAATATAGCTACTCCTGCCTTTTTTTGGTTGTTGTTTGCTTGTATGATTGTTTTCCAGCCATTCACTTTCAACGTCCATGAGTCTCTGGGTCTAAGATGTGTTTCTTGTAGGCAGCATATAGATGGGTCGTATTTCCTTATCCAGTGTCCCAGTCTGAATCTTTTGATAGGTGAGTTTAATCCGTTGACATTCAGTGTTATTACGTTTAGAGAGTTATTTATGGTAGCCATATTTTGGTTGGATTTGTGTTTGTTATATTTCGTTTGTATTATTTTATTTTCCCCTTCTATTTTTGTCTTTCTTGTTGCTTTTACACTCTCCTCCATCTCTGACTGTCCTGTTTTTTCCTTTCTTCCTGCAGAATTCCCTTAAGAATTTCTTGAAGGGGAGGTTTCTTGTTGATATACTCTTTCAGTTTCTGTTTATCTGTGAATATTTTGAACTCTCCATCATTTTTGAATGCTAGTTTAGCTGGATAGAGTATTCTTGGTTGGAGATTTTTTTCCTTTAGTACCTTGACTATATCATACCACTGCCTTCTTGCCTCCATCGTTTCAGATGAGAAATAAGCACTTAATCTTATGGAGTTTCCCTTGTATGTGATGGTTTTCTTTTCTCTTGCTGCTTTTAGAATTTTTTCTTTGTCTTGAGCATTGGATAATTTGACAAGTATATGTCTTGGGGTGGGCCTGTTGGGGTTTATGACCAGTGGAGTGTGCTGTGCTTCCTGGATATGTACATCTGTCTCTTTCAGTAGATTTGGGAAGTTTTCATTCATTATTTCCTGCAACACTCCTTCTGACCCCTTTCCCTTCTCTTCTCCTTCTGGAATGCCTATAATACGTATGTTTGAGCGTTTTGCGTTATCATTCAGGTCCCTAAGTCCTATCTGGATTTTTTCTACCTTTTTATTGACCGCTTCTACTATCTGTTTGATTTCCAATGCACTGTCTTCCACATAACTAATTCTCTGCTCTCCCTCTTCTAGTCTGCTGATATTTGCTGCAAGTGTATTTTTGATTTCTTGAATTGTGATGTTCATTTCCATCATATCTGTTATTTTTTTGCGCATGTCTGCAATTTCCCCTCCAAGTGTTGTCTTCACGCTGTTAACCTCTTTCATTACTTCATCAAATTTGTCGGTGATAAATGTTCTGAGATCTTTCATTGCTTGTGCGAAGTCCTTCCTGATTTTCAGTTTGTTGATTGGATTCAGCCATGTTTTCCTGATTACTGGTTTGGTTTGTAGATTTTTGTTGCTGTCTTGTCAACATTTTTTCTTGACGGGTTTAATCAGTTCCTTAGCTTCTTTGTCTAGTCTTGGAGATTAATTAGCTGTTGTTTTTGCGTAAGTGTTATATCTTCTCTTTGTCACTTTGTTCTTCTTATTCCAATTTCTTATTTCTAGTTAAGCTCACTTTAAAGGAAAGTATTAGTGCTGGGGAAAGTCAATTGTGTAAGGAAGGAAAAAGTGTGAAGTAGTATTGGTGATATATGTTTACAAAGCAACAATATGAGTTCTGGGAGGATGGAGGTTAGATCATGTAAATTGTGTAGAGTTATAGTAGTAGGAAAGTACCTATAATGAGGTAGACGACTGAATATGGGAGGAATGTGGTACGTACTAAGAGGCTATTGTTTTCGTGAGAGAGGGAAAGAGAAAAGAAAGGTAATAGTTTCAGGGATGAATACCAGATGGAAAACTAAACAAAGGTATTAGAAATTAAGAGTTAGACACTTTGTGTATCAAAGAAAGGGAGATGGAATATAGGAGAGATAGCAGATGGTGGAGGATATCAAGTTGTAGGGGAAAGGGGATAGTGTAGATAGGCTAAATCTATTCACAGAGAAATGAGGCAGTGGAGGGTGAGGAAACCCAGCAAATGTGAGGTATTTCTTGGAGGACCTATTGTATTGTTAAGGTAAAATAGTATAAGAAGAATATTGGGGACAAGAAAGAGAGGATTGAAAAAAAAAAAAAGAACAACAAGAACAACAACAACAACAAAAAAACAAAACCAAAGAACAGAAACCCCGCCGCCGGGCTCGGCTGGGCTCAGCTGGGCTCCGGTATCCCGCCCGCCGCCCGCCGCAGCTCGGCTGGGCTCGGCTGGGCTCGGCTTTCCCGCCTGCCGCCCGGCGCGGCGCAGCGCGGCTCGGCTCTCCCGCTCGCCGCCCGGCACGGCGCGGCTGGGCTCGGCCGAGCTCAGCTGGGTTCCGCCCCTCCGCCCGCCGCGGCTCAGCCGGGCTCGGCCGGACTCGGCTACCCTGGCCGCCGCCAGCCGGGGCTCCGCGCGGTGCTAGCTACCTCGGCTCTACCTACCCAAGGAGGGAATCCTCCACATGTAGCTGGGATCTCCATGTATATTTCACAGATGGATCCTCTCTGTTACCTTCCCTCCAAATCGATGTCCAGACACCTCCAGACCAGGAAAAATCCCGAAACAGCTGGCCCCAAAGAGTCTCCGACGCCTCCCAGCCGATTCCCCCCAGGAGCTAGTAACCGGGAAGTTCACTCAGCCACCATCTTGCCTCCCCCTCCTGAAAAGTCCCAATTTATATCTTATAGACCAGTCCTTTCCGTTACCTTCCCACCAAATCGATGTCCAGACACTTCCTGCCCTGAAAAAATCCTGAAAAAGCCTGGTCCCGGAGAACCTCCAGCGGTGCCCAGCTGCCTCTTCCCAGGAGAGACGGCAAGGCAAGCTCACTCAGCCCCCTAACTCATTTTATGATGCCAACATTACCCTAATGCCAAAGCCAAACAAAGACACCACAAGAAAGGAAAATTACACACCCATCTCTCTAATGAATCTAGATGTGAAAATCTTCAACAAAATACTTGCTAATTGTATTCAACAACACATTAACAAATTATGCACCAAGACCAAGTGGGTTTCATTACTGGTATGCAAGGTAGGTTCCAACATAAGAAAAATCATTTATTGCAACATACCCCATAATGAGATTGAAGGAAAAAAAATAGCATGATCATATCTACAGATGCAGAAAAAGCATTTGACAAAATACAGCACCCTTTCTTGATAAAAACACCAAAAAGTTAGGAATAAATGGAAACTTATTGAACATGAAAAATGGTATATATAAAAAACCCAGAGGGAAAACGGACTTGGCCCAGTGGTTAGGGCATCTGTCTACCACATGGGAGGTCCACGGTTCAAACCCCGGGCCTCCTTGACCCATGTGGAGCTGGCCCATGCACAGTGCTGATGCGCGCAGAGTGCCGCGCAACACAGGGGTGTCCCCTGTGTAGGGAAGCCCCACACGCAAGGAGTGTGCCTGTAAGGAGAGCTGCCCAGCGCGAAAGAAAGAAAGTGCAGCCTGCCCAGGAATGGCGCCGCCCACACTTCCCGTGCCGCTGACGACAACAGAAGTGGACAAAGAAACAAGATGCAGCAAATAGACACAGAGAACAGACAACCGGGGGGGGGGGGGGGGATTAAATAAATAAATAAATCTTTAAAAACAAAAACAAAAACCCAGAGCTAACATCATTTACTATGGTGAAATCTTAAAATCTTTCCCTCTAACATCAGGAATAAGACAAGGATGCCCACTATCACCCCTTCTATTTAACATTGTTTTAGAAGTACTTCCTCAAGCGCTGAGGCAAGACCAGGATATAAAAGTCATCCAAATAGGAAAGGATGAAGTCAAAATTTCACTATTTGCAGATTACATGATCCTGTACACAGAAAGCCCTGAGAAGTCTACAACAAAGCTTCTACAACTTGTAAATGAGTTTAGTAACGTCGCAGGGTGTAAGATCAAGGCATAAAATTCAGTAGCATTTATGTACATAGATGATGAGCAATCGAGGAGGAAATCAAGAAAAAAATACCATTTACAATAAATTAAAAAAATCAAATACCTAGGAATAAATTTAACTAAAGATGTAAAAGACTTATACACAGAAAACTACACAACACTATTCAAGGAAATAAAAAAAGACCTAAATAAATGGAAGAAAATTCCCTGTTCATGGATAGGAAGACTAAATATTATTAAGATGTCTATCCTGGGAAGCGGACTTGGCCCAGTGGATAGGGCCTGCATCTACCACATAGGAGGTCTGCAGTTCAAACCCTGGGCCTCCTTGACCTGTGTGGAGCTGGCCAATGCACAGCGCTGATGCATGCAAGGGTTGCCATGCCATGCAGGGGTGTCCCCACATAGGGATGCCCCCATGTAGGAGAGCCCCACACGCACGGAGTGTGCCCCTTAAGGGGAGTCACCCAGCATGAAAGAAAGTTCAGCCTGCCCAGGAATGGCGCCACACACACAGAGAACTGACGCAGCAAGATGATGCAACAGCAACAAAAAAAGAGATACAAGAGTCCCAAGCTGCTGACAAAAACAGAAGCGGACAATAGAAGAACATGCAGCAAAATGGGCACAGAGAACAAGACAAGTGGGGCTGGGGGTGGGGGGAAGAGAAATAAATAAAAATAAATAAATCTTAAAAAAAAAAGATGCCTATCCTACCAAAACTGATCTGCAGATTCAATGCAATCCCAATAAAGATCAACCCAGCTTTCTTTAATGAACTAGAGAAACTAACTATGAAATTTATTTGGAAAGGAAAGTGGCCCCGAATAGCCAAAGACATATTGAAAAAGAAAAATGAAACTGGAGGAATCACTAACAGACTTCAAAACATACTACAAAGCTACACTAGTGAAAATGCCATGGTATTGGCACAAGCATAGATACACTGACCAATGGAAGTGAATTGAGAGTTCTGATATAGATCCTTATAAATACACTCATCTGTTATTCAACAAGGCCATCAAGCCCACTCAACTGGGAGAGAATGGCCTTTTCAATGAATGGTACCTAGAGAATAGGATATCCAAATGTAAAAGAAGGAAAGAGGATTACCATCTCACACCTTATACAAAAGTCAACTCAAGATGGATCAAAGACCGAAATATAAGCGCTAAAACCATAAAGACCTTGGAAAACAATGTAAGGAATCATGTACAGGAACTTGTAATAGGAAATTGTTTCATAAATTTCACACCCAAAGCACAAGCAGCAAAAGATCAAATAGATAAGTGGGACTTCCTCAAAATTAAAGCCATTTGAGAAAATATTTGGTAACCATATACCTGATAGGAGTCTTAAATCCTGCATATATAAAGAACTTTTATATCTCAAAAATTAAAAAAACCAACAACCCATTTAAAAAGGGGGAAAAGATTTGAACAGAAGCTTCTCCAAAGAATGGCTAAAAAGCATGTGAAAAAATGTTCAAAATCACTAGCTATTAGGAAATGCAAATCAAAACTATGAGATACCATCTTACTCCCATAAGACTGGCAGCTATCAAAAACAAAAAACAACAGAAGACTACAAGTGCTGGAGAGGATGTGGAGGAATGGGAACACTCATCCACTTTGGTCAGAATGCAGAAGGATCCAGCGATTCTGGAGGACAGTTTGGTGGCTTCTCAAAAAGCTAGCTATAGATTTGCCATATGACCCAGCAATTCCAATGCTTGATATATACCCAGAAAAACTGAAAATAAGGACACAAACCAATATATGCACACCAATGTTCATAGCAGCATTATTCACTATTGCCAAAATTTGGAATCTACCAAAATGCCCATCAACAGATGAATGGATAAATAAAATGTGGAATATACATACAATGGAATACTACTCAGCTATAAAAAGGAATACAGCACAAGCACAAGTGATAACATGGATGAATCTTGAGGACCTTTTGTTGAGTGAAGCAAGCCAGGCATTGAAGGATAAAGACTATTCATGATCTCTCTGATATGAAACAAGCAAACCTAGCTGTCTCAGAGAGCTAGAGACTGGAAGATAAGCTTAAAGGAATTTGGGGGGCAGAGGAAGGTTGAAAGCTGACACCTACATGGTTGAATTCTATGATAAACTGAAGGTAAGTATTTGTACAAGGAAGGGATAAGATGGGGGCATAGGGATACCTCTGGGTGAGGCTTTCTGGGCTTGAGGGGGGGTAGGGTTTGGAGGATGGGCCAGATGGCCCAAGGAATTGGAGGGAGGGCTGGGGGGAACATTTGAGTACAGAATGTCATGTATATGGTTGAAACTATAATGTTGACAAAACTCTTTAGAAAATATAATAAGGTAGGATTAAGTATTTATGGTGCTTAAGGGGGGGCATCTGATACAGGGGCAAGCTTCTAGGGAGTGTGTGAGTGCTCATTTTGCCATATTGTATTATATAATTTGGTGGAGAGCCATACCATGACTGTGAAGATGTACCCACATCCTGTGGAGACCTGATGTTCCCAAATAGGGGGAATTATATTTCTCAAGAGAATCGGTGGCTTCCAATTAGTTAAGGCAGTCTAGTATGTCAAACCCTCAGCATTGTTGCAGTATTTGTAAACCTGCTCCCTCAAGTAGTGAGGATTGATTTTCACTGTGGGCCCTGAGGGGAGGGGGAGAGAGTTATAAAATAGTTGGAAGCAGGGTAAATGAGGGGCAATGAAAGTGTTCCACAAGATCATGCAATGATGGATATAAGACATGTTAACTTACACCAAAAGTGTATAAAAATCTATAAGCTAAAAGGCAAATATATATATATATAATTTATTTATAATATAAAACATAAGGAAGCTAAAAATTCAGATATTTGTATAGTCTAAAATATAAACCATAATGGAAACTAAAATGGAACCATGTTTGATAGATATGTTTCAAAACCTGTACATCAGCTGCAGTGAATATAACATGAATTTGTAAAAAGATCATTGCTAGGGAAAGGGGAAAAGAGTTTGTTGTTGGATATATGGGAGTCCCTGTATTGTGTATGTGAATTATTGTGATCTAAAACTTTTTTGAAGGCAAAATTAAAAATTAGAAATAAAAAGAAAGGATATAGACACTGAGGAAGAAATGAAAGAAAGTGACTTGCCTCTGTACATACAGGGCAACACCTGTTACAGTGATGAAGGCAAAATGTTTGCAACAAAGCTTTATAATATTTTTCATTTTATTAACACACCAATTCATTTTTACTTTATTTTAGTATTTTTAAGTTATTATGTATTGTTCTTCCAAACTTTGAACCCATCACTATATACAATTTCCTATTAATTGAATTTGGTAATATATTAGGCTTCATTGTTGAAGAAGTTTTGGGCCACAAAGAGGTTCAACTATGGCAAGGGAGGAACATTGGTGTGGGGTTTTATTGATGGGGGTCATATGAGCGCGGGTAGTTCTCCAGGGCATGTATATAGCAGACATAAAAATGTTCTGATATATGTTGGATATTTTTATAGTAGTTACATTTACAAACATCAACTGAGGGAGTGCTGAGTTCCTACCCAGGGCACCTCTGTCACATTCCCCAGTGGAACAACAAGAATCCCCCAAGTGCAAAGGCAAATATCAATAAGGAAGGATGGTCCAATAATGAGCCCTTGATACTGATGACTATGCTTATTAGCCTGTGTGCCTGAAATATGAACTAGGCCTAGAGTTACCTCCTAAGAGCCTCCATGTTGCTCAAATGTGGCCACTCTCTAAACCAAATTCAGCCTGTAAACGCATTACCTTCCCCCCAGCATGGGACTTGACTCCTGGGGATGAGCTTCCCTGGTGCTGGGGGATTACTACTAATCACTAACTGGTGATGCAACTCGAAAAAGACCTTGAATAAAAGGGTCAACTCAGACAGCAGAATATCTAAGCCTACGTATTGGATCAAGTGTTAAAAACTGCTTTTTGACCTTGAATAAAAGGGGCAAATGGCAAAGACAAATTAGTTTATAGAGTTAAGAGCCTTCCAAAAACATTGGGGAGGTCTTCAGAGGGGTCACGATTACACACACCTCAGCAAGACCCCAGAGAGAGCCAAAGTAGATACAATTCTAGTTGCTGGTTCTACCGAAGGCTACAGAGATCCATGAGGTATATGGTCATGGCAGATGGTTTTATAGTTCTGTGCCATGTCAGAGGGCCCTACTTTGGAAATTGTGCTCCTGAGTTTGATGGTGCTGGACTCAGTTGTGACCTTACTACACATGCCTCTTCTGTCACTTTTACTGAAACTGTGGTTGGTGTTAGGGATGTTGCATCCCTAGGGGACTTGGATCTCTGGACTGCCCATGTGCCAGTGGTCCCTGAGCCTCAGCAGAGTTGCATCTCCTACACTCTGGTTCATTAGACTTACCCAGATCAGCTAACAGGGAGGTGAAGATGGTCAATCAACACACCAGGGAATCAAGAGTGCCAACAACTGCAAACAGGAGAATTGCATCCATCGTCCATGTGGAATCTAAGCCCCCTCTTGATCTAGAGGTGGAATGGACATTACCATTAGGTTGCACAGAATGGAGGAATAAAATATGGATTATAGTGGCCATGGTAGGTGAATGTAGGGAGAGGGAAGAAGAGATGAGATATGGGGGCATTTTTGGGACTTTTAGTTGTCCTAATTGATATTGCAGGGCCAAATGCTGGACTTTATACATCCTGCCATAACCCACTGAGTGTACTGGGGGAGAGTGTGAACTACAGTGTAAACTGTTATCTATGTGATGCAGTAGTGCTCCAAAGTAGGTTTACCGAGTGTGATGAGTGTCCCACAGTGATGGAGGAGGGTTTTGGTGTGGGAGGAGTGGGGTTTGGGGGTGGGGATATATGGGAAACTCTTATATTTTTTTAATGTAACATTTTTTTGTGATGTATATATCTTTAAAAATACAATTTACAAATATGATGGGGTGGTTGTGTGGGGAGTGGTTTATATGGGAACCTCTAATGTTTTATGTTTTTTAATGTAACATTCTTTGTTATTTATTAACTTAAATAAAGTATAAAAAATAAAAATTAAGTAAAATAAAATTTTCCTAAACATGAAAAATAAAGAAAAGAAATTGACTGTACAAGTATAGATCTATTTTTGGAATTTTTAAATTTCTATCCTTCTTTTTTCCCTACCCTTATAAAATACTACCCCAGTAGTTGAGCATCATTTTTCTACAGACTCAATTTTATTTTTGGATAAATGTAGGTATTGAAAACTGTCTACAGGCCAATTCTACTTGAAGTCATTCAGAATTGTCTTAACTGAACTATACTTTGTTATTATGCCATTGGTCTTCACTGGGGCACAGTTTTTTGAAACTAATATATTTATTGTAAAAATGTTATGTGTATTATACTGTCTCTAGTTTTTGAGAAACCACAGCAGAAATATCTTACAAGTTTCTATTCCCGGAAAAGTAATGTGTCATCTCAAAAACACATGGAGCTGTGTGAGGATCTAGTTTGTTGATCAATTCTTAATAATTCCATAGAAAACTTTAGTGTATGATCCTGTCATTTGCTTATGGACTGTCTTTACTGAAGGCTACATTTATTTTTCAAAATTTTTTGTCAAGTTCACCCTATTTTACCATGTATTATATTTTACATTGCATTATATGCAAATGTGTAATCCAAATCAAACCCCTTTTTGGAAAGGTGTGGAATCTAAATGAACCAGTACATTACAATGTATAGAGTTTCTATTTGGAGTGATGGAAATATTTTGGTAATGGATAGTGGTGATGGTAGCACAGCATTATGACTGCAACTAACAGCACTGAAATATATATCTGAATATGATTAAAAGGGGAAATATTGGATTGTACATATGGCAACAGAATATATATTTTTTAAATCCAGGGAACAAGACTACACAGTAAACCTTAAGTTAAAACATGGATTTTAATTAATAGTACAACTATGAAAGTATGATGTCATCAAGTGTAACAAGCATTTACCACAAAGGCAAGGTGTTGGTGGTAGGATGGTATATGGGAATCCTGTATTTTATGCATCATCGTTCTGCAAATCCACAACTTCTCCAATAAAGAAAAAATGTACATGGTTCCTATTTGGAATGATGGAAATGTTTTGGTTATGCATGGTGGTGATGGTAGAACAGCTTTGTGAATGTAATTAATAGTACTGAAATGTATGTCTGAATGTGGTAAAAATGGCAACTATTACATTGTATATTTAGTAACAGAATAAAAATCTTTTTAAAATCCATGTATCTACACAAACAGTGAACCCTGCATAAAATCATGGATTATAGTTAATAGTATAATTATAAAAATGTACTTTCAGCAATTGTAACAAATATTCCACACCAATACAAGTTGTTAATAACAGGGTGGTATTTGCAAATCCTGTATTTTATGCATGATATTTCTGTAAAGGCACAACTTCTCTAATAATTTTTTTAAAAGGTAATAAAAAATCAGGGAAAGATAACCATATGGGTAATTATAAATGCTAGTAATATTTTATTGTACTTTTTGGTATGAAAATCTACCTTTTAGTTCTTACAGGTTCTAAAATGCAAAGGCATAAAAAGTAATGACAAAGCTATGTTACTGAATGTAAAATGTATAAAGATATAATTTGAAACAGTACAATAAAAATGTGGGGGATGGAGATGTATAGGGACAGTGTACGTTTATGGTATTGAAGTAAGGTTGGTATCAAATAAAATATGATTGTAATAGATTTATTATGTTAAATTTTAATCACAAAAAGATAAACAAAAATTAAATTAAAATTTTAACCACAAAGAAAATATATGAAAAGGGACTCAAAATTGTATAAAAATCAAATAATGACATAATGAGGCATTAATGGATTAATTGAGGGTCCAAAACTGTATAACACTTAGATACAAAATAGCAAAATGGCAGAGAAAGTCTTGAATTATCTGTAGTTAGTTAAATGTAAATGGGTTAAAGTATTCAATGAAATGGCATGGAATGGAAGAATGGATATAAAAAAAGCATGATCCCGCTATATGCTGGTTACAAGAGACTTACCTTAAATACGAAAACATGGAGAGGTTGAAATTTTGAGGAAGAATTAAGAGGAACTCTTCTCCAGCTCTTCCAAAAACTGAAGAGGAGTCACTCCCTAATTTATTCTTTTTTTTCCCCATTTTTGATGAAACTGCTTTTTTTCACTGTTTAAAAATTTTTTAAAGATACTTTGATTACATAAATGTTACAGAGAATATATAGGGCATTCCTATATGCCCCGCTTCCCACACCTCCCACATTTTCCCACGTTAGCAACATTTTTCATCAGTGTGGTACATTCATTGCAATTCATAAACACATTTTGGAGTGTTGCCACTAAGCATGGATTATATTTACATTATAGTTTACATTCTCTCCCATTTGACTCAGTAGGTTATGGCCAGATAATATAATGGACTGTATCTGTCATTGTAATGCCATTCAGGGTGATTCCAAAGTCACAAAATTACCCCTTCATTACACCTATTTTCCCCTCTCCATAATAAAGGTATTTCTTCCATTGCTAGAATCACAATAAGTCTATAGTAGAAAACTAGCAAGTTTATTTTAGTCTATAATTCATGTCCCAATGCTGAGGACTCTGGGGTGGTGATGCCCAATCCACCTTTAACTAAGGGGGGCTTCAATCCCATACATATGATGGATGGTACTCTCTTGCAGTTGTAGACACTGTCGGCTCCTAGGTATAGTTGTTTGTCCATCTTCTCCTCCCTTTTATTTATCCAGGGTGAGTCCATTGAATTGGAGAGCAGGTATTGTAACTCCATTGAGATTCAGGGCTCAGCTGGCACATGGACAGCCCAAAGATTTAAGTCTCTTGGATGTACATCTATCAACTCTAGTACTAAGTATAGGCTCAAATAGAAGGACAGAATAGTCATGCATAGGGAAACCATTTCTGAGTCTAGCTCTGTCACACTGGGAAGCATAAATACCTAATTAGGTTCCACTGACAAGGGGCCAAATTCCTGAGCTATCTGCCCTGACTATCTTGTCTGAATGTTTCCATATTCCTGAGAAGTTTTGCTATTTGGGGTAATATTTGTTGAGATGTGCATAAGTGGTACCTCTGGGATGGTCTCCTGACTCACTCTGAAGTCTTTGAGCCATACAAACTCATTTGTCTTTAGCTTCCCCCCTTTCAGTCAAGGTGTTTTTTTTTGTTATTGTTGTTTTGTTTGTTTGTTTGTTTTTCCAGATGTATTGCTTGTTGGTACTTGGAAGCAATCCCTCAGTGCCAGGGAGTTTCATCCCTGGGAGTCATGTCCCACACTGGTGGTAAGTTATTGCTTTTATATGCTGAGTTTGGCTTAGAGAGAGGACACATTTGAGCAACAAGAAGGTTCCCAATAGGTAACTCTTAGGCATCCTACATCACTGGGCTAAGTTTCAATTTCAAGAGAAAAGGCTTATAAGCATAGTCATCAATATCAAGGGTCCTTCAACGGACCATCCTCTTTCACAAGTCATTGTCCCTGGACTTGGG
The DNA here is from genome assembly GCF_030445035.2 of Dasypus novemcinctus. Classification (NCBI taxonomy): domain Eukaryota; kingdom Metazoa; phylum Chordata; class Mammalia; order Cingulata; family Dasypodidae; genus Dasypus; species Dasypus novemcinctus. Next base: position 65,442,622 of record NC_080704.1, on the reverse strand, counting down.
GCATACTTCTTGGTCTATTAGAGAATGTGGCAGAGCTCCCCCAGATGGGAATTTGATTTTTTTTTTTGTTATTATATGAATCTCCACCCACTGTGACAATGCCCCATGGACATTTGAACACATTTATATGCCATATATATATACACACACTCATGTGAACTTCCTCCCATGTACAGTCCCTCATTGACACCCCACACCAGTGATTCTACCCTGCCACAGTTGTAACCCTTCTGTGATCTAAATCATCTTCAAAAATGAAGCCAATAAAATAGCCAAATACAATTAATAAGAAAGTGAAATAACAAGAATTGTAATACAGAAAAAAAATAACAAAATAAAAATAAAATATTTTTTAAATTGGGATATTATAAAATAATGAAAAATATTTAAAGAAAAAAAACCTTTTTTGACATTTTGTCTTCATCATTGTAAGACTGTTTCCTGTATGTGCAGTGATATTTTCTTCCATTTATTCCCCCAGTGTCTTATTTAAAATAAAATTCTCTTCAAAGGAGTTTTAGGTCACAGTAGAGTGACGTACAGAATACAGGTAATTCCCATATACACAACATGCTCCTTCTTTGCCCCCTTTTCCCATCAATAGTGTTTTATGTGTGGATGGTACACTTGTTACAATTGATGCACAAATATTGAAACATAGCTACTAGCTATCATCAATGGCTCACATTATGGTTTACATTTTGGACCTTATACTTTTATAAAATCTGATAAAATTTAACATGGCTTGTATCCATCCTTGCAAGATCATGCAGAACATTTCTATCATCCCCAAAATGCCATCTGTTCCATCTATTTTATTCCTTCCTATTCCTCCCTTTTGGGTCCATGCTGACCTCCAGGTTTCAGTTATTGAAGGACAAGATTCATAGTTACTTGCATCTGCTGAGGGCCTAAAACAGTGGTCTGTCCTCCCCTATTAGGCACCACCGATGTTGTCAACTGACTCCTATCCCTCTATTTGAGAACATAGTGGGCCTCCCTAGGATGGCAATTCAACACATTTCTGCTCATTATGTGGGTCTCTACCCACCGATGTAACACACAATGCCAAAATGATCACTCACATGCTCATTAGAAGACTGTCCCAATTGCACTATGGTCCTAACGCCCCCATTCAACATGCTAAACCAGTAATCCTTCCTTGTCATATTGCCAAATGAGCATTCCCAAAATTGTAATTTCAACCACATACCTGAATTTATTCTGAGGCCAACGTCAACCTAATACCAAAGTCAGATAAAGACACCACAAGTAAAGAAAACTACAGACCACTATTCTTTTTGAATTTGGATGCAAAAATCCCCAACAAAATACTGGGAAACTGAATACAAGAGCACATTAAAAAAATTATAAACCATGATCCAGTCGGCTTTATCCCTGTATGCAAGGTTGTTTCAACATAAGAAAATAAATTAATGTAATATACTACATTAATGGAATGAAGGAAAACACCTATCTGATCATTTCAATTGGTACAGAAAAGGCATTTGACAAAATCCAGTACCTTCTTGATCAAAACAATTAGAACACTAGGAATAGATGGAAATTCCTCAGCATGATAAAGGGCATATTTGAAACCACCCTCCCCCCCCCCCCCAACACCATATGCATTGGTGAAAGACTGAAAGCTCTCATTTTAAAATCAGGAATACGAGAATGCCCATTGTCACCACTGCTATTCAACATTGTACTAGAAGTTCTGGCCAGAGGAATTAGGCAACTGAAAGAAATAAAATGCATTCAAGTTGGAAAGGAAGAAGTGAAAGTTTTCCTATTGTAGATGACATGATCCTATATAAAGACACTCATTTAAAATATACAACAAAGCTACTAGAAGTAATAAATGAATTGAGAAAAGTGGTGGGGTAGGAAACCAACGAGAAAAATTCAGCAGTGTTTCTAAACAGTGAATGCTAATATAAAACATGGACAATATTCCAATTACAAAAATATCCTTTCATCAATTGTAATAAATGTATCACATTAATGCAAGTTGTCAATAATGGTTATTTGGGAACTCTATTTTCTGCATCAGTTTTCTGTAAAACTACAACTCCTCAAGTAAAAAAGTCACATCCTGCTACAAACATGCGTGAAAAATAAAAATGTTTTACAGGAAAAAAATTAACTAGTATTGGATCTATACACTAGTAATGAATAATTTGAGAAAGAAATCAAGAAAAAATTCCATTTTATAATAGCAACTAAATAAATCTAAAAATAATGCCAAGGACCAATACACAGAAAGCTACAAAACACTGATAAAAGAATAAAAAAGACCTAAATAGGCCTCCTTGTGAAGGCAAAGGGGGGTGGGGTAAATAAATAAAATAAATCTTTTAAAAAAGATACCTAAATAAATGGAAAAACATTTTGTAATCATGGATTAGAAGACCCATGAATGTCAATTCTACAGAAAGTGATTTGCAGATTCGATGCAATCCCAATTAAAATTCCAACAGCCTTCTTTGCAGAAATGGAAAAGTCAATCATCAAATTTATGTGGAAGGCAAGGAACCCCAAATAGCCAAAGACATCTTAAAAACTAAGAAAGAGGTTGGAGGGTTCACACTCCCAATCTTAAAACTTACTACAAATTCACAATAATCAACACAGTATGGTATTAGCAAATGAGCAGAGATATAGACCAATGGAATCAAATTAGAGTTTAGAAATAAACCCTCACATCTATTGCCAACTATTTTTTGACAAGGGTACCAAGCCCACTCAATTGTGAATAGCCTCTTCAACAAATGGTGCTGTCTAAACTGGATGTCCACAGGCAAAAGATTCACACCGTATATAAAAATCAACCCCAAATGGATGTGCCAGGACTATAAAAGTCCTGGAAGAAAACACAGGGCAGCATCTTCCAGGACCTTGTGTTAGGCAATGGTTTCTTAAGATTCTTCACCCAAAGCATGACCAACAAAAGTAAAAAAGACAAGACCACAGGAAAATTAAACATTTGAAGCATTAGCCTGGAACTTAGGTCTATTAATTGCAGCTCAAAGAGGAACTTGTGCATTGATTAGTATTTTCCTGTGCTTCTAACATAAAATATCTTTTATTTAACATAATCATGGTAAAGGTGTAAAAGTAGAAAGATAAGTTCTAAAATAGTTAAGTCATTTGATATATTATACATTGCATTGGAAGTGTTTAGAAAGTATATAAAAATCAAAAGAGATAGACTTCATTATTGTCAACCTCGTACATTCAAACCAGGCCCAAATACCTTCTATTTAAGTTATTGATTAGGTTGGTCACTGACCCCCTAAAACAATAAATTTATCTACTATATCTCTAGTCGTGCTCCTAAAGTGGATGGAGAGTGCGTTGTGGTTTTAGATTCCTGCAGCAGTCAGTGACAGTTTGATATGGCCAGATGTGCAATGGACATTGCCTCCAGACTGTCTCTGATTCATAGGTTGAAGGGCGCTGTGCACCAGGCTGGTGAAAATACTGGAGACTTACCTTCCTAGCTTTTCTCTAGGGTCAGTGATGCTGCATGCTGGCTATGTGAAGGGAAAAGATTCCAAGTGGAGCAACAATTACCAGAGTGATGTAAGTAGAACTTAAACATAACTGGCATTATAGCCTGCTCCCATGGACAGATAACATGTATGGTATTGCAAACCTGGAGCTTAGATCTATTAATTGAAGTTCAAAGAGGAACTTGTGCATTGATTAGTATTATGTACTGTACATATATGCCTGATGATTACGATGATATTTTTTATATTTGAGATCATATGCAGAGGGATAGTGAACATGTTAAAAGTCCTGGTAAAATTAATTAATTTTCTAAGTAGTTAATGAATGTGCCTATAAGATAAAAGAATGGCTCTCTTAAGTACTGTATTTTGTTTGCCATATGCTTGTCTTGTTGCCTATACTGTCTTTGTGAGTTTAGGTTTAGGGCAGTGCCTTTCTTCATACCATCCTAGCTGTCCTAAGTATAATCATTGCTGTGGGAACTGGGATTGGCAGTTTATACCCAAACCCAGCAGATCTACCACAATCTCTTCCTAGAGTTAACCAACAGCATAAATAACTCAAGGAACCCACCTACCACCATATTCTTTATACTTTCAATAGGACCATGTATGCATTAGCCAAAAGGAGTGCTGATGCAAAGTACAAAAACTCTGTTGGCTTTTATAAAGGGAATTTATTTCGGGTAGAAGCTTACAGTCACAGGGCACTAAAGAGTCCAATGCAAAGTTACTTCCTTACCAAACTCTGTTGTCATGTGTTGAAGAAAGATAGTGGGTAATGTCTGTGAGGGTTCAGCCTTCTTTCTTCCTCTTAAGATTCCATGGTCCCAGCTTATTCGGGTCTCATCTGTAGGCTGGTATAAAGCTCATCTCTCTTCCCAGGGTTCATTTCTTTCCAGGTTCAGCTGCTCTGGTCTCTTCACAAAGTCGGCTGTAGACTATCAGGCTCATCTGTCTTCCTGGGGCCTCAACCATGTCTAATGAACTCTCTTTCTTCATCTGTGTTCTTCATTGTGTGTCTGCTTCCATGTGATAGTCTGTTTTATCAGCCCACCACAGGCAGTGGGACTCAATGCTGAGTCACACTCTAAGGATGTGGTTAAATCAAAGCCCTAATCTTAACATAATTTAATCAGACCTTTCAGCTGAATCTAATACAATCACGGGGTTATCACACCAAGAGGAACAGACTAACTTACAACAATCTTTTTTAAGGTATTCATAAAAAATCTCAAACTTCCACACTGTATCTTCAAAATTCTACTTAAGTTTATTTGTTACAGAATCAATGCCTGATTGGTTATGCGGGGATTCCATCCAGTTCACTTATGTGAACATCCAGTTTCAACCAGGGTGCCAGACCCATCTTCCCTCAACCTCAGTAGAATAGCCAGAGAAGTTTACGCCTTGTCAGGAAGCAACTATTCCCCTAACCAACAGGAAGTAACTACAGAAGAATGACCATCACCCTCTGCACCCCCTTAAGAAAAAGGGCATGAACTCTCTGAGGGGGTAATTGAGGAAGGTTAGTATAGTGAAAGGGGGAAGGCAGCTGGCCAGGCAGACAACATGGTCAACAGACAACATGGCCGACAGACAACATGGCTGTGAGATGCTGCCAAGACCTTGACCTCAACTTCGACCTTGAGGTCAAGGGAAGGCTCTGGATATTCCAAATAGGCCTCACTATAGGCCCCACCATTGGTGGATTAGCCAATAACAGCTGGGGCCCCTCCTTAGCATTAGCAAGGGTAGGAATAATTAATATCTTAAAAGGGGACCACACAGCAAACTCGTGCTTTCTCTGCCTAGAGGAGCCCACACCAAATCTTAGTGTGTACTTCCATCCTTCTCTCCCATTTCTCAGCAAGCTCTGTTATTATCAGTAATTATTTTTACTGGCTTGAAAAAATTATGCATTAATGAACTTCATCAGGAACATAAGAGAACAACCTACAAAATGGGAGAAAATATTTGGAAACCACATATCTAAAAAATGTTTTTTAATGTCCAGAATATATAAAGAAATCTTACAATTCAACAAGAAGAAGACAAACCAATTAAAAAATGGGTAAAAGACTTGAATTGACATTTCTCCAAGAAAATATGCAAATGACCAAAAAGCACATTTAATGAAGCTCAGCATCATTATTCATTAGGGAAAAGCAAAGCAAATCACAATGAAATACCATTTCACATCCACTAGAATGGTCTCTATTATTTTTTAATGGAAAATTACAAATATTGGAGATGATGCAAAGATATAAGAACAGCCAGTTATTGTTGGTAGGAATGTAAAATTGTGCAGCTGCTGTGGGATTTTTTTTGGTGGTTCATCAGAATGTTAAGTATAGAATCACCATATGACCGTGCAATCCCACTTCTAGGCATATATCCAGAAGAATTGAAAACACAGACTCAAACATTATATGCACATTAATGTTCATAGTGGAATTATTCACAATTGAGAAAAGATGGAAGCAACCTATATGTCCATCAATTGATGATTGAATAATCAAAATGTGGTACATACATTTAATGGAATATTTACAACTGTAAAAAGGAATGAAGTTATGATACTTGCAACAACATAGATGAATATTATGTTGAGTGAAATAAGATACAAAACGAAAAATAGTATATGACTTCACTCTACAATATAATTATAATAAGCTAATTCATAGAGACAGAAACTAGAATATAGGTTAACAGAAGGAGCCAGTGTGGGGATAGGAAATGGGAAGTTAATGCTTACACTATACAGAGTTCTTATTTGGGGTGCTTGAAATATTTTGGTCATTGATGGTTGTGATGGTAGCACAATATTGTGCTATAATTAACACTGAAATGTATATTTAAAATGTGCTTTAGCATAGAAATTTTATGTTGTGTATATGGTACTAGAATAAAAATAATAAAAATAAAACACCCAAATGACTGGCCAATAAAATGAACCTTAATTTAAACCAGGGACATTGTAATGACACAATTAAAATCATATCCTTTCATCATTTGTAATAAATGTACTACAGGAATTCATGGTTTTAATAATGGGGTATATAAGAACTCTGTTTTCTGCACAATTTTTATGTAAAACTACAACTTCCCTAATATGAATAAATAAATAGATAATAAATAATAAATAGGGAGAAGAAACAAGCCACCTATGCAGAAGAATTCTGATTAATACACTGGAGTCAGGGTGATAGAGAATAAATATGTGCTTTGCATAGTGACTAGTAAGTATGGGCTTTGTATAGTGACTTGCTTTTGCTTCCCAAAAGTACACACTGAAAGGGTGAGAAAGAATAACTTTAAAATGGGTGCAATTGAGAAACACACTCTTAAGCCAGGTGTTCAAGGTCAACATGAATAGTGATAAGTAATTCTGATAATATGTACTCTTGATAGGATATGATGAGAATAGCATTTTACCCCTGTGGTCTTTCTCTCAAAAACCCATAACCCCAGAGTAATTACAAGAAATATATCAAATAAATCTCAATTGAGGAACATCCCCAAAATACCTGACCAGTACTACTCAAATCTGTTGATATCATAAAAAGCAAGTAAAGTCGGAAAAACCATCACAGTCAAGAAATATGATGATTCAGTGTAATGTGCTATCTTTGATGGGATGCTGGAATATAAAAGGATAGAAACTAAGGAAATATGAATAAAGTATGGACTTTAATTAGCAATAATGTACCAATATTGGTTCATTTTTAACATAGTAAAGTAAGATACTAATAATAGGGAAAATTTGATGTCAAACACAGGGAAATTCTCTGTACTAATCTCAGCGTTTTTTTCTGAAAACCTAAAACTCTTCTAAAAGACAAAGTTTTATTTTTTAAAAAAATAATGCAATCTAGAAATGGGAATGTATCCAGAAATAGGAGCAAGCATTTAAGTGAAGCAAGAAGGCCAGGACAATTTCCCAATGGTCTCTGGTCATGCGATATGTTATCAATCCAGTTTAAGGCCCTTGGAGGGGGCAATTATCTACACAGGGAATGGATCAGGGAAGTTCATAAAAATGTGAGTATATGGAAGGAATCTTAATTTACCTGGCAAAACCAAAGTTATACATACATACATGTGTTCGAAGTTCCACACACACTCCTCAGATAAGGAATTTGATATTTCAGTTTTTCTTCGGTACCAGTAAGCTCTTCCCCAGACTCTTTGGTATGCTAGGGGAACTTACAAAGAAGATAAACCATGGTGACTCGGATTTTTAAGGTACTTTATTTGAGGTAATGCACACTCCAAACTGGATGTCATATTAGGCAAGACAAACATCTTTTTGCTCAAAAGGGAATACTCTGGCTGAAAAAATATATATGGGATTAAAAAATTGCCCTCTCCCATAATATCTTACATTCATTCCACTCTCAGTATTAGCACCCACCCACCACTGTGAATGACAGAGTTAGGAGAATGTTATCAAGATAAACAGGAGATCAGAGTACCCCTGTAACTATCATGATCAAAGCAGAGTCCTTTGACCTCAGGCAATCCCTCCTATTTTCTCCTTCAAACTCCCAGCTCTGAACTTGTAGTTTGGGTCCTTGTAGCAACAATAGATAAAAAGAATATTGAGTTATCTTGTTCATTCATTTCATTTTATTTCATTCCTTTCATTTTATCTAGATTCTATATGTCTACTAACATGTGCAGTCTTCTTCCGAGCTGCTGTTTAATAAAACTAAGAAATGCAGGTTAGAAATCTGTAATATAATTTCACTCTGGAACAATTTTGATCTCAGACCTTGCAGTTTCAGTGGGAAACTGAAAAGTCCATTGGGAGAATATTGGCTTTGGAAGGAATCTTAGAGGTCTCCTAATCCAAAGTTCTTCCTGATGCATAAAAACATTCTTGAACATTTCTGCCAAGTGGGCTTCTATTTAAACAGTTCCAGTGAGGAGGGTACCTTCAATTGCTAGAAAGTCCCCAATGGTAAGCCAAAATCATGATTTCTTATAACATCTGAATTGATCTGCCCTCTGGAATCACTTCAAGTAAATGTTACCCCTCTTCTACCTCTACCTCCACAATCACTAGTCTTTAGACTAAATCTTTCTTGATCCTGTCAAATGATTTCTTTACTGTGTGTTTGCAAATCTGTCACCATCTGCATCACTTTCAATATTGTCTATGTCCTTCTAAATTGTAGCACTCTGAAATGACCCAAATCTCCCCAAATAAACTATCAAGTACAGAATAAAAAATTATGCTTTAGAGTTGATGGTAACACATTAGAACTAATGCAACTAGTTTATAAATTGCATTGTGGCTGAAAATGGTGGTCTAGGGATGTAAATGTCAGTTGAAAGAAAGCTAGAGAATAATATATGGGCTGAATAACATAGTGAACCCAAAGGTGGATGAGAATTGTGGTAATAGTGCAAACACAAGAATGTCCTTCTATGAACTAGAACAAATGTAAATCACTTTTGCAAGGTGGTAAGAATGTGGATAAGCATGGAAAAAATACAATTAATATAACCTATGGATTATAGTTAGCAGCAACACTGTAATATTCTTGCATCAATGCCAAAGATGTACCATGTTAATAATAGGGGGGTATGGAAAAGATGCACGCAAGGAGTGCTGTGCCACATAGGGGTGTGCCCGCATAGGAGAGCCCCACGGGCAAAGATTGCGCCCCGTAAGGAGAGCCGCCCAGTGCAAAAGAAAGTTCAGCCTGCCCAGGAACGGCGCCGCACACATGGAGAGCTGATACACAAGATGACACAACAAAAAGAAACACAGATTCCCATGCTGCTGACAACAACGGAAGCAGACAAAGAACACGCAGCAAATGGACACAGAGAACAGACAACAGGGGGGTTAGGGAGGGGAAAGAGAGAGAAATAAAAATAAATAAATCTTTAAAATATATATATATACCAATTGTATGCTATAGACTATAGTTAGTGGTAATAATGATATTATCTCATAATCTGTAACAAATGTTATACAACAATGTATTGTATTGGTGGAGGGGTGTTATATGGGAATTCCACATTGTGCATGATTGTTTTGTAAGTTCACAACTTCTATAATAAAAACATATTTAAAAAAAACAAATAAAACAATTACGAAGGCCTTCCTTGTTCTGGACACCAAGCATCTATTGATGGAGACTAAGATTTCATTACATGTGTGTCTGTGCTATAACCTCACAAGTCTGACACGTTTAATTTATAGTAAATTAAAACCACTGAACTTTCTTTATATATGCTATTTTTAAGTCACATACTCACCTTTCCTTGATAACTGAATTTTTGATACAAGTGCAGGGCTTTACGTTTGATCCTATTCAACTCAATCCTGCTAGATTTGGCTATTTTTCCCTAGCCTTATGTGAACCATTTGGATTTTGTTAATGCCATCAGCAATTTGTTCTGCCCTGTAATTCTATATTATTTGCAATGGGGTGAGCATGCTATTTCATGCTTTCATACTAGTTATTGTAAAATAACTTCAATGGAATAGGGCTGAGGTTAGAAACCTCTGTTCAACACTGTTAATTCAAATTCCTAATCCATCTACTGTCCTATCATTATAATATAGCTCATAGTACTCCATTTTCTTTTCAAGGACGTTCAGAGAAACTGTCAATTGCCTTTGTGAAGTACACAATGTTTGTTACCTTCTGACATCTCTGGGAGGCAGTTCAACAAAAATACAGGCATCCTCCTGAGCAGCTGAAGCACAGGTGACCCAGGTGAGTGTCAATTTGGAGACATACCATATGTATTAGGCCACTGTGGACAGATGTATAGAAGGACAGCTTCAAATATTACCCATGGCTAGAAAGTCTGGAAGGCAATGCAGTTATTTATTTGTGACAGATTTGCTTCTCACACGTGCATTTTTATGTAATTTGCTCCAAGGTGAATAGCAGCAGAGTTGTATTAATTTAACAATAGCTAATGTGCCTCCTGAAGAACATCCAGGAGACCTGTCAGTATATAATTCATTATAAAATCTCTATGATTAAAAAAAATCCCTATGATTAAGAGACAGTATAGTTTAATAATGGACTCAGGGAGAGGCAATATAGTGTGCATGTTAAGAGCACACTCCGGAATCTCAGAACTGGGTTCAAATCTTTGTTTTGTCATTTAACAGCAGTGTGACCCTGGATAAGTTACTTATCCTCTTTTAGCCTATTTCCTCATATATAAACTGAGGATAGTGGTGATAGTAATATCTTACAGGGTTGCTATGACAATTGAACAAAACAGTGAAATCTTGTTAGCTATTTTTGTTATCCCAATCTAACAGAAATGCATTTAGTCTGACAATACAATCTAATGAAATCCATGCTAGGGCCAAATCATCTTTTTTCTTTCTTTCATGTTCATCAACTATCATTTTAATAATGAATTATGGAAACTTCCCTGAAATTACCTCAAGTTTGCTAATCTACAGATTAGGTCAAGAAGTCCTGAAGTAGATTTTGGAGGTGCTGTCTTAGGAAGCCCAAAGCCATGTTTAAATACCTCAATACAACTTAAGCAACGTGCCTTAATTCATACCCATTTATGTTATGTTGCTTTTGTATGTTGAGATAAACAATTCCTTATTTAAAGTGGCTTATTCAAACGTTTGAGTGTGCTAGTTTCGAGTAGCTTTTGCCAAGGCTTCTTATGCATCATCAGTGACTAAATTCTAGGGAAGCATGTGCACCAACTGACAAAGCTTGCTCTTTAGGGTGTTTACTGTCTGATATTTGCAAAATCATGCTTCCCCTATCTATTTTGAGAAAATTGCTTTTCCCTAAGTCTCTTAACGGACTTATGAGAAGATGGCAGCATGACAACTGGTCTCCAATTCTTGCCCTTCCTCTCACAAACCAACAAAATAGGTGACAGGGAAACAAAAATTGGGGGCAATCTGAACAAGTAATTTGTGCAGCGCAACTTTCAAGGCATTTCTGCAAGCCATGATGTAAATTGGCTTTATTGATAAGATGTCACCAATTGCCTCCCTTGAGAAAATTCTGTGATAATCTGAAGAGTCCAGAAAATCCTTGCAGAAACTCATTAATACCATCTAGTTAAAAAGAACAAGGATTAGAGGTGGGGCCAGCCAATAGGAAAAAAAATGGGATGAGAATCTCCTAATTTGATGGAAACCTAAGTCACTTCCACTTTGTTTAAGCCCCCTAGTACATATTTTCAAACCAAATTAGGTTTAACTAGATTGCCAGTTATAAATTTTATATTTAACAATTTAAGCTGTATAACAAACACCTTTCCCACAGGTTGGTCTTGTTCCATGGCTGGAATTATCAATTAGTTCGGGCATGTCCAAAGTCTAAATTTAAGCCCCTTTGTGAATGTGAGACTCAGGCCAAATCACTCTCTTGACACCTGAATCTTAACCTCTGGGCTAAATCCTGACACTAATCATTCAATTTGCTACTATTTTGAGACTCAGATCAACAGGATCTGGAGCAAGCTATCCCTCTCAGAGGGCAAGCTCAGCCACACCCAAATACAGGTGTTTCCTATGGTTTCTCAACTAATATGGTTGTTTTGGCCTGATGCAAGAGTCCCTTTTACTAAACCAGCAGTTTATTTCAATATTGCCTATCTACCATTCCCCCTTCCCTCCACTCCTGCCAAGTGGTGAGAGGTCACACAATAATATGTACCTAAAGTAGATGCCAAGACAACAAATGTGGAAAGTTGCCTCCTGGTTAAGTTCACTTACTGGGGTTGCCGCTGACCCTAGCCTCCTCTTCACACCTCTACATGCTAGACCACAGAGCCAGTAATAAAAACTTACACCATCCAGCCATCCAGTGTAAATTTTGGGAGAATGTGAAAACAAAGTAAACAATGACAGGAAATAAATATTGCCAGTCAGGTAGAGGGAGATAAGGCTTAAAATGTGCAGGCTTTCTATTTGGAATGATGAAATTACATTGGTAATGGATGGTGGTGATGGTAGCACAAAATTGTGAACACAATTATCAGCACTGAAATATATGTATGAATGTGGTTAAAAGGGAAGTTAGATTGCATATATAGCACCAAAATAATTTTTTAAAAAAATCCATGAAACAGCTCTACACAAATAGTGAATTCCTAAATTAAGCCCTGGATTATAGTTAATAGCACAATTACAAAAATATGCTTTCATCAATTGTAACAACTGTATCACACCAATTAAAGGTGTTAATAATAGGGTGGTATATTGGAATCTTATATTTTATGTGTAATTGTTCTGTAAACCCACAACTTATCTTAAAAAATTATCACCAAAGCCACTCTTACTGTAGGGGGAGGGATCACAGGTCAGGACATCCTTCCTGATTCAAGGAGGAATAAATGCATAAATCTTGGATAGCAAATGAAGAAAACAAAAACAAAAACTTAGCCTGTTAAGAGAGGCCGAAGAACACTCATTCATTGTTGATGAGACGTAAAATTGTGCAGCCACTGCTGGGGGTTCCTCAGAGTTAAGTATACAATTACCATGTGACCCAACAATCCCACTGCTAGGTATATACCCAAAAGAATTGAAAGCAAGGACACAAATAGATATTTACACACCAATGTTCTGGGTGGAATTATTCACACTAAGCAAAAGATGGAAGCAACCCAAGTGTCTATTAGCAGATGAAAGAATAAACAAAATGCTACAATATGGATGAATCTTGAAGACATCATATGTTGGGTGAAATAAGCTAGACACAAAAAGTCAAATAGTATATGATCTAATCAAAATTAAATAATTAGAATAAATTCATAGTAAGGAACTAAAATACAGGTTACCCAGGGCTGGGGTGGTGGTAGGGAATTGTGAGTTAATGCTTAATTGGTAGAGTTTCTGTTTGGGGTGATGGAAAACTTTTGGTAATTGCTGGTGGTGATGGTTGCACAACATTGTGAATATAAACACCACTGAATTATATATTTGAAAGTGCTCAAAAAGGGAAATATCAAGTTGCTCATATGTTACCAGAACAAATATTTAAATAAAAATCATAAAAGTGTACAACACAAACACTGAACTCTAATGTAAACTATGGACTACAGTTATTAATAAATTTTTTTCATCCACATAACAAAAGGACCACACTAATGCAGTGTTAATAATACAGAAAACTGTGTGTGTATGGGGGAGGGGGGTTGTATATAGGAGCTCTGTACTTTCTGCATGATTTTTCTGTGCACCTAAAATTTCTCTAGTAAGAAAATAGAGCCCCCAACATATTAGGAGAAAATTACAGCGTGCAAGAGATGGAGAAAAGATAGAAAGCAATAAAAATGAGGACAAAATGAATAAAGTCACAAACAAAAATGAATGAACAAGAGAGATGAAAAACAGAATAAAGGCCTGGATTGTTTCAGGGAAAAAAACAGAATAAATAAATAAATAAATAAATAAATATTTAGCTAGGCTAATTAAGACACTGATCCTTGAACAAAGAAATTCACCTGCTAAACTGTCTGAGCCAGGCCTCATATGATATCCAGTTTCTTCTAAGTTTATTGATTTATCACTATTTTCTAGACTCCTGTTTGATTTTAGTATTTCTTTTCCTATAAATTATCCATTTCATTAAAAATCTAAAATTATGGCTTTTCTTTGTAATTACTTCAAACAGCATTATATAGCAATGTAATAATAAATCACCACTTGCTAAACTGCTTTTCTGAGGAACACTGGTAGGCCAAATGCTATTAGATGTGTTGAAAAGAAAAAAAAAGTTTCTTAAACAAGTTTGAGAATGTTGACTTACAGAGTTAAGCAGTTAAAAAAACTAATTAAGAATCTACTAATTTAAAAAATACTAGCCAACATTTACTGTACAATTAATCTCCAAGAGAAACTATAGTTTCAGCATTTGGGGAACTTATTTGACCATTCCCAGAAGAATGTTTTACAAGATACAATTTAGAATTGCCGCAGCAAAGATACTCTGGTTAAAATGAGAAACAAGACAAGGATGCTGCTATCATCTCTCTTATTTAGCACTCTTCTAGAAGCGTTTAACCCATGGAGTTAGAAATTATTATAAATTTTGCAAAGGAGAACACACTACTATAACTTACCCTTATTAAGACTGCCTGCCAGGAGAACCCAAAAGGAATAACTGAATACCTTTGGAATTAAGAGATTTCCGTAAATTGCCCAATTTAAAATTAAACTGTGAAAATAAATCCCTCCCCTATACATCAACAATGGCCATGTGGGTTGCACACTGAATAAGAGCTCTCATTCACAGTATGTGTTTCCTGTCTACTCCTATTACCTAGGAATACACTATCACAAATTATACAGGGCTTAAGCAAATCTCTCCTGAAAGAAGTAAAAAGCTTTTCAGAAGTAAGGCAACATACCATGTTTCTGGAAAGAAACGCAATTCTGTAGTTCTCACCATCTTATCAGTTTAAGATAATCCAAGGTAAGTTCCCAATTCATATATTTTTGGGGGAAACTTTTTAACTATAAAGTTCATTTGGTAAAATGTTAGAATAGACAGAAAATTATGAAAAATTGAAGTAAAAAATATCAATAGGAGGACTTGTCCTAACAGATATGAAGTTATAACCCTAACAGACAGAAAGTTTTATTTCTAACATAACAACCACTGGCTGATATATTGAGGCTACAATGGATAGTTCAGTGGTGCTAAAGAAACTCCAAACACAGAATAAAACGCACATGGCAATTGTGTGTGTCTGTGTGTGTGTATAACATTTCAAAGGGATGGGGGAGATAAACTACTGGCTCACAACTGCTAACCGTTTGGGGGGAAAAATTAGAATACCTAAGTCCATACATCAAAATAATTTGAGATGGAGCAAAAACATTTTATAAAACCACTAAAATTAGAGAAATAAATATAAGGTAAGATTTATATAATCTTGGGATTGGACAACCCTTCTAAAAATGATCCTAGCCCAGAAAGCAAAAAGAAAAGATTTATCCATTTTAATTTATTTTTTTTATTTTTTTAGTCATTTTTAATTTATTTTTCCCTGTGCACAAGAGAAATAACTGATAAAGTCAAAAGATACAGTTCTCTTTATACATAACAGTTAAAGTAGTTCAAACATCACATGACACTTTCAGTGAAAGTTACATTCCCAATTACAAATCAAAATGCATTAGGGTCTCTTTATGAGAGAAGCTGAAAAGGAAGCCTTAGATAAAAAGCACTTTTCTGGGCATTACTACATTGATCCTTCAGGCTGCATAAAGATTAAGGTCATTTACAGTCCATCTGTGAAAGTTACCACAATGTTACACTGTAAATTTTTTGTACAATTATATGTATACTTAGAGATAACCAGAATAAACATTTCTACTATATTTTAACTGAACTTGCCTAGCCAACATTTTCACTGAGTTTATCAAAAATGCTGTACGATTCTACAAGATTGGGAGACATACCTAGCTTCAGAAATACTTCGTATATTCTTTATTTTGGTTACACATATTCTGGTAAGAGAGTCTATTGTCATTTATCCAGAAGATGTACAGTTCCAACTGTGTTTACTGTACTGTGTACAAATATAGCAAAACAGTCACTGAGTTGTATCTTACAGCATTTTGCTAGCAAAAATACATGCCAAAGTCACAATAAGCAATATTGTACCACAAATTAGAGAGCATCAATAATTTGCTTCTGTTTTTATTCTACATTAAATTACGATCATAGGCTAATGCTTAAAATGCAAATAAACTGGACATCTGTAAGACAAAACTTGCTCACTCAACTGTGAAGGTTGATACTGTTTCCAAAAGTCACAATAAATGCAGAATAAAGAGAAGTGTTTGCATGCAACACTTTTGAGTGAAACAGCATTGATTCTCACCATTCAAAATAGAGAAGGGAAGGATGGAGGAGGGAAGGGGAAGAGGAAGGAGGAATGGGGGGAAGGGTAAGGAGGGAGGGAGGGAAAGAGGACTCCACCTTAAAAATGCATATTAGATTTATAGCTAGACAGATTTAAAAGAATCAAAATGAATGTAAAGCACGATTTTGTGTGTGTGTTAAAGATTTAAGAGCCATTATCAAAAATAAGATACCTTTTTTTTAAGGAACAGAAATGCAATTATGATGGCTGGGAGCCCAACAGCCTCTCAATGGCTGCATTGATGTCGCCTCCTGTTGCTATTAGGGCCTGCAAGTTTGCTTCTCGGTTTAAGAACCCCATTGCGTTGAGCTGTTCCAGTTGTTGCTGAAATCTGACTTCTGGATTCGGCAGCTGTGGAGGATTTGCTCCAGCCAGAGCCTGCACCATTTGCTGAATGAACTGTGGGTTGGGTCCAGATTCTGAAGTTGGACTCGTGGTTTCACTGGGTGCAGAGCTAGACACGGTTGACCCGATGGTGCCTGCAGAGCCGGCAGGGCCAGGAGGACCTGCAGGGCCAGTGGGTCCTATGGGCCCAATTGGTCCTATGGGGGTAAATGGGACAATGGGACCTATGGGACCTATGGGAGTAACTGGGCCTACAGGGCCAATGGCGGTTCCCAGCACCCCCACCCCCACACCTGGAGTGAAGCTTGGAATGAGGCCAGGTGCTTCGGTAGCTAATGTCTGTAGCCCCTGCTGGATCTGCATTAAAGCCTGCATTGCTCTGGGGTTAGACATGGCTGATAGTGTGTCTGGATTCTGCATTTGCTGCAGGAAAGCCGGGAGCTGAGGACGCATCTGCTCCTGCAGCTGAGGATTTCCTGTAAACAGTGGGTTGTTCAGCATCATCTGTGCAGCCAGATCTGGATTCTGGCTCAGAGACTGCATCATGCTTCTCATGTAGGGTGCAGACAGCATATTCTGGATCAGCTGGGGGTTTTCAGTTATCTGTTGCAGCAGATTCTGCATTCCTGGGGTACTGAAGACACTAGCAACATAATTGGCTGCAGCTACGGTGTTCCCAGCAGCATTGCTGGAGCTACTACCAGACCCACTGCCACTGCTGCTGGTGGTTGTGCTGGTGGTCGCAGAACTCTGGGTAGTCGGTGGTGGTGCCCATGGATTGGGCAGTGGATCTCGATTTTCTGTGCGGGAAGGCTGTGTACCTTCCCCAGAAGAACTGCTCCCCACTGAGGCAAAGGGATTACCTCCAAATTGCTCTTGTGCAGCATTCAGCATCGGTTCTTGAATGTCAGTGTACATGCGCCGTAGAGCATTGTAGCCACCTGGGATGCTTTCAAGATTGCTCAGAGCCAGGTCTTGATTTCTCATCATCTCTTGCATCATGGCTGGATTTCTGGCGATTTCGAGAGTCTGCCTCATTATATCAGGGTTGTTGAGCAGGTGACTGATTTCTGGATTTCTTTGAATCAACTGTTGCATCTGTGGATTGGCCATAATGAGCTGCCTCATCAGATCGGGATTGGAAAGCATGCTCTGAACAAAGGGATTTTCCATTATTTGGATCATCATCTCAGGACTGGACATGAGTTGCTGCTGCATCTGGCTCTGGAGCTCAGAAAAGCTGGTTGAGCTCAAACCCAGGCTGCTAAGGCCTGCAAGCCCTCCCAGGTTCCCCAATCCAAACGGGTTGCTATTTGTAGAAATCGGTGTGGAATTACTCCTGGGAGTCGACGCTGTGGTAATATTAGTTCCCGCGGCATTGCTAGGCTGCGTGGACTGGCCCTGAGGTCGGTTCTGGCTTTTGATGACAAGGTGAACAGTTAGTCCATCATGGATGCCGTGCTGGATCAAGGTATCTTGATCTTTTAATATTTTTCCGGCAAAAATCAGCACTAGCTGATCGGTTTGGGACTTGAAGCGTTTCGAAATCGCTTCTTTAAACTGCTGGACCGAGCTATTCTCGGGCACTGCGAACTCCTCTTTCTCTTTGGGAGTTTTCACAGTGACTTTTATGATTTTTGGCTCAGGCGGGGCAGCAGTCGGGCCTTGGGTCGCTGCTGGGCCGCGGGAGGGGCGCGGAGGGCCGCTGTTCTCGCCGTTTTCCGCCATGGCGGCCGCGGTGACGCAGGCGGGCTGGGAAGGCGCGGGCGGGCAAGAGAGCGAGGGAAGGAGCAAGGAAGGAGGCGCCGCCGCAACGGGCAGGGCAAGGCAGGGAGCGCGGAGCACGATACCTCTGTGATGAAAATTGCGTCCTTAGGGTCTTGGTCCTCTGGTAGTAAGACAGCTCGGCGTAGGCCAGGGGCCGAGGTCTCCGCGCTCAGCGTTCTGGGCCTCCGCCGCCGCCTCCGCGGTGTGATACGGCCGCGAGCACTCCCAGCAACTCCCGCAGCCGCTCCGCCCGCTCCTCCCCGCCCCTTCTCCTCCCCCAGTTCTGCGACCTCCTCCCCGCCCCCTCTGTGACGCGGCGCCAGACCCAGATTGATAGATTTGACACGGTCTTAATTAAAAACTTCTGTACTGAGAAGAAAAGAAGGAAGGAGGGAGAGAAAGAGAAAGAAAAATGGAAAAAAACACACAAGAGTAGCAGGGAACGAGGTAGGACAGGGACCGAGCCTCTGTAAACGGCATTGAAAAACCAGTGGAAAATATTTATTACCAGTCTATAAATCAGTGAAAAGGTGAAGAGCCTGAATCGAACCTATCCTGTGTAAAAGACGAAAAACGACAAAGAACCCTCACAAAGCAAAAAGGAAAAAAAGGAATATCCCCAAAGGGGGCAGGGGAAAAGACAGCGCAGACGGGAGCTTTTGTACAAAAGAAGTGCAAATGGCCAATCAGCCAATAAAAGGATGATCAAACTCACTAGCAATGAAAAAAATTCAAATTAAAATAGTGAGATTCCATTTTTGGCCTAGCTTGTTGGCAAAGATGGAAAATAGTGAAAAACCTTCGGCAGGTACCTATGAAAATGCATTCTTATCCTAGTTGTTATAATCATCCCCATAAAGCAATTTGAAAATATATATTAACATTATAAATGTTTCCACTCTTACTTAGAAATGTCTTATCCAGAGACCTCACCTGAGAAAATAATCAGATAGTGATGCAAAATATATATGTACAAAATATATATCACTGCAACATTTTAAAAGTAGTATTTAAAAAAGACAAGTATCTGTTTACACAGTATTGATCAATTATATTATGCTATTCCCATACAATAAAATATGACATACACTGTGTTGAAAGATGTGTGGTTAATTTATATGACATAAAGAAACTTTAGAGTATACACGAAATAAACAGTAGTTACAGGAAATTCACAGTACTTTTATTTTTACTTTATGTATTTTTGTACAGTTAGAAATTTTGCAAGTAGATCTATTTTAATAAAAATTCAATAAAGACATTTTTATTTTAAACTAATTTTGAACACTTTGTGTAATGTAAACTATAGGTGTAAAAATTCCAGACACCATACACCAATGTTAGTGGTGGTTACTACTGAGTGCTGAAATTATTAATAATTCTTATTTTGTTTTTATAAGATTTTGAATTTTTTGATGATTTTTAAAAGTATGCATTGCGTTTGTAATTTTTTAAAAAACCAGACATTTATTTTGGGAGGAAATTATGGGTAGAATTTGACAGGCACACAGTAGTGGCAGACATTAACATATGTACCAAATTCTTTTATGGATGAAGTAGGATAAATAAATAGAGATGTAGTAATGTTGAGAAAGAATACTTGAATAATAGAAGAAAATAAATCATTTTCAATTTATGGATAAATTTATAATTTTGGTTTGCACCATACAGAAAATACTAATTTCCTCTAACATTCAGGGAATATTTAACATAATTTAAAATGTCATTAATCCACAAATACTTTAATAAATCTCAAGAATAAGAAAAAAATATATGGGTACCTAATGTCCATCAATAGGGGAATGGGGATTAATATATTATGAATAACATGATTAACAGAATATACAAGGTAAAATGAATGATCTCAAGAACCTTAATTAGTACACAGAAAACAAAATCTATAGTTTTATAGATGCATTCATTTATATGTGAAGCTATTAGAAATATACTGGAATGAGTCATAACAAATTTGCACCAATGGCCACTCCTGAGGGACAGGAAATGGCATAAGACTTAGATGGTGATGAAAGGGAACTTGAATTCTATCTGTAAAAGGGTAGCTTCATTTTAAAAAAAAAATGCAAACAAATAAGGCAAAATATCAACAATAGCTAGTTCTGGGTAAAGGGAATGTGAGTATTTCTTGTAATACGGCTTGTATCCTTTTGTATTTTTAAATTTCTGAAAAAAAAAATCATAGGCCACTTTCTTTGATTCTAATGAATAAAACTAATGTGAACGAAAAAATCAACTTGAAAATTAAAACACTCTTGGAACAAAGTGCAAATCCAAGGTCTTATTAGAGTGAATTTAGAAAATGAGAAAAATATGTATCACAATTAAGATGGGATTTCCGTAAGTGTGATCTGAGGCTCTTATTAAAATGCCAATTTCTAAACCTACTGAAATAGTGATATCCAGGCATCTGCATTCTTAATAAGGTTCTGTTTAAGAATATTTGATATATGGGATATTAAGTGAATGAACTCAGAATCAAATTTATACACTCAAAGACCTTACATCCCAAACAATAAAAACTGAAAATAAAATAATTAAGTATTCAAATAAAGAAGTTTAGGGAAACGGACTTTGGCCCAGTGGTTAGGGCGTCTGTCTACCACATGGGAGGCACGCGGTTCAAGCCCCGGGCCTCCTTGACCCGTGTGGAGCTGGCCCATGCGCAGTGTTGATGCGCGCAAGGAGTGCCGTGCCACACAGGGGTGTCCCCCGCGTAGGGGAGCCCCACGTGCAAGGAGTGCACCCATAAGGAGAGCCGCCCAGCGCAAAGGAGGGAGCAGCCTGCTGAAGAATGGCGCCGCCCACACTTCCCGTGCCGCTGACGACAACAGAAGCGGACAAAGAAACAAGACGCAGCAAAAAGACACAGAAGACAGACAACCGGGGGAGGGGAGGGGAATTAAATAAATAAAAATAAATCTTTAAAAAAATAAAAGAAGTTTAAAAATAAATAACAGGAAAAAAAGGAGGAAAACAAGGTGTCAGTAACAAAATGGTAAAAGCAAATATTGATGAATTAGCACCAGAAAAAGTAAAATTTGTTTAAGTAAATATAAAACCTTCTTTGAAAAAAACAAGTCAGACAGATAAACCATTATTAGTTGAGAGATTCTCTTAGTTCGTAATTCCTTCACCAAATAATGCAGCAAAAGCAGACTGGTTCCCTCCCCAAAACTGCTCATAACATGCACAATTCTCTGACTTCTGTTTACTCTTATAAATCACATGATTTTTTGCACTTTATTCCAAAATATAGCCATTTATCCATTTAATGATTTATATTAATTATGATGAAATAAAATTAACATTCCATAGTTGAATGAATATGTCTTAGTGAGATGCATAACATTAGTTAGCTGATACTTAAGGAAAGAACAACAAGAAAAATAAAAACTTGGATTGCATGAGTAGCCATAGATGAAGGGGATGTTTTTGAAAATTGTGAGGAAATACTCTGTACAAGTCTTTGCTAATAAGAAAGAAAAACTGATTGTTTTCTAGGAAAATAACATGACCCAAATATATTTAAGAAGTAGAAAATCTGGACAGACCATGTAAGAAACATGTAAGAAAATGAGTAAATAGCTTAATAATTAACTATTTAAAAATCAGGTTTCTCATTCAAAATGGTGGCTGAGTTTTATGCTTTTCCTACCTCTCCTTACCCAAATCTCACTAAAATGACAGAAATGACATGAGAAAAAAATAATAATTAACTTTGTTGGAAAGCTAAAAAGAGAGTCATACATTGCTCTTCATGTTAAATATCAAAATAGGCAGCAGAATTGGCCCAGTGGTACCACATGGGAGGTATGCAGTTCAAACCCCCGGCCTCCTTAACCCGTGTGGAGCTGGCCCACTTGCAGTGCTGATGCGGCACAAGGAGTACCTTGCAATGCAAGGGTGTCCCCCACGTAGGGGAACCCCATGCACAAGGAGAGCCGCCCAGCGCGAGAGAAAGTGCAGCCTGCCCAGGAATGGTGCTGCACACAGGGAGAGCTGACACAGCAAGATGACGCAACAAAAAAAAGAAACACAGATTCCTGGTGCCGCTGATAATGATAGAAGCGGTCACAGAAGAACACGCTGCAAATGGACACAGAGAGCAGACAAGTGGGGGGGGGGTAATAAATAAATAAAAATAAATCTTTAAAAAAAAAGAAACACAGATTCCCAGGCCGCTGACAACAACAGAAGTAGACAAAGAAGATGCAGCAAACAGACACAGAGAACAGACAACTGGGGTGGGGGGGAAGGGGAGAGAAAAAAAAACAAAATAAATTTTAGATGAAAAATGAAATCATAGAATTCGCAGAAAATATTAAGATAAATACATTTATAATCTAGTAATGGTGATGATTTTTCTAAAATAAAGAAAAACAATAAATGAAAGGATTGATGAATTTGACCAAGTGAGAATTTTAAAACTTCTATATGTCAAAAGTATAATAGAAATTTAAAAGTTTAAGACAAAGTAAAAAAAAATGTTGCAAGGTATATATACATAAAGCATGAGGGTTTGAAAGCCTTAATATACACACACTTTTTATAAATGAATAAAAATTTGAAAACCCCAAGGGAAAAATAGACAAAAAATATCAACTAGCATCTTACAAAAGAAAATAAAAAGGCAAAAAAGGGAGAAAAGAAAAAAGGAAGGAAAGAAAGGAAAGAGGGAAGAAGAAAGGAAGGAAGGGATAGAAGGAGGGAGGGAGGGAGGAAGGAGAAAGAAGAAGAAGGGAAATATTTTCTTTAAATTAAAAAAATGCTAATTACAGAAACTGTGAAATATTTTCTGTTTATAAAATTGATGACTGATATAATATCCAAACTTGACATAGTAGATCCATACTGTTTAGATTCAAATCCTTGTTCCATCACTTCCACCTATTAGTTACATGACATTGGAAAGTAACAATCTCTGTCCCTCAGTATTCATCATCTGTGAAATGAAGGGCTGTTTTGAAAATCAAGTAAGTTAACATATGTCAATCACTTAGACCAATTTTTAAAAGAGTTCATAGTAAGCACCATTGTTGTGGGAAGCTGGCTTACCTGTTCCCTGTTTGTTGCTTCCTGTTATTGTAGATGTTGCCTTATTGTAGATATTGCAGTTGCTTCCTGTTATTATAGATTATGTTGCAGTTCTGATAGCAAACAGCTGATTGTTAGTTTCTAAATACATAAGATGTGGAAACTAGATTTGAGGCTCTCAGTTCCAGAAGCTGTGAGTCCCCTTGTCCCATCTTTATCTCATCTCTTGTGTCTCTCTCTTTGTCCTTTATTTCATAAACTTCTGCATCGCCTTCCCTTCGAGGCAACCAATTGCTTACTTAACATAGCACACCATATGATGATAATGATAATAATATTATTATAGGAAATAGATACTTCATTCTTGGCTGGTTACGTAGTAGTTACAACTTATCTGAAGGGCAATTTACTAATAAACAGCAAAAGGTTAGTTAATAAAATGTGCAGACAGTTTCAATGAGCAATTCATCTTTTAGGAATTTATTCTAAGAAGTAATTAAGGAACTGTAATCATTTACTAAAAGTGTTTGCATTGCAGCAATGTTTATAACAGGAATAACATTAAAAATATTACTACTGGCAGGAAAAAGGAGATTGGTTAAACACATTATAGTGTAACCATTTTATGGTGTTCCATGGAAATGATAGTGTAGAAATGTATTTATTGACCTTGGAAAAAGAATACTGCTAGAAAAACAGTAGAAAAATAATCCATAGAATAAAATCCCGTTTTGTGTGTGCAAATACATGGATAAGAATATAGATAAACATGTGCCCACAGTGATAAAACTATTCTTAGAGAGTAAATTTAGACTTAGAGACAGTATTCTGTATTATGAACTATTAAGTCAGCTCAGTAAAAATTATTATGAGTAAATGTGTTACTGGTACCAGGAGAAAGATATACATTGTGATAGTGGAAAAATCCTTGCTCTTGAGATCTGGAATTGACTGTAATAATTAAATGTTGTATCTACAGAACCTGAAGGAAAAGTCCATTGATTGTTCCCCATAGATTAAAATAATCTATGAAAATAGATTATGTGATTTTTAGCATAATATTTGGAACAAGTGCAAAGAAGAAAGAAAATACTATAATAAACATATGTCCACTCCCATCGTATTTGAAAGGCTGTTAGTGCTTATATATAATTATTTTTAAAAGGGGAAAAGACTTGTTACCAACAATTAATATTCATTTATGGATAAACAAACTAATAAAAATGCTGTTTTGGATTGAATTGTGGCCTCCCTATCCATCTTTGAAGATGCTATTAGTTAAGATGAGGCCCATTTGCATTAGGGTGGGCCCTATTTCATATGACCAGTCATATGACTGGTGTGTTTAGAAGAGGGAATTGAACACAGTGAAACAGCAGTGAATGTCATATGACAACTAAGCCAGAGAATGAATTGGATTGCTGGCAAGCCACCACCAGAATCCTGGAAATGGGCATGGAACAGATCATCCCCTACAGATTTAAGAGAAAGCAAGACTCTGCTGACACCATGATTTCAGACATCTAGCCTACAGAACTGTGAGATAATACATTTCTGTTGTTTTAAGTCACTCAGTTTTTGGTACTTTGTTGTGGTAGCCCTAAGAAATGAAGATCACCCCCAAATGAATTTTCCAATTATATTTTACTTTTTATATTTACCAAAGCCAGTAATATATTTATATCTTTTGGCCAATTTTGTAGTAACAGTAATTGTAATCGTAACTTAATACAGAACAATATTTAACCCTTGAAACCAAGATAGATGGTGGCAGTTTGGCAGTGTACAGGGGTGATGGGGTGCAGCAATGTGAATGTGGGGGACTATGAGTGTGAGTGGGGTTGGGGGAATGGGTTGGGCCACCCATGGAGCTGAGGGAGGACTTCAGGAAGTACAGGTAAACTCTGGAGAAGAGGAAGACTGCAGTTGAGAATCCAATTGTGGGAGTGGTTTTTTAGTATCTATGACAGGAGAGGCTCACTGGTGCAGGGGTCATTGATGAGAGGATGTGTGGGAAAGGATACATTTGGGGCATGCCTCTATGGAATACAAATGTGTTCATGGTGTCATAGGGTATTATCTCAGTGGGTGGAGGCCCACACAATAACCAACAAAATATTAAACTCCCATCCTAGGGAGTCCTGCTACATTTTCAGATCGTGGCAAAAATCTTGAGCGTCTATAGGTAGTGCCTAATAAAGGGAAAATAGACAAATATGACATGCTTATGATATTAATGCTCATACTTATGAACCTTATTCTTATAAAATTGAAATTTAGCCTAATAATAACTATTGCCTAAGAGTTACGTCCTGAAAACCTCTTGTTACTCAAATATGGCCTCTCTCTCTAAGTCAAACTCAGCAGATAAACTCACTACTCCCCGTGCCCGCCCCCCACCCCCCCCCCCCCCCCGGCATGGGACATGACTCCTGAGGATGAACCTCCCTGACACTGAGTAATTAATACCAAGTGCCAACCAGCAATGCATTTGGAAAAAGTCTTTGTCCCAAAGGGGTAAACCTGAAATACAAAAGAGTTTTTATGGCTAAGAGATTTCAAAGTGAGTCAGGAGGGTATTCCAGAGGTTACACTAATGCATGTCTCAGGCAGATATCACTAACTGACATAATAAGTAAAACTGAAACAGGGGTGCTCCTGAGGACTCTAGAGACATCTGGACACTATAGGCAAGTCACACAACCCCATCAAATCAGTACCCCATTGCTGGGCCTTACCTTGGAATATATGATAATCTACTTCCCCAATGTAACAGAGTTAGACTCATTTATATTTCCCTACACATGATTCTTTTCTTTTTTTTAAAAAAAAAGAATTTATAGATTACTTTATTTCTTTTTGGTTACAGCGGACTCCTTCATAACCTACTACTGCTAAGATTGTTTAATAAGATGCACTTCTTTGCACTTTACTTTCAAGGTGTTTTTTTCGGGGTTGTGATTTGGATGGAGACCAGATTTCATTTTAAAATCTACTCTTTTCTTCAGGTGACTCAGGGGAGTGGGGAGATGGAAGTATTGCAAGGAAGTCATTTTGTGAAAATTTGTCAGATCCTTGATATTTGTACTTCTATACTTGAAGTACTAATTTATTTTTTCCTTCCATTTAAGAATTTAACAGGTAATGTGTTTCCAGTTGTTCCATCTAATTTTGTCTAATTTCCAGGTTTGGGCAAAAGGTTATTCCTTCTCAACCCTCCTTCCAAGACACCCAGAAGAGCTAGTGCAAAGCTGGTTGGTGCAAGGTCCTAGTGTGTGTAGCTGGTGGTGAAGAGAGACTGGATGGAGGCTGTAGCAGAAGAACTCATGTGAATGTACTGTCTTTTGGCTGTCTGGCATTAGGCATGGCCTGCTTCATAAAAGTCTCCTGGGTTGTTTCTTGTTTGCAGACTTGACTTTGCAGGCAGCAAGTGCATTGGTTGGCATAAGAGAAACTTAGTTTCCAGGGTCTTAGTAGAAGGCAAAGGTTGATAGCATTGAGGTTGAGAGTGGCATCTTTTTTACTCATGCCAATAGACAAAAAGCAGATGGCTGAAATAATTGCAGGAATGGTGCAGTGGAGAGCTGTGGTGGTTGCCATTAGCCACTTGCTCTGGAGTATACATCTTGGAGCAGGCATGTCCAGAAGTCACCATGTTGGGCTTTAGCAGGTGCTTTCCAGGTAAACACAATTGTCATTCAGGGCCTTGTGGAAAGCAGCCAGGACAATCTTAGTAACATATTGGCAGTAATCCATGTCATGGTCCCCATCAGGAATGACCACTAGTTGAACAATGGATACCAATCCATTTTCCTAGTAGATGCTGGGGTAGTGGGCCAGAGTGTAGGCATTTTCTTGGATATCAAAGTTGAATGGACACTGGTCAGCAATCCTCAGCACAGCATGCCACTTTCCAAAGGTAGCACCATCCTTCTTGTACTGAGTACAGTGCTCAGAGAGGCAGTAAAGCCATTGAACAGTAGTTTCTTTGTGCCTGCAAGAGGAGCAGTTGCTTGGTCTAACTTGATTCCCACCATGATTCCCTTTTCCTTGAGGATGTTTCTGAACAGCTTTTCCTGGCTGTCCTTCTGGTAGAGGATCTGGTGGAAAAGGTACAATGATGTAGCCTGGTTGCTGCTAAATAAGATGGATACAGTATTAAATGAAAGAGATGAATGGAAGACTTCAAATTTGAACTTAAGTGCCACATGAATCATGTGAAAGATTCTATGTGATCCATGAAAGAAAATCTTGTTTTGTACAGCCACAGACTTGAGATCTCTGAAAACCAGATCCAGAGTTTAATTGTGTGAGTAGCAGAAATACATTGGAATCTAAAATCTCAACCTCATATGATATCTACTATTAAAGGGAAGGCATAGACTGGAAAGGAATGGGATCCTGAAAATTGGAATGGAGACTTATGGATAGATAATGATAGCAGTGGAGATTGAATCTTTGTAAAATAAACCTGTAATGGTCTGGCCTGATGACACACCTTCCCAACATTCATGTGAGCCTTAAGAAACACATTATTTTCCATTTTTATTTTATTTTATAAAGATATTTAGATTATATAAATGTCACATAAAAATGTAGGGGATTCCCATATGCCCCACTCCCGATACCACACCTCACACATTAACAATATCCTACATTAGTGAGGTCCCTTCATTGCAATAGATGAACACATTTTGGAGCATTGCCACTATGTGTGGATTAAAGTTTTTATTTCAGTTTACACTCTCTTGCACACAATTCTGTAGGTTATGATAAGATTTATAATGGCCTGTATCTGTCATTGCAATGTCATTTAGAACAATCCACAAGTCTCAAAAATGACTCTATATTACTCCTATTTTTCCCTCTCCTTGCCCTCAGAAACTCCAGTGGCCACTGCTTCCACACTGATGATATTTCTTCCATTGCTTGAATCGCAATAAGTCTACAGAAGAATACCAGTAAGCCTACTTTAGTCCATTGTTCATTCCACAATCCTAAGGATTCTAGGATGGTGATGTCCACTCCAATTCTAATTGAGAGGGAGCCATGATCCCTTAGGGATGATGAATCAGACTCTCTTGTTTGC
Source organism: Dasypus novemcinctus (assembly GCF_030445035.2). Taxonomy (NCBI): domain Eukaryota; kingdom Metazoa; phylum Chordata; class Mammalia; order Cingulata; family Dasypodidae; genus Dasypus; species Dasypus novemcinctus. Next base: position 65,413,951 of record NC_080704.1, on the reverse strand, counting down.
AGTTGTATACTCTCTCAGTTCCTTGGTATGGTAGTTGTCCATCATCAGTTACATGTTAGTTTTCCTGGGTGAGAACAATGAAATAGATAGTAGGTGTTGCAACTCCAATGAGATTCATGGCCCAGTTGGCAAATATTTAAGTCTCTTGGATATACACCTACCAAATCTAGTACTAATTATAGGTTCAAATAAAAGGACAAAAGAGCCATGTGTACGGAAACAACAACTGAGTCCAACTCTGTCACTCTGGGGAGCATAAATTCCCAAGTAGGGTCCACTGGCAGGGCACCAAACTCCTGAGCTATCTGCCCTGACTATAACGTCTGGGTGTCTCCAGAGCCCTGAGGAGCCCCGTTATTTGGGATAGTATCTACTTTGGCAGTCAAAGATCCTCCTGAGACATGTATAAGCATAACCTCTGGAAATGACCTTCAAACACACTTTGAAATCTGTTATCCTAAACTCATCTGTCTTTAACTTTTCCCCCTTTTGGTCAAGGTCCTTTCCCAGTTGCATTGCTAGTTGGTGCTTAGCAGTAATCCCTCGATGCCAGGGTTGCTCATCCCTGGGAGCCATGTCTCATGCTGGGGGGGAAGGTAATGTATTTTTATGCTGAGCTCAGCTTCTAGAGAAAACAGATTTGAACAACAAGGAGACTCCCAGGAGGCAAATCATAGGCACCCTACAAAAGTAGGCTAAGTCTCCATTTCAAGAGTAAAGTTTCATAAGCATGATCATCATTATGAAGGGCCTGTCAATGGTCCTGCACTAGTCATTGTCCCTGCACTCAGAGGATTCTTGCTGATTAGAGAATGAGGCAAGGCTCCCCATGATAGGAATTTGATATTCCTTTTGTTATTTTGTGAATATCCACCCACCATGAAAATGCCCCATGAACATTTGAACACATTCATATGCCATATATGTATGCTCAGGTGAACTTCCTCCCATGTATCCCCTTTCACTGACACTCTGCACCAATGATCCTCCCCTGCCACAGTTGTAACAGTTGTAACTATGATTCACAACTTCTTCAAAACTGAAGCCAATAAAATAGCCAAATACAATTAATAAAAAATTAATAATAATGATAGTTTTAAAAATAAGAAATAAAATACAAAAAAAAATTTTAAAAATAAAAATTTGGGATAATAAAAATAATGAAAATATATTAAATTTTTTGACAGTTTCCTTTTCATCACTATAAGATCTGTTGCCCTATATGTACAGTGACCTTGTCTTCCATTTATTCCTCCAGTGTCTTACTTTTTATTTTTATTTTGTCCTCAAAGAAGTTTTAGATTACAGAAAAGTCATGTACTGAATACAGAGGACTCCCAAGTACCCAACATCATCCCACTTTTCCTCCTTCCCCTATTAATAACATTGTATATGTGGATGGTACATTTATTACAACTGATATATAGATATTGAAACATAGCTACCAAACATGGTCAACGGTTTATGTTATGGTTTACATTTTGTACCATACACTTTATACACTTTGATGCAATTTAACATGGCTTGTATCCATCATAGCAAGATCATGTAGAACACTTCCATCTCGCCCAAAATGCCCCCCTGTTCCATGTATTCTATTCCTCCCTCCCCCTCATCTCAGAACCCATGGTAAACATCAGGTTTCACTCTTTGAAGGAAAAAAATCATAGTTACTTGCAACAACACTGAGGTTTTGACATACTTGTCTGCCATCCCCAATTAGGCACCACCCATGTCCTTGAAAACCTCCTGCCCCTCTATTTGAGGACATAAAGGGTCTCCCCAGGACTGGAGTCCACCACCTTCCTGCTCATTATGTGGGTCTCCAACCACTGATACACCACACTATGGCAAGATGAACACACTCCCTTGAAGTCTGCCCCAGGTGTGCCCTGTCCTGAATGCCCCCCCAATCCAACACCCTAAACCACCAACATTCAATTGCCATTTGCCAAAACACCATTCCAAATATTGTAGTTTCAACCATGTACCCACCCATCCCCAGTGTTCACTTGCTCCTTTCTCCAAAACTGCCCCCATTTCCATGGACTACCCAACCCACCCTCCCCACTCCACCCCCCTGAAAAATCAGCACTCCCTAACCTAAAAGTGTCATTACATCATTGTCATGCCCTTCCACTGTGCAGCTACACACTTCCACCTTATCATAGATTTTGCTAATATGGGCATTGGCTGACAACCTTCTTCTCCCTAATTCCTGTAAACCTATCTTCCAGACTCTAACTCTGTGTGTCTGCTCAATTTGCTTCATTCATGTCAGTGAGGTCGAATAATATTAGTCCTTCCCTACCTGACTTGCTTCACTCAACATCAGGTCCTCAAGATTCATCCATGTTATCCTGTGTATTAATACTGTATTCCTTCTTACAGCTGAGTAATATTCCATGGTAAATATATTCCACAATTGGTTTATCCATTCATCTGTTGAAGGGAATTTGGGATGACTCCAAGTTTTAGCAATAGTGAATAATGCCATGATGAACATTGGTGTGTATATATCTGTTCATGTCCTTGCTTTCAGCTCTTTTGGGTATATACCCAGCAGTGGAATTGATGGATCATATGGCAGCTCTACAGTCAGTTTTCTGAGGAAGAACCAAACTGTCCTACACAGTGTCTGCATCATTCTACATTTCCACCAGCAGTGGATGAGGGTTCTCTTTCCTTCATGTCCTCTCCAACACTTGTAGTCCTTAGTTTTTTTTTTAATAGCCACCAGTCCGATGGCTGTAAGATGATATCTCATTGTAGCTTTGATTTGCATTTCCCTAATAGCTACTAATGTTGAGCACATTTCATGTGCTATTTAGCCACTTGCATTTCTCCTGTGGAGAAGTGTCTGTTCAAATCACTTGCACATTTTAAAAAATGTGTTGATTATCTTTTTATTTTTGAGGTATAGGTTTTGTTTAATATATGCTAGATATTTGGACCCTATCAGATATATGGTTACCAAATATTTTCTCCAATCAAGTAGGTTGCCTTTTCACTTTCTTGACATAATCTTTTGAGGTGCAAAAGTTTTTAATTTTGAGGAGGTCCCATTTGTCTATTTTTTCTTTCATTGTTTGTGCTTTGGGTATAATGTTCATGAAAACAATTCTTACTATAAGATCCAGTAGATGCTTCCCTACATTATCTTCCAAGGTCTTTATGATCTTGGCTCTTATATTTAGATGTTTGATCCATATGGAGTTAATTTTTTTATAAGTTGTTAGAGGGTGTTCGTCTCTCATTCTTTTGGATATTGAAATCCAGTTTTCCAAGCACCATTTGTTGAAGAGGCCAGTCTCTCCTAGTTGAATGGGCTGGGTGGCCTTGCAAATATCAATTGACTTTATATGTGACAATCTATATCAGAACTCTCATTTCAGTTCTGATGGTCAGTATGCCTATCCTTTTGCAAATACCATGCAGTTTTGACCACTGTAGTTTTGTAGTATGTTCTATTATTTTTCCTCCCCCCCACCCTGCTGGGTTTTTTTTTTGTAGTGTACATAAACTGTATGATCTTCTGTGTCTGTTTCTCTTTTGTCTTCTCATTTTTTCCTGTAGGATTCACTGGGATTCGACCCAGGGGACCTCTGATGTGGAGAGCAGTTTCCTGTCACTTGTGCCACCTCAGTTCCTGATTTCTGTTGCATCTTGCCTTGACTCTCCCCTTTGTCTCTTTTTGTTGTGTCATCATCTTGCTGCATGGCTCATTGTGATTTTTGCACATTGATTTTATAACCTGCAACTTTAGTAAACTCACTTATAAGCTTTAGATGCTTTGTTGTAGAATTCTCAGGGGTCTCTATGTATTGGATCATGTCATCTGCAAACAGTGAAATTTTGACTTCTTCCTTTCCAATTTGGATGCCTTTTATATTTGATTCTTGCCTAAGTGCTCGAGCAAGTCCTTCTATATGACCTTGTTAAATAGAAGCAGTAAAAGTGGGTATTGTCTTCTTGCTGATCTTAGAGGGAAAGCTTTTAGGATTTCACCATTGAATATGATGTTAGCTGTGGTTTTTTCATATATACCCTTTATCATGTTGAGGAAGTTTCCTTCTATTCCCACCTTTTGTAGTGTTTTTATCAGGAAAGTTTGCTGTATATTGTTGAATGCTTTTTCTGCATCTATAGAGATGATCATGTGGGTTTTACTTTTGATTTATGTGGTGTATTACACTGATTGGTTTTCTTATATTGACCATCCTTCCATACCAGGGATGAAACTCACTGTTCATGGTATATAATTCATTTGATGTATTGTTGAATATGGTTAGCATCAAGGGTCATTATAGAGATTGGTCTACACTTTTCTTTTCTTGTGGCATGTTTGTTTGGCTTTGGTATTAGGGTGATGTTGGCATCATGGAATGAGTTAGGCAATGTTCCCTCTACTTCTATTTTTGAAGGAATTAAAGTAGGATTGGTGTTAGTTCATTGTGGAATATTTAGTAGAATTCACCTGTGAATTCATCTCATCCTGGGCTCTTCTTATTTGGGAGGCTTTTGATGACTAATTCTCTTTATTTGGAAATGGTCTATTGAGTTTATCAATTTCTTCTTTTGATGTGTAGGCTGCGTATGTGTTTCCAGGAATTTGGCCATTTCCTCTAAATTATCCATCTTGTTGGCATATAATTTTTCAAAGTATCCTTGTATGATATTTTATTTCTGTGGGGTCAATAGCGATATCCCCTTCCTTGTTTCTTATTTTATGTATTTGCATGTTATCTCTTTTTATGCCTGTTAGTCTAAGGTTTTTTCAATTTTAATCTTCTCAAGAACCAGATTTTGGTTTTATTTTTTCTCTTGCTTTCTTATTTTGAATTTCATTTAGCTCTGCTCTAATCATTCTTATTTCTTTTTTATACTTCCTCTGGATTTAGTTTGTTGCTCTTTATCTAGTATTTTCTTTGATTTTAGCTCTTACTTCTTTTTTAATATAGGCATTTATGGTTATGAATTTCCCTCTCAATACTGCTTTTGCTGCATCCCATAGGTTTTGATATGGTTTGTTGTAATTTTCATTTGTTTCAAGGTAGGTATTGATTTATTTTGAGATTTCCTCCATGACCCACTGTTTGTCTATCAGTGTTTGGTTTAACTTCCAAATTTTTGTGCCTAATTTGGTTCTCTGCCTCTTAATGATTTACAGTTTCATTCCACTGTGGTCAGAGAAATTACTTTGTATAATTTCAGTCTTTCTGTATTCATTGAGAATTGTTCTGCTGCCTTGCCTGTCATCTCTCCTGAAAATGATCCATGTGCACTCAGGTAGAATTTATATCCCACTGTATTGTGTTGTAATATTCTGTATATGTCTATTATGTCCAGGTCTCTAATGTATTATTCAAGGTCTTTGTGTCTTTATTATGTGTTTAGATGTTCTGTTTAATGGTGACAGTGGTGTATTAATTTTCCCCAATATAATTGTTGAGGCATCTAGTTCTTCACTTAGTTTTTCCAGTGTTTGCTTCATGTATTTCATGATACCCTCAGTATGTGCATAAATGTTTATGAATATTCTTTCTTCTTGAAAGATTACCATTTTTATTAATATATAGTGTCCTCCTTTGTCTCTTACAATAATTTTGCATTTATGTCTATTTTGCCTGATATTAGTATAGCTACTACTGCCCTTTTTTGGTTATTGTTTGCTTATAAAATTGCTTTCCAACCATTCACTTTCAGCCTCCTTGACCCCTGGGTCTAGGGAGGGTTTCTTGTAGACAGAGTATAGATGGGTCATAGTTCTTTTTTTTTTTTTTGTCTTTTTATAATTTTTAAAAATTTTTAAAATTATTTTATTCATTTTTTAAAAATATTACATTCAAAAAATATGAGGTCCCATTCATCCCCACCGCCCCCACCCCACCACTTCCCCCACAGCAACACTCTCTCCCATCATCATGACACATCCATGGCATTTGGTAAGTACATCTCTGGGCATTGCTGCACCTCATGGTCAATGGTTCACATCATAGCCCATACTCTCCCACGTTCCATCCAGTGGGCCCTGGGAGGATGTACAATGTCCGGTAATTGTCCGTGAAGTACCACCCAGGAAAAATCCAAGTCCCGAAAACGCCTCCACATCTCATCTCTTCCTCCCATTCCCCGCACCCAGCAGCCACCATGGCCATAATTCCCACACCAGTGCCACATTTTCTCTGTGGACCTTGGATTGGTTGTGCCATTGCACATCTATGTCAAGAGGAGGCTTAGATTCCACATGGATACTGGATGCAATCCTCCGCTTTCAGTTGTAGGCACTCTAGGCTCCATGGTGTGGTGGTTGACATTCTTCAACTCCATGAGAGCTGAGTGGGGTAAGTCCAATAAATCAGAGTGTAGGAGTTGAAGTCTGTTGAGGCTCAGGGCCTGGCTATCATATTATCAGTCCAGAGATTCAAATCCCCTAGATATATCTTAAACCCCAACACCAACTACAAGTCCAGTAAAGTAGCATGAGTCTTGTGACAAGAGATCCCATCTGTGTCCAGCTCCATCATGCAGAAACACCAGCTCCAAAGAAGGCCCAACTGACATGGCAATGAACCCCATCTGACATTACCATAGAACCTGTGGGTCTCTTTAGCCCTCAAAAGAACCAATACCTGGGGTTGTATCTACTGTATCTGTCTCTGCTCAGGTGTGCATAAGGACAATTCTTCTGACAACCTCCAGACTCTGTTTTAGAGACTCATAGCCATATAAACTCATTTCTCCTTTCCATTACGCCCTTATATTAGGTCAATCAGCATTTTAAACTCCTGTTATTATATGTAGACAGGGATATTATGCTGGTCCTTGTTGAACCTTTAATTCAAGGTCATTTTCTAGTTGCATCATCAGCTGGTACTTGGTAGTGATCCCTCGGTGCCAGGGAGGCTCATCCCTGGGTGTCATGTCCCACGCTGTGGGGAATGCACTGCATTTACATGCCGAGTTTGGCTTTGAGTCTGGCCGCATTTGAGTAACATGAAGGCTGTCAGGAGGAAACTCCTAGGCACAGTGCTGCTCTAGGCCTTGTTCTTTTTTCAGGTGTATAGGCTCACAGGCATAGTCATTAGTATCAGGGGCTCACTGTTGGACCCTCCTTCCTTCCTGGTCCTTACGGTTGCACCTGGGGAACTGCTGCTGCTCCCCTAGGGACCACGACAGAGCACCCCCGGCCAGGAACCCAGTACCCCCCAGCTGTTGTTTTTAATTGTTGCCACCATGAGTATATCCAAACATTACCATGCACCCTGGACACCTGCCCTTTATAACTCCCTGTCAACCATATATCACCTGTCAATAACATCCCATACCAGTATTCCTCCACTGCCATTGTTGAACCGCTCTGTGATCCAAAACTTCCTGAAACATGAAGCCAAATATAATGTCAGGATCCCTTACTAGTAAAATGGAATACAGCGATGGGTTTAAGGTTAGATATAGAATACGTATTGATTTGGAAAAATTCTACATCCTATCTTTTTCTTTTCTTTTTTCCTAATTATTGAGCTTCTCTTTACAAGAGCCTTAGATAACAGTAATTCATATATACAATATACAGTACTCCCACACATCCACCATAAAACCTTTTTCCTTCCACAGCGATATTCTTATAACTTATTCATATCATATTTACTAAAACCGATGTACAGACTCTGAGACAATAGTTTTCAAACAAGGTGACATCTCTGCTTACATTGTGGTCCATACTTTAGGATATACAGTTTTCTAAACTTTTAGTTATCCTATGTTTTACATTATGGTTTACATTATTAGTCTGTCATCCCCTATATGTTTTTGGAGTAATATTACATGTTTTATATCCATCCTTGTGTACTCTCACAAAACTCCTCTCTTACACCAACATTTACCTTGGTTCCATCCATCCAACATCAATTTTCCCCTCCCCTTGGAGCCCACAGCCTCAGCCAATCTCCATTTCCCGAGGAGCACGTCCAGAGATACTTGCAACAGTGTTCAGGGCCTGACTTGCTCAACTGCCCTAATGCCCTGGGAGCCATCCTTTCTCTCGAGAGATACAGTTCCTTCTTTTTTGATGGCATTAGTCCTCCCCAGGATGTCGGTCCACCCCCACTCTCACTACTTGGGTCTCTATCCAATGGTACAACCCACTCTGGCAAAATGAGCATTCAGACATTCCCCAGGAGTCCGTCCCGTGTCAGATCATCCCCTCTGAGCATCCTAAACAGGTAACCCTCTTAATTATATTTTGGTACCGATTTCTCAGCATTTTACTCCCAAACAACACCTGACACTCTCCTATGTTCGTATGTTGCCCCTCTCTCCCCCCAATTTTTTGGGTACTATTATCCATCCGCCCATCCCCAGCCACCCTCAAACCCACAAAGCCCCACCCAAAGGCAACCCCTTCCCCCATTTTATCTCTTCTTTGTGCTCACACTTACCACCAGGTCATCATAGATTCCACTCCTGCAGACGTAGGCTCACATCCTTCCTCCACCCCCCGATTTCCTGTAAGCCTATCTTCCAGTCTCTAGCTCTCTGAGGGAGCTTGCTTATTTCATATCTTTGAGGTCATGTAGTATTTGTCCTTCAATGCCTGGGTTGCTTCACTTAACATAAGGTTCTCAAGATTCATCCATGTTATCACGTGTGTTTGTAGTGTATTTGTTTCTACAGCCGAGTAGTATTCCATTGTATGTATATACCACATTTTATTGATCTGTTGCTGGGCATTTGGGTGGATTCCAACTTTTGGCGATAGGAAACAATGCTGCTATGAATATTGGTGTACATATATCAGTTTGTGTCATTGTTTTCCGTTCTGCTGGGTATATACTCAGCAGTGGTATTGCTGGGTCATATGGCAAATCTATGGTTAGTTTTTTGAGAAACTGCCAAACTGTCCTCCAGAATGGTTGGATCCTTCTGCATTCCCACCAGCAGTGGATGAGTGTTCCCCTTTCTTCACATCCTCTCCAGCATTTGTATTCTTCTGTTTTTTTCATAGCTGCCAATCTTATGGGAGTAAGATGGTATCTCATTATCGTTTTGATTTGCATTTCCCTGAAAGCTAGAGATTTGGAGCATTTTTTCATGTGCTTTATAGCCATTTATATTTCTTCTTTGGAGAAGTGTCTGTTTAAATCTTTTTTTCCCATTTTTTAAATGGGTTGTTTATCTTTTTATTTTCAAGATATAGAAGTTCTTTATATATGCAAGTTATAAGTCTCTTATCAGATATATGTTTGCCAAATATTTTCTCCCATTGTGTGGGTTCCCTTTTTACTTTCTTGACAAACTCCTTTGAGGTGCAGAAGGCTTTAATTTTGAGGAAGTCCCATTTATCTATTAGTTCTTTTGCTGCTCGTGCTTTTGGTGTGATATCATGAAGTCATTTCCTATTACAAGGTCCTGTAGATGTTTCCCTACACTGCTTTCCAAGGTTTTTATGGTCTTGGCTTTTATATTTAGGTCTTCGATCCATCTTGATCTTTGTATAAGGTGTTAGATGGTAATCCTCTTTTATTCTTCTACATATCGATATCCAGTTCTCCAGGCACCATTTGTTGAATAGGCCATTCTCTCCTAATTGAGAGGGATTGGTGGCTTTATGGAATAATATATCACTATGTATATGAGGTTCTATATCAGAAATTTCAATTCGATTCCATTGGTCTGTGTATCTCTTCTAATGCCAACACCATGCTATTTTCACTACTGTAGATTTGTAGTATGTTTTGAAGTCAGGTAGTGTGATTCCTCCAATTTCGTTTTTCTTTCCAATATGTCTTTGGCTATTCGGGGCCTCTTTCCTTTCCAAATAAATTTCATAGTTAGTTTTTTCTAGTTCCTTAAAGAAGGCTGAGTTGATTTTTATTGGAATTGCATTGAATGTGTAGTTCAGTTTTTGTAGGATAGACATGTTAATAATATTTAGTCTTCCTATCCATGAACAGGGATTATTCTTCCATTTATTTCGGTCTTCTTTGATTTCCTTGAACAGTCTTGTATAGTTCTCGGTATATATGTTTTTTACCTCTTTATTTAAATATATTCCTAAATATTTGATTTTTTTGTTTACTATTGTGAATGGTACTTGTTTCTTGATTTCCTGCTGATCTTGCTCATTATTGGTGAACAGAAATGCTACTGATTTTTGCGCATTGATCTTATAACCTGTGACTTTACTAACCTCATTTATGAGTTCTCGAAGCTTTCTTGTAGACCTCCCAGGGTTTTCTATGCATAGCATCATGTCATCTGCAAATAATGAAATTTTGACTTCTTCCTTTTAAATTGGAATGCCTTTTATATCTGGTACTTGCCTCAGTGCTCGAGGAAGTACTTCTAAGGCAATGTTAAATAGAAGGGGAGAGAGTGGGCATCCTTGTCTTGTTCCTGACTTTAGGGGAAGGATTTTAGGATTTCTCCATTGTAAATGAAGTTGACTGTAGGTTTTTCATATATACTCTTTATCATATTGAAAAAATTTCCTTGTATTCCAATCTTTTGGAGTGTTTATATCAAAAAAGGTTGCTGTATTTTGTCAAATGATTTTTCTGCATCTATAGATATAATCATGTGACTTTTTTCCTTCAATCTGTTTATATGGTGTATTACATTGATTGATTTTCTTATGTTGAACCATCCTTGCATACCTGGAATGAATCCCACTTGGTCATGGTGTATAATTCGTTTAATGTGTTGTTGAATAAGATTAGCAAGTATTTTCTTAAGTATTTTTGCTTCTAGGTTCATTAGAGAAATTGGTCTGTAATTTTCCTTTCTTGTGGTGTCTTTGTTTGGCTTTGGTACTAAGGTACTTTTGGCATCATAGAAGGAGCTAGGCAATGTTCCTTCTGTTTTGATTTTTTGGAAGAGTTTCAGCAGGATTGATGTTAGTTCTTTCCGGAATGTTTCATTGAATTTACCTGTGAAGCCATCTGGCCCTGGGCTCTTCTTAATTGGGAGGTTTTTAATGACTGATTCAATCTCTTTACTTCTGATTTTTTTTTTTTTTGAGATCATCAATTTCTACTTTTGTCAATATAGGCTGCTTATGTGTTTCTAGGAATTTGTCCATTTCCTCTGAATTGCTGTTTTTGTTGGAATATAGTTTTTCAAAGTATCCTCTTATGATAGTCTTTATTTCTGTGGGGTCAGTGGTGATATCCCCTTTCTCATTTCTTATTTTGTGTATTTGCATCTTCTCTCTTTTTTCTTTGTTAGTCTTGCTAAAGGTTTGTCAATTTTATTGATCTTGTCAAAAAACCAGCTCTTGGTCTTGTTTATCTTTTCAAGTGCTTTCTTATTTTCTATTTCATTTAGTTCTGCTCTTATCTTTGTTATTTCCTTCCTTCTTCTTCCTGTTGCATTACTTTGTTGTTTTTTTTTTCTCATTCCTCCAAATGTGCAGTTACTTCTCCAATTTTTGCTCTTTCTTCTTTTTTGATGTATAAATTTATGGCTATAAATTTCCCTCTCAGTATTTCTTTTGTTGCATCCCATAAGTTTTGGTATGTTGTGTTATCATTATCATTTGTTTCAAGGTAGTCATTGACTTCTTTTGAGATTTCCTCCTTGACCCACTGTTTTTCTAAGATTGTGCTGTTTCATTTCCATATCTTGGTGTTAAATCTGGGCCTTTGGCCCTTGTAGATTTCCAGCTTCACTCCACTGTGGTCAGAGATATTATTTTGTACGATTTCAATCTTTCTGAATTCATTAATCCTTTCTTTGTGGCCTAGCATATAGTCTATCTTGGAGAATGATCCATGTGCACCTGAGAAAAGTGTATATCCTGCTGTGTTTCAGTGTAATTATCCATATATGTCTATTAGATCCAGCTCCTCTAATATACTGCTCAAGCATTTCATTTATTACTGTTTCTCTTTTGAGGTGTTCTGTCCAGAGTTGATAGTGGTGTATTAAAATCCCCCACTACAATTGTAGATGCATCTATTCTTTCACTTAGTTTTTCCAGTGTTTTCCTCACATATTTGGAGGCACCCTTGTTAGGAGCATTAATATTTATGATTGTTCATTCTTCTTGCCAGATTGTCCCTTTCACTAACATGTAGTATCCTTCTTTTTCTCTCATAATTGTTTCACATTTAAAGTCTATTTTGTCTGTTATTAATATAGATACTCCTGCCTTTTTTTGGTTATTGTTTGCCTGTAATATTGTTTTCCAATTATTCACTTTCAGCCCCCATGATTTTCTGGGTCTAAGATGTGTCTCTTGTAGACAGCATATAGATGGGTCATATTTCTTTATCCAATGTCCCAGTCTGTTTGATAGTTGAGTTTAATCCATTCACATTCAGTGTTATTACGTTCCAGGAATTATTCATGTTAGCCACATTTTGATTGGACTTCTGTTTGTCATAGTTTGTTTCTTTTTTCTTCTTTCTTTGTCTTTTTTGTTGCTCTTACACTCTCCTCCTACTCTGCCTGTCCTGATTTTTCCTTTCTTCCTGCAGATCTCCCTTTAGAATTTCTTGAATGGGATGTTTCTTGTTGGCATACTCTTTCAGTTTCTGCTTATCTGTGAATATTTTGAACTCTCCATCATTTTTGAATGCTAGTTTAGCTGCGTAGAGTATTCTTGGTTGGAAATTTTTTTCCTTTAGTACCTTGACTATATCATACCACTGCCTTCTTGCCTCCATGGTTTCAGATGAGAAATCAGCACTTAATCTTATGGAGCTTTCCATGTATGTGATGGTTTTCTTTTCTCTTACTGCTTTTAGAATTTTCTCTGTGTCTTGAGTGTTGGATAATTTGACAAGTATATGTCTTGTGGTGGGCCTGTTGGGGTTTATGACAATTAGGGTGTGCTGTCCTTCTTGGATATGTACATCTGTCTCTTTCAGTAGATTTGGGAAGTTTTCAGCCATTATTTCCTGCAACACTCCTTCTGACCCCTTCCCCTTCTCTTCTCCTTCTGGGATGCCTATAATACCTATGTTTGTGCATTTTTCATTATCCTTCAGGTCTCTAAGTGCTAGCTGGATTTTTTCTATCTTTTTATCGATCAATTCTACTATCTGTTTGATTTCCAATGTACTGTCTTCCACAACACTGATTCTCTGCTCTGCCTCTTCTTATTTGCTGTTATTTGCTGTGAGTGTATTTTTGATTTCTTGAACTGTGGTGTTCATTCCCATCATATCTCTTATCTTTTTGCATATGTCTGGAATTTCCCCTCCAAGTGTTGTCTTCATATTGTTAACCTCTTCCTTTAGTTCATTAAGTTTGTCTTTGATATGTGTTCTGAGATCTTTAATTACTTGTGCGAAGTTCTGCTTCCCTTCCTGGTTTTCAATTTGTTCATTGGATTCAGTCATGTTTTCCTGATTACTGGTTTGGTTTGTAGATTTTTGTTGCTGTCTGGTCATCATTTTATCTTGACAGGTTTAATCAGTTCCTTTGCTTCTTTGTCTAGTCTTGGGGATTAATTAGCTGTTGGTTTTGTGTAAGTGTTATATCTTCTCTTTGTCACTTTGTTCTTCTTATTCTAATTTCTTATTGCTGGCTGAGTTCACGTTGAAGGAAATTATTAGGGCCTGGGAGAGGAAATTGTGTAAGCAAGGAAAATGTGTAAAGTAGTATTGGTAATAAATTTTAACAGAGCAACAATATGAGATCTCGGAGGACGGGTATTAGATTCATGTACGTTGTGCAGAGTTATAGCAGTAGGTAGAGTACCTATAATGAGGTAGTCATCTGAATATGGGCGGAATATGGTATGAATTAAAAAGCTAGTGTTTTCATGAGAGAGTGAAAGAGAAAAGAAAGGCAATAGTTTCAAGAGTGGATAAAAGATAGAAAACAAAACAAGGGTATTAGAAATTAAGAGTTAGACACTTTGGGGATCAAAGAAAGGGAGGTGGAATATAGGAGAGACAGTAGATGATGGAGGATATCAATATGTAGGGGAAAGGGATTAGTGTAGGTAGCCAAAATCAATTCACACAGAAATGAGGCAGTGGAGGATGAGGAAACCCAACAAATGTGAGGTGTTCCCTGCAGCACCTATTGTATAATTAAGATAACATAAAATAAAAAGAAAATGAGTGACCAGAGAGAGAAGAAAAAAAGATTTTGGGGGATATAATGGGAGAAAAGCCTAGGAGATAATGCAATGTTAGCAATCAGGTCAATAAAAAATAAAAAATAAATAAATAAAAACAAAACAAAAGAAAAAAGAAAAAAATGCAAACATTGAGGGCTAGGCTATCCAAACACCTCAGATGGACCTCAGGGTGTGATGGATTCAGGCATGGAAAGTCTATGATATTGCAGTCTCAAGAGGTGTGAGTCTCTGGGTTGTGGACCACCAGGGTTTAGGGAACTTAGACCTGGCAACCTCAAATCTGGTTAACGGGGAGCCTGGGAGCACTGCAGTGCAGCACAGCCTTCAGGGATCCCTGCAGCTGGGTGCCAGCCCTATGGGGGAGGTCACATCCGCAAACTCTGACCTATGTGTCAGACGCCCATAATTCACCCTCTCACTTGGGTCTTTTCTGTGACTGTATCACCATTTCAACTTCAGGACACCTCCCACCCTATAAGCCCCTGAAACAGCCACCTGGGGTGCCTCTACACTGCAGCCAAATTAATGATGCTGCAGATCAGTAGGCAGGCCCAGGGGGAGGGGATCCAGCCGGAAATGCTGATATCAGAGTCCGAAATTGAAATTCACGTGCTTCGCAAAATATTCCCCTAATTGGCTTCCAGATATCTCCCACCCTGCCTGTCCCTGAAACAGCATCCTGGTGATGTCTATTTATTACGAGCAATTTAAGGCTGCTGCAGATAGGCAACCAGCCTTGAGGACAGGGCTCTAGCCGGAAGCGCTATTATTTGTGTCCGCAATCAAAAATTACACTCCTTGCAATAAAACTCCCGTTTGTTTCCCTAAATCGGTCTTCGAAGCCCTCCTGCGCTGTTAGCCCCCCAATAGCCCACTCAGAGTATGAATTCTCCAGTACCACAGAACCTCCAGGAATCACTGCCGCAGCGCCGGTGCTGTGGCTCCACCCCGGCTATATTTCTTATTTGCTGTGCTTCCTCATCCTCAATTTCCTCTTTCTTCTGTGTACTGATTTTGGCTACCAATGATATCTCCTTTCCTTTACATCATTCTATCCTCCATAATTTATTGTTTCTCTTACATTCCACCTCCCTTTTTTAACCCCCAGTATTTCTGATGTTTAATCTCTAATAACTCTAATCTGTTTTCTATCTTTTATTCACTCTTTATATTATTGTCCTTTCTTTTCTCTTTCCCTCTCTCCTGAACACACTAGCATTTTAATTCATACTACATTCCTCCCAATACTCAGTTTACTAGCTTATTATAGGTACTCCACTTTTTTATGGTTATAAATATGCACAGCTTACATGTGTTCATTATCCATTATTCTAGATCTCACATAGTTCTTCTTATAATATTCATTATCAGTGCTACTATTATATTTTCTTTTCTTACCCTGTTTGCTTTCTCTGACCCTAAAATTTTACTTCAAGGGAAGTTATTCAACAACAAGGAAATAAAATAAGAAGAACAAAGTGACTAAGAGAAGACTTAATATGCACACAAAAACAACAAATAATTAAACACCAAGATGAAGAAGCTAATCAATGGAATAAACCAACAAGATAAAGTGATGTTCAGACAACAACAAAAAACTACAAAACATATCAATAATCAGGAAAACATGGCCCAATCCAATAAAAAGCTAAAAACCAGGAAGAGAAGTGGATCACCAAGCAACTAATTAAATTTCTCAAAACATGTATCATGGCCCAATTCAATGAAGTGGAGGAAGAGACGAAGCATATTAAGAAAACACTTGTAGAGCATACAGAAGAAATTTTAATCATGCACAAAATGATAACGGATATGATGGTGATCAACAGCACAATCCAAGAAATAAAAAAAAACAGTTTCAGCAAGAACAGACGATATGGAGAGACAGAGGAAAGAATTAGTGATGTAGAAGATAGAACATCTGAAATCAAACAGATAGTACAATTGATCAATTAAAAGACAGATAAAATCCAGGAGGGACCTGGGGACCTGAATGACAATGGAAAATGCGCAAACATATTCATTATAGGCATCCAAGAAGGAGAAGTAAAAGGAAAGGTGAGAGAAGGTGTGTTGGAGGAAATAATAGCTGAAAACTTCCCAAACCTATTGAGGGAGATGGATGTACATGTCCAGGAAGCACAATGCACCTCAAACAACATAAATCCCAACAGGCCTACCCCAAACATATACTTGTCTAATTATCCAATGTGCAAGACAAAGAGTAAAAAAAAAAAAAGCAGCAAGAGAAAATAGAACCATCACATACAAGAGAGGCTCCATAAGATTAAGTGCTGATTTCTCATCCAAAACCATGGACACAAGAAGACAATGGTATGACATTGTCAAGGAATTAAAAGAAAATAATTTCCAATGAAGAATATACTATTCAGCAAAGCTAGAATTCAAAAATGATGGAGAGTTCAAAATATACACAGATAAACAGAAACTAAGGGATTATGCAAAAAAGAAACCTGCCCTTCAAGAAATACTAAAGCAAATTCTTCATGATGAAAGAAAAAAACAAGAGAGAGGGAGTTGGAGGAGAGTGTAAGATCAACTAAAACAAAAAAAGAAATTAAATGAAACAACATATGGAAAACATATACAAAGAAAGTATGGCTAATATAAGTAATTCTTTGCAAGTAATAACACTGAATATTGAGGGAATAAACTCACCTGTTCAGAGATACAGCTTGGAAGATTGGATAAGGAAATATGACCCATCTATATGCTGTCTATAAGAAACACATTTTAGACCCAGGGATTCAAGGAGGTTGAAAGTGAATGGCTGGAAAACAATCTTAAAGGCAAACAATAACCAAAAAGGGCAGGCGTAGCTATATTAATATTGGAAAAAATAGACTTTAAATGCAAAACTCTTGTGAGAGACAAAGATGGACACTACATAGTAGTGAAAGAGGTAATCTTGCAAGAAGAAAGAACAATCCTAAATATGTATGCCCCTAAAAAAATCACCCCCAAATTTGTGAAAAAAACCAGAGAAACAAATGAAGGAATAGATGCCTCTATAATTATAGTGGGGGATTTTTACACACCACTATCACCATTGTACAGAATATCTCAAAAGAGATTCAGTGAAGAGACAAAGATTTTGAGCAATATCTTAGAGGATCTGGACCTAATAGTCATATAAAGAACATTACATCCAAATACAGCAAGATATACATTCTTTTCAAGTGCACATGAATCATTCTCCAAGACATACCAAATCCTATGTCACAAAGAAAGTCTCAATGAATTCAGAAAGATTGAAAAGACATGAAATAATTTCCTGACCTCAGCGGAATGAAACTGGAAATCTGCAAGGGCCAGAGACCCTGGTTTGGCAGCAAGATATGGAACTGAAACAACACACTCTAGAAAAACAGTGGGTCAAGGATTAAATCTCAACAGAAATCAATAACTACCTTGAAACTAATAAAAATAATAAGACAACTTATCAAAACCTATGGTATATACAAAAGCTGTACTGAGCAGGAAATAAATAGTCATAAATTTATATATCATAAAAGAAGAAAGAGCTAAAATTGAAGAATTAACTGCACAGTTGGAGGAATTAGTAAAAAACAACAAACTAACCCCAAAGAAAGAAGAAAGACAGAAATAACAAAGAGCAGAGCAGAACTAAATGAAATAGAAAATAAGAAAGCACTAAAAAAATAAAACAAAAAGCTTGTTCTTTGAGAAGATCAATATAATGGACAAACCCTAGCTAGACTAACAAAGAAAAAAAGAGAGAAGAGGCAAATACACAAAATAAGAAATGAAAAAGGGGATATCATCACTTACCTCACAGAAATAAAGGCTATCATATGAGTATAGTGTGAAATAATATATTCCAACAAGAAAGACAATTTAGAGGAAATGGACAAATTCCTAGACATGCATAAGCAGCCTACACTGATGAAAGAAATCAAAGATCTCAATAAGCCAATCACAAGTCAAGAGATAGAATCAGTCATTAAAACCTCTCAACAAAGAAGAGACCAGGTCCAGATGGCTACACAGGTGAATTCTATCAAACATTCCAGAAGGAACTAACACCAATCTTGTTTAAACTCTTCCAAAAAATCAAAATAGAAGGAATATTGCTGAACTCATTTTATGATGCCATCATTACCCTAATACCAAGCCAAATGAAACAGCACAAGAAAAAAAATACAGACCAATCTCTCTAATGAATCTAGATGTGAAAATCCTCACCAAAATACTTGCTAATGATATTCAACAGCACATTAAATGAATTATACACCACAACAAAGTGGCTTTCATTGCTGGTATGCAAGGATGGTTCAATATAAGAAAATTAATGTAATACACCATATAAAGAAGTTGACAGGAAAAAAACACATAATCATATCTATAGAAACAGAAAAATCATTTGGCAAAATACAACCCCCTTTCTTGTAAAAAACACTGCAAAAGATATGAATAGAAGGAAACTTTCTGAACATGATTAAGGGTATATACAAAAAACACAGCTAACATCATTTACAATGGTGATATTCCAAAACATTCCCCTCTAAGATCAGAAAAAAGATATGGATGCACACTACCACCCCTTCTATTTAACATTGTGTTAGAAGTATTTGCTTGAGCACTGAGACAAGAACCAAATATAAAACTGATCCAGGGGGTGGAGAAAGATGGCGTCTGAGTGACTGCACCTTATATTCTCTCCTGCAAAGAAGCAGCTGGGCAGAATTGGAAATTCTTCAGGACCAGGCTGTTTCGGGATTTTTCAGGGCAGGAGGTGTCTTGACATCAATTTGGTGGGACAGTGACAGAGAAGACTCATGTAAAAGGTAGAAATCAGGCTCTCTTTTACAGAGATAGGGGCTGTGCACAGGACGCTCCCCCTGGGGTGGCAGCACAGCAGCAGTGATTCCTGGAGGCTCTGCAGTGCTGGGGAATTCATAAGCCCCGAGCTGGCTATTCAGGGGCTTGCAGGGCAGGAAGCCTGTGGAAACGGATTTTTGCGAGGGGTGGAATTTTTGTTTTCTGACATGGATATCAGTGCTGCTGGCTAGAGCCCCGCCCCCTACGCCTGGCTGATGATCTGCAGCGTCCTTAAATCAATCGCAATAAAGAAGCGTCATCAGCAGGTTGTTTTGGGGGCTTGCAGGGTGGGAGGCATCTGGAAGCCGATTAGGTGAAACAGACGGAGGAGTCTTGTGCAAGGCATGGAATTTTGGTTTTCTAACATGCATATCAGCGCTTCTGGGTAGAGCAACACCCCGTAGGCATGGCTGCTGATCTGAAGCATCCTTAAAATGGCTGCAATATAGAGGCGCCCCCAGCAGGCTATTTCTGGGGATTGCAGGGTGGGAGGCGTCTGGAAGCCGACTAGGTGAAACAGATGGAGGAGTCTTGTGTGAGGCGTGGAATTTTGGTTTTCTGACATGGATATCCGCGCTTCTGGCTAGAGCTCTGCCCCCTAGGCCTGGTTGCTGGTCTGCAGCGTCCTTAAAATGGCTGCAATATAGAGGCGCCCCCAGCAGGCTGTTTCGGGGGATTGCAGGCCGGGAGGTGTCCTGAAGTCGAATTGGTGACACAGCAGAGACCCTAGTGTGAGAGGGAATTTTAGGTTTCTAAAAAAGAGGTCAGAGTTTGCGGATGTGACCCCCCCCACAGGGTTGGGCACCCAGCTGCAGGGATCCCTGAAGGCTGTGTTACACTGCAGTGCTCCCAGGCTCCCTGTTAACTGGATTTGAGGTTGACAGGTCTGTGTCCCCTAAACCCTGGTGGCCCACACCCCAGAGACACACACCTCTTGAGTCTGCAATATCACAGACTTCCCATCCCTGAATCCACCATGCCTTTAGATTCGAGGTCCTTGATTGTCCTAGCCCTTGATGTTTTTGTTTTTTTTCCTCTTTCCTTTTCTCTTTTTTCTTTTTTTTCCTTTTCGTTTTTTTCTTTTTTATTGTCCTGGTTGCTAATATTACATTATCTCCTACTCTTTTCTCCCATTGTATCCCCCAAGGTATTTTTAAAAATTTATTTAGGTTTTGTTTTTTTGTGGTTCACTTTCTTCTTTTCTTTTTCTTATTTGTTTCCCTCCCTTTTCTTTACCCACCCCCTCTTTTTTGTTTCTTTCTTCTCTTTTTTTCTTTATTCTTTTCCCTCTTTTTCTTCTTATTTTATTTTTTCTTAATTATACAATAGGTGCTACAGGGAACACCTCCCATTTCCTGGGTTTCCTCATCCTCTGTGGCCTCATTTCTGTGTGAATTGATTTTGGCGACCTACACTATTTTTTTTCCCCCACATCTTGATATCCTCCATCATGTACCATCTCTCCTATATTCCACCTTACTTCCTTTGGTCCCCAAATTGTCTAACTTTTAATTTCTAAAACATTCGTTTTGTTTTCTTTTATCCACTCTTGATACTATTGTCTTTCTTTTCTCTTTCCCTCTCTCATGAAGACACTGGCTTTTTAATTCACACTATATTCCTCCCATATTCAGTAGACTACCTCATTATAGGTACTAAACTTACTGCTATAACTATACACAACTTACATGTGTCTAATATCCATCCTCCCAGATCTCATATTGTTGCTCTGTTAACGTTTATTACCAATACTACTTTCACATTTTCTTACACAATAGTCTATCCCTGGCACTATATTTTCCTTCAAAGTGAACTCAGACAGCAACAAGAAATTAGAATAAGAAGAACAAAATGACAAAGAAAAGATATAACACTTACGCAAAAACAACAGCTAATTAATCCCCAAGACTAGACAAAAAAGCTAGGGAACTGATTAAACCTGTCAAGATAAAATGAAGACCAGACAGCAACAAAAAACTACAAACCAAACCAGTAATCAGGAAAACATGGCTGAATCCAATGAACAAACGATAAACTAGGAAGGAGAGCAGAACTTCGCACAAGTAATTAAAGATCTCAGAACATATACCACAGACAAACTTAATGAAGTAAAGGAAGAGGTTAACAATATGAAGAAAACACTTGGAGAGGAAATTGCAGACATAGGCAAAAAGATAACAGATATGATCGGAATGAACACCACAGTTCAAGAAATCAAAAATACACTCTCAGCAAATAGCATCAGATTAGAAGAGGCAGAGGAGAAAATTAGCGATGTGGAAGACAGTACATCGGAAATGAAACAGATAGCAGAATAGATCGATAAAAAGATTTTAAAAATCCAGCTAGGACTTAGGGACCTGAAGGACAATGCTAAAGGTGCAAACATATGGACTATAGGCATCACAGAAGGAGGAGAGAAGTGAAAGGAGTCAGAAGGAGTGTTGTAGGAAATAATGACTGAAAATTTCCCAAATCTATTGAGAGAGACAAATGTACATATCCAAGAAACACAACACACCCCAAACATCATAAACCCCAACAGGCCCACCCCAAGACATATACTTGTCAAATTATCCAATGCTCAAGACAAAGAGAAAATTCTAAAAACAACAAGAGAAAAGAAAACCATTAAATACAAGGGAAACTACATATGATTAAGTTCTGATTTCTCATCTGAAACCATGGAGGCAAGAAGGCAATGGTATGATACAGTCAAGGTACTAAAAGAAAAAAATTTCCCAACAAGAATACTCTAACCAGGTAAACTAGCATTCAAAAATGATGGAGAGCTCAAAATATTCACAGATAAACAGAAATTGAAAGAGTATGCCAACAAGAAACCTCCCCTTCAAGAAATTCTAAAGGGAGTTCTGCAGGAAGAAAGGAAAAAACAGGACAGGCAGAGTTGAGGAGAGTGTAAGAACAAAAAAAATACAAAAAGAGAAGAAAAAGAACAAAATATCACAAACACAAGTCCAATCAAAATATGGCTAACATAAATAATTCCTTGAAAGTAATAACACTGAATGTCAACTTTTTAAACTCACCTATCAAAAGATTCACACTGGAACATTGGATAAGGAAATATGACCCATCTATTTGCTGTCTACAACAAACACCTCTTAGACCCAGAGATTCATGGAGGCTGAAAATGAATGGTTGGAAAACAATTTTACAAGAAAACAATAACCAAAAAAAAAAGGCAGGAGTAGCTATATTAATATCAGACAGAATAGACTTAAAATGTGAAACAATTGTGAGAGACAAAGAAGGATACTACATTTTAGTGAAAGGGACAATCTGTCAAGAACATTGAACAATCATAAATATTTATGCTCCTAACAAGGGCGCCTCTAAATACATGAGGCACACACTGGGAAACCTAAGTGAAAGAATGGATGCATCTACAATTATAGTGGGAGGTTTTAATACACCATTATCAACTCTGGACAGAACATCTCTAAAGAGAATCACTAAAGAAACAAAACATTTGTACAGTATATTAGAGTAGCTGGATCTAATAGACATAGGCAGATTATTACACCCAAACACAGCAGGATATACATTTCTCTCAAGTGGACATGGATCATTCTCAAGATAGACTATATGCTAGGCAACAAAGAAAGGATTAATGAATTCAGAAAGATAGAAATCATACAAAATAATATCTCTGTCCACAGTGGAGTGAAGCTGGAAATCTGCAAGGGCCAGAGGCCCAGATTTCACACCAATATATGGAAATTAAACAGAACACCATTAGAAAAACAGTGGGTCAAAGAGGAAATCTCAAAACAAATCAATAACTACCTTGAAACAAATGATAATGGTAACACAACATACCAAAACTTATGGGATGCAGCAAAAGCAGTATTGAGAGGGAAATTTATAGCCATAAATTCATACATCAAAAAAGAAGACAGAGCAAAAATTGAAGAACTAACTGCACATCTGGAGGAATTAGCAAAAAACAACAAAATAATCCAACAGTAAGGAGAAAGAGAGAAATAACAAAGATAAGAGCAGAACTAAAAGAAATAGAAAAGAAGAAAGCACTTAAAAAGATAAACAAGACAAAAGCTGGTTTGTTGAGATAGATAAAATTGAGAAACCTTTAGCGAGACAAACAAAGAAAAAAACAGAGAAGATGCAAATACACAAAATAAGAAATGAGAAAGGAGATATCACCACTGACCCCACAGAAATAAAGACAATCATAAAGGATACGCTGAAAAACTATATTCCAACAAAAATGACAATTCAGAGGAAATGGACAAATTCCTAGAAACACATAAGAAGCCTATATTGTCGAAAGAAGAAATTGATGATCTAAGAAAAAAATTCTCAAGTAAAGAAATAGAATCAGTCATTAAAAACCTCCCAACTAAGAAGAGTCCATGGCCAGACGGCTTCACAGGTGAATTCTACAATATTCCGGAAAGAACTAACACCTATCCTGCTGAAACTCTTCCAAAAAATCAAAACAGAAGGAACATTGCTTAACTCATTCTATGATGCCAACATTACCCTAGTACTAAAGCCAAACAAAGACACCACAAGAAAGGAAAATTACAGACCAATATCTCTAATGAACCTAGATGCAAAAATACTTAACAAAATACTTGCTAATCGTATTCAACAACACATTAAATGAATTATACATCATGAACAAGTGGGATTCATTCCAGGTATGCAAGGATGGTTCAACATAAGAAAATCAATCAATGTAATACACCATATAAACAGATTGATTATATCTATAGATGCAGAAAAAGCATTTGACAAAATATAGCACACTTTCTTGATAAAAACACTCCAAAAGATCAGAATACAGGGAAATTTTTTGAACATGATAAAGAGTATACATGAAATAAACACAGCCAACATCATTTACAATGGAGAAATGCTAAAATCCTTCCCTATAAAGTCAGGAACAACACAAGGATGCCCACTCTCTCCCCTTCTATTTAACATTGTCTTAGAAGTACTTGCTCAAGCACTGAGGCAATAACCAAATATAAAAGGCATTCAAATTGGAAAGGAAGAAGACAAAATTTCATAATTTGCAGATGACATGATGCTATGCATAGAAAACCCTGAGAGGTCTACAACAAAGCTTCTAGAGCTCATAAATGAGTTTAGTAAAGTTGCAGGTTATACGATCAATGCGCAAAAATCAGTAGCATTTCTGTACACAAATAATGAGCAAAATCAGGAGGAAATCAAGAAACGAATACCATTCACAATAGTAAATTTAAAAATCAAATATTTAGGAATAAATTTAACTAAAGATGTAAAAAATTTATATACTGATAACTATACAAGACCGTTCAAGGAAATCAAAGAAGACCTAAATAAATGGGAGAATATTTCCTGTTCATGGATAGGAAGACTGAATATTATTAAGATGTCTATCCTACCAAAACTGATCTACACATTCAATTCAATCCCAATAAAAATCAACACAGCCTTCTTTAAGGAACTAGAAAAACTAACTATGAAATTTACTTGGAAAGGTAAGAGGCCCCAAATAGCCAAAGACATTTGGAAAAAGAAAAATAAAATTGGAGGAATTACACTACCTGACTTCAAAACATATTACAAAGCTACAGTAGTGAAAACAGCATGGTGTTGGCATAAGGAGAGACACACAGACCAATTGAATAGAATTGAAATTTCTGATAAAGAACCTCATATATATAGCCATATAATATTCAATAAAGCCACCAAAGTCTCTCAAGCGGGAGAAAATGGCCTATTCAACAAATGGTGCCTGGAGAACTGGATATCCATACGTAGAAGAATGAAAGAGGATTACCATCTCACATCTTAAACAAAGATCAACTCAAGATGGATCAAAGACCTAAATATAAAACCCAAGATCATAAAGACTTTGGAAAGCAGTGTAGGGAAACATCTACCAGACCTTGTAATAGGAAATGGCTTCATGAACATCACACCAAAAGCACGAGCAGCAAAAGAACAAATAGATAAATGGGACTTCCTCAAAATTAAAGCCTTCTGCACCTCAAAGTAGTTTCTCAAGGAAGTAAAAACAGAGCCTACACAATGGGAGAAAATATTTGGCAACCGTATACATGATAGGAGACTTGTAACTTGAAT
This sequence comes from Dasypus novemcinctus, assembly GCF_030445035.2. Taxonomy (NCBI): domain Eukaryota; kingdom Metazoa; phylum Chordata; class Mammalia; order Cingulata; family Dasypodidae; genus Dasypus; species Dasypus novemcinctus. Next base: position 65,388,867 of record NC_080704.1, on the reverse strand, counting down.
ATATAAAGAACTCCTATATCTTGAAATTAAAAAGATAAAAAACCCATTTAAAAAATGAGAGAATGATTTAAACAGACACTTCTCCAAAGAAGAAATACAAATGGCTAAAAAGCACATGAAAACATTCTCCAAATCTTTAGCTATCAGGGAAATGCAAATCAAAACTACAATGATATACTATCTTACTCCCATAAGATTGGCAGCTATGAAAAAAATAGTAGAATACAAATGCTGGAGAGGATGTGAAGAAAGGGGAACACTCATCCACAGCTGGTGGGAATGCAGAAGGATCCAACCATTCTGGAGGACAGTTTGGCGGTTTCTCAAAAAACTAGCCATAGATTTGCCATATGACCCAGCAATACCACTGCTGGATATATACCCAGCAGAACTGAAAACAAGGACACAAACCGATATATGCACACCAATGTTCATAGCAGCATTGTTCACTATCGCCAAAAGTTGGAATCAACCCAAATGCCCATCAACAGATGAGTGGATTGGTAAAATGTGGTATATACATACAATGGACTTCATACATACTCGACTTCAAGAACAAATACACTACAAACACACGTAATAACATGGATGAATCTTGAGAACCTTATGTTGAGTGAAGGAACCCAGGCATTGAAGGACAAATACTACATGACCTCAATGATATGAAATAAGTAAACCAAGCTGCCTCAGAGAGCTGCAGACTGGAAGATAGGCTTACAGGAAATCGGGGGGTAGAGGAAGGATATAATCTGACATCTACATGGGGGAAATCTATGATAAACTGGAGGTAAGTATGTGTACAAGGAATGGATAAAATGGGGGCATAGGGTTACTTTTGGGTGGGGCTTGTGGGCTTGATGGGGTAGGGATGGGAGAATGGTTGATATTGCCCAAGAAAATGGTGGGAGGGTCAGGCAACATATGAACATAGGATAATATCAGGTGTTCATTAAGAATATAATGCTGAGAAAACCTTTTCAAAATATAATTAGGAAAGTTACCTGCTTAAGATACTTAAAGGGATAATCTGATGTAAGAGAGACTCCTAGGGAATATGTGAATGCTCATTTTGCCAGATTGAGTTATACCATTGGGTAGAGACCCATATAGTGAGAGTGAAGGTATACCTACATCCTGGGGAGGACTAATGCCATCAAATAGAGGGAACTGTATCTCTCAAGAGAAATGGTGGCTCCCGGGGCATTAGGGCAGTTGAGAAAGTCAAGCCCTCAACACTGTTGCAAGTATCTCTGCACATGGCTCCTCAAGAAATGAAAATTGACTGTCATTGTGGGCCCCAAGTGGAGGGGGAAATAGATATTGAATAGATGGAACCAAAGTAAATGTGAGGGCATTAGAAGTGTTTCACAAGAGTACACGAGGATAGATATAAAACATGTAATATTATACCAAAAACTTATAGGGTCCAACAGACTAATAATGTAAATCATAATGTAAAACATAGGATAACTAAAAATTTAGAAAATTGTATAGCCCAAATTATAAACAACATTGTAAACACAAATGTTACCTCGTTTGAAAGCTATTGTCTCAATATCTGTACATCAGTTTCAGTAAATATGGTATGAATATGTATAAAGATTATTGCTGTTGAAGGGAAACGATTTTAATTGGATATGTGGGAGTACTGTATATTGTATATATAAATTACTGTGATCTATGGCTCGTGTGAAGAGAAGCTCAATAATTTGGAAAAAAGAAAAGAAAATGATAGGATGTAGAATTTTTCCAGATCAATATGTATTCTCTACCTAACCTTTAAACTCATCGGTATATTCCATTTTATTATTAAGGGAACCTGGCATTATATTGGGCTTCACTTTTCAGGAAGTTTTGGATCACAGAGTGGTTCAACAATGGCAGTGGAGGAATACTGGTATGGGATGTTATTGACAGGGGACATAGGGTTGACAGGGAGTTATACAGGGCATGTGTCTGGGGTGCATGGAGATGTTTGTATATACTCATAGTGAAACAATTAAAAACAACAGCTGGGGGGTACTGGGTTCCTGGCCAGAGGGGCTCTGTCGTTGTCCCTAAGGGAGCAGCGGCAGTCCCCCGGGGGCAACGGCAAAGACCAGGAAGAAATGAGGGTCCAACAGTGAGTCCCTGATACAAATGACTATGCTTGTGAGCCTATACACCTGAAATAAGAACAAGGCCTAGAGCAGCACTGTGCCTAAGAGTTCCCTCCTGGCAGCCTCCATGTTCTCAAATGGGGCCAGTCTCAAAGCTAAACTCAGCATGTAAATGCACTGCCTTCCCCCTAGCATGGGATATGACACTGGGGGATGAGCATCCCTGGTGCCGAGGGATCACTACCAAGTACCAGCTGATGATGTAACTAGAAAATGACCTTAAATAAAAGGTTCAACGTGGACCAGCAGAATATCCCTGTCTACGTGTACTAACAGGAGTTAAAAATGCTTTTTGAACAAAATTAAGGGGAAAATGGAAAGGACAATTGAGTTTATATGGCTATCAGTCTCTAAAAAAGAGTCTGGAGGTTGTCAGAAGGATTGCCCTTATGCACACCTGAGCGAGTCTTAGAGACAGTTAAAGTAGATACAACCCCATGCATTGGTTCTTCTGAGGGCTAAAGAGACCCATAGGTTTTATTGTTATGGCAGATGGAGTTTACTGCCATTTCAGTTGGCCCTTCTTTGGAGTTCGTGTCTCTGCGTGATGCAGCGGGACTCAGATGTGATCTCTTTTCACAAGACTTTCCTGTTACTTTACTAGAATTGTAGTTGGTGCTGGGGTTTAAGATATATCTAGGGGATCTGAATCTCTGGACTGACAATATGATAACCAGGTCCTGAGCCTCAACAGACTTCAGCTCCTACACTCTGGTTTATTGGACTTACCCCACTCAGCTAGCATGGATTTGAAGAAGGTCAACCACCACACCAGGAATCTAGAGTGCCTACAACTGAAAGCAGGAGGATTGCATCCAGTATGCATGTGGAATCTAAGCCCCCTCTTGACATAGATGTGGAATGGACACAACCAATCCAAGTTCCACAGGAAGGAGGAATACAGTAAGGATTAGAGTGGACTTACTGATATTCTATTCATGAACTATTGTGGTTAGTAATTGAGAAAATGTGGCATTGGTGTGGAAAAAGTGGCCATGGTAGCTGCTTGGTGCGGGGAATGGGAGGAAGAGATGAGATGTGGAGGCATTTTCAGGACTTGGAGTTGTCCTGGGTGGTGCTGCAGGGACAATTACCGGACATTGTAGATCCTCCCATGGCTCACTGGTTGGAACGTGCGAGAGTATGGGTTATGATGTGGACCATTGACCATGAGGTGCAGCAATGCCCAGAGATGTACTCACCAAATGCAATGAATGTGTTATGATGATGGGGTAGCGTTTGGCTGTGATGGGAGTGGTGGGGTGGGGGCGGTGGGGGTGAATGGGGACCTCATATTTTTTGAATGTAATATTTTTAAAAAATGAATAAAAATATAAAAAATAAAAAAATAAAATAAATAAAAATAAAAAAATAAAACTGATCCAAATAGTAAAGGAAGAAGTCAAAATTTCACTATTTGCAGATGACATGATCCTACACATAGAAAGCCCTTAGATGTCTACAACAAAGCTTCTACAACTCATAAATGAGTTTAGTAAAGTCGCAGGATATAAGATCAAAGCACAAAATTTAGTAGCATTTCTGTATACAGATGATGAGCAATCTGAGGAGAAATCAATACACAAATACAATTTACAATAGTAAATTAAAAGATCAAGTACCTAGGGAAAAATTTAACTAAAGATGTAAAAGACATACACAGAAAACTACATAACACTGTTCAAAGAAATCAAAGAAGACCTAAATAAATGGAAGGAAATTCCCTGTTCATGGATAAGAAGACCAAATGAAACTGAATAGGAAGAATAAATAATTAAGATGACTATCCTACATAAATTGGTCTTCAAATTCAATGCAATCCCAATAAAAATCAACACAGGTTTTTAAAATGAACTAGAAAAACTAACTATGAAATTTATTTGAGATGGAAAGAGGATCCAAATAGCCAAAGACATATTGAAAAGGAAAAATGAAACTGGAGGAATCATACTACCAGACTTCAAAACATAGTACAAAGCTACAATATTGAAAACAGCATGGTATTGACACAAGGATAGACACACTGACCAATGAAACTGAATTGAGAGTTCTGATATAAATACTCATATATACACTAATCTGATATTCAACAAGTCCAACAAGCCCACTCAATTGGGAGAAAATGGCCTCTTCAACAAATGGTCCCAAGCAAATTGGATATCCATATGCAAAAGAAGGAAAGAGGATTACCATCTCACACCTTATACAAAAATCAACTCAAGATTCATCAAAGACCTAAATATAAGAGCCAAGACCATAAATACCTTGGAAAACAATGTAGGGAAGCATCTACAGGACCTTGTAGTAGGAAATGGCTTCATGAACTTCACATCCAATGCATGAGCAGAAAAGAACAAATAGATAAATTTGTTCAAAATTGTTCAAAATTAAAGGGTTTTGCACCTCAAAGGAGTTTGTCAAGATAGTGAAAAGAGGGCCTACACAATGGGAGAAAATATTTGGTAACCATATATCTGATAGGAGACATATATCTTGTATATATAAAAACTCCTTTATCTCAAAAACAAAAGGACAAACAACACATTTAAAAAATGGTAAAAAGACTTGAACCGATGCTTCTCTAAAGAAGAATATAAATGGCTAAAAAGCACATGAAAAATGATGAAAATCACTAGCTATTAGGGAAATGCAAATCAAAACTACAATGAGATACCACCTTACTCCCATAAGACTGGCAGCTACCCAAAAAAACCAGAAGACTACAAGTGCTGTAGAGGATGTAGAGTAATAGGGACACTCATCCACTGCTGGTGGAATGCAGAAGGATCCAGCCATTCTGGAGGACAGTTTGGGAGTTTCTCAAAAAGTTAGCTGTAAATTTCCATATGACCCAGCAATTCCACTGCTGGGTATATAACCAGAAAAAATGAAAATAAAGACACAAACCTATATAAGCACACCTGTGTTCATAGCAGTATTATTCATTATTGCCAAAGTTTGAAACAACTCAAATGCCTAACAACAGATGAATGGATAAATAAAATGTGGTTTATACATATAATGGGTTATAACTCAGCTGAAAGAAGGAATACAATACAAGCACATGTGATAACATGGATTAATCTTGAGGATCTTATGTTGAGTGAAGTAAGCTAGTCTTTGAAGGACAAATACTACCTTACCTCTCTGATATGAAACAAGCAAACTGAGCTGTCTCAGAGAGCTAGAAACTGGAAGATAGGCTTAAAGAAATTTGGGGGGAGAGGAAGGTTGCATGCTGTTGCCTATATGGGTGAAGTCTATGTTAACCTGGAGGTAAGTATTTGTACAGGGAAGGGATAAGATGGGGGCATAGGGATACCTCTGGGTGGGGCCTTGTGGGCATGAGGGTGGCTTGGTTTTGGAAAATGGGTCAGATGGCCCAAGGAAATGGAGGGAGGGCTGTGGGGAACAGTTGAATATGGGGGAATATCAGGTATATGGTTGAAACTATAATGTTGTGAAAACTCTTTAGAAAATATAATAAGGTAGGATGACGTGTTTATGGTGCTTAAGGGGGAACATCTGGTACAGGGGCAAGCTTCTAGGGAGTGTGTGAGTGTTCATTTTGCCATTGAGAGTTATGTCATTCGGTGGAGAACCATACAATGAGTGTGAAGATGTACCCACATCCTGGGGAGACCTGATGTTCCCAGTAGATGGAATTGTGTCTCTAAAGAAAATGGGTGGCTCCCAATTAGTTAGAGAAGTCTAGTACGTCAAGCCCTCAGCATTGTTGCAGTATTTGTAAATCTGATTGCTCAATTAGTGAAGACTGATTTTCACTGTAGGCCCTGAGGAATAGGGTATGGAATATATGGAAGCAGGGCAACTGGGGGGCAGTGGAAGTGCTTCAAAAAATTATGCAATGATGGATATAGGACATGTTAACTTACACCAAAAGAATATGAAAGTGTATAAGCTAAAATGTAAACCATAATGTAAAACTAAAAATTTAGAAATTTATACAGTCTAAAATATAAACTATAATGTAAACCAAAATGGAACCATGTTTTATGTTTCAAAATCTGTACCTCAGTTGCAGCAAATATAACATACACGTGTAAAAACATCATTGCTGGGGAAAGGTGCAAAGGTTTGATGTTGGATATATGGGAGTCCCTATATTGTGTATGCCAATTACCATGATCTAATTTTTTTTAAGAGAAATTAAAAATAAAAAAAAATAAAACAGGATGTAGACACTGAGGAAGAAATGGAAGAAAGTGCCTTGCCACTGTACATACAGAGCAACACCTATTACAGTGATGAAAGGCAAAATGTTAGAAACAAAGCTTTATAGTATTATTCATTTTATTAATACAACAATTTATTTTAACTTTATTTTAGTATTTCTAAATTATCATGTATTCTTTTTCTAAACTTTAAACCCATCACTATATTTCAATATCTTATTGATTTTGTCAATATTTTAGGCTTCATTGTTAGAGAAGCTTTGGACCACAGAGAGGTTCAACTATGGCAGGGGAGGAAAACTAGTGTGGGGTGTTTTGATAGGGGAACGTAGATGTGGGGGAGTTCTCCAGTGCATGTATATGGAGGGCATAGAAACGTTCTGATGTTTGTTGGGTGGTTTTATAGTAGTTACAGTTACAAATGTTAACTGAGAGAGTGCTGAGTTCCTACCCAGGGGATCTCTGTCACATTCCCCAATGGAACAACAATAATCCCCCAAGTGCAATGGCAAAGAGCAACAGGGAAAGATGGTCCTATAATGAGCTCTTGATACTGTTGACTATTCTTATGAACCTGTGTGCCTGCAATATGAACTAGACCTAGAGCTACAGAGTGTCTAATAGTTAACTCCTGAAAGCCTCCATGTTGCTCAAATAGGGCCACTCTCTAAGCCAAATTCAACCTGTAAATGCATTACCTTACCCCCAGCATGCAGTATGACTCCTGGGGATGAGCCTCCCTGGTGCCAAGGAATTACTCCCTATCACTAACTGGTGATATAATTAGAAAGAGACATTGAATAAAAGGGTCAATTCAGACCAGCAGAATATCTCAACCTATGTGTTGGATCAAGTGTTAAAAACTGCTTTTTAACCTTGAATAAGGGGGAGAAATGGCATAGACAAATGAGTTTATAAGGCTAAGATTCTTCCAAAAAGATTCCAGAGGTCATCAGAGGAGTCACACTTACACAAAACTCAGCAGGACCCCAGAAAAAGCCAAAGTAGATAAAACCCTTGGTACTGGTTCTCCTGAAGGCTATGGAGATCCACAGTGAATGTGGTCATGGCAGATGGATTTGGAGTTCTTTGCCATGTCAGAGGGCCCTACTTTGAAATTTGTTCTCCTGATAGTGATGGAGCTGGACTCAGTTTGACCTTTCTACGCATGCCTCTTCTGTCACTTTTACTGAAACTGTGATTGGTGCTAGGGATGGTGCATACTCGGGAGACTTGAATCTCTGGCCTGCCCATGTGCCAGCTGGGCCCTGAGCCTCATCAGAGTTGCAATTCCTACTCTTTGGTTCATTGGACTTACCCAGGTGTATTAATAGGGAGGGGAAGTTGGTCAACCATCACACCAGAGAACTAAGGGTGCCATCTGCAAGCAGAGGAATTGCATCCATCATCCATGTGGAATCTAAGCCCCCTCTTGATCTTGAGGTGGAATGGACATCACCATCCCAAAGTCCACAGAAAGGAGGAATAAAATAGGGATTAGAGTGTACTTACTGAATTCTAGTATAAAACTATTGTGACTAGTAATAGAGGAAATTGTAGTATTGAGGTAGAGAATGTGACCACGGTAGTTGCTGAGGGCAGGGAGAGGGAAGAAGAGATGTGATGTGGGGTATTTTTGGCACTTTGAGTTGTCCTAAATGATATTGCAGTGTCAGATACTGGATTTTATATATCCTGCCATAACCCAGTGAATGTACTGGCGTAGAGTGTGAATTGCAGGGTGAACTATTATACATGTGGTTTAGCAGGGCTCCAAAATGTGTTCACCATGTGCGATGAGTGTGCCACAATTTTGGGGAGGTTGTTGGTGTGAGAGGAGTGGGGTGGGATGTGAGTGGTATATGGGAAACTCTTCTATTTTTTAATGTAACATTTTTTGGGGGGATGAATATATCTTCAAAAAATATAATTTACAAAAATGACGGTGTGGGGGGATGGGGAGTGGGTTATATGAGAATCTCTTATGTTTTTTATGCTTTTTTATGATTATCAATGTAACATTCTTTGTGGTCTGGTCTATTAACTTTACTTTTAAAAAGTGTAAATAAATAAATAATTAAATAAACATGTACATACAAATACAGGGGAAAAAGATGTTATATGTCATAAAATTAACCAGTTTTTCTTATCACTTATATTGTTTTGCTCTGATGCTTCTCTAAAAGTGCACACAATCAGCTATAGATCAAATCTTGATCTTCAAAAAATGAAAAGAAAATCCAGGTAAGTCTGTACATTATATTATACCTATTAAGTAGCAGAGCCCTAATAAAATGTAAAAGAGAAACAAGAAAACCTTCTGGTATGGTCTATGGTTAAAAACCTCAATGTAAGTTCATTTGTAAATGTTTTTACATCTGAAAATAGCTTCATTTAAAAATGATCATAAAAAACATAGGGCATAGATTGTAAACTCTCACAACAATCACATATATTTTTGAACTTTAATTTTTATTTCTAAGCTTTAAAATCCTCTACTCTTTGTGTTTAACATAATAGCTCCATAGAATTGTTAAGGTCCTGTGTGACACCAGAAACTTAGAGCTAAAATTAACAATCACCAAAGATGCTGAAAAAGCAGAATTAATTCTAAAAAGCCACCCCAATTACAGAAGACAAAAGGAACCAGACCTCAATTAAAAGGTAAATGAGTCTAATGCAAAGACTAAGGAGAATCAGGACACAGGAAAAAGAATATTATTGATATTTTAAAACTTTAAATACTATAGGGACCAGAAACAAGAAATTCATTTCGTCAAGAAAATTCTTTAAACTTTTGTCAAACACTACCTAATTTAACATATTTTTAAAGCATATATTTATTTGTATTTATTTCTCTCCCCTCCCCCCATTGTCTGCTCTTTGTGTCCATTCACTGTGTGTTCTTCTGTATCTGCTTGCATTCTTGTCAGTGGAACAAGGAATCTGTGGCTCTTTTTGTTGCATCATCTTGCTGCATCAGCTCTGTGTGTGTGTGGTGCCACTCCTGGACAGGCTGCACTTTTTTCACATGGTGCATGCAGGGAGCACTCCTAGCATGTGGGGGTCCCCTATGTGGGGGACACCCCTGTGTGGCATGACACTCCTTGCGTGCATCAGCACTGTACATGGGATGGCTCACCACATGGGTCAGGAGGCCTTGGGTTTGAACCCTGGACTTCCTATATGATAGGCAGATGCTCTATCAGTTGAGCCAAATCTGTTTCCCTAACCTATTTAGCTTATTTAAATAGCATCAGTAACATAAAACCTAAAATAATAAATTTGATTGGGATATTCTGTACAGAATTGTAATACTGCAATGCATTTCAAAGTGTTTGTAGTATAAGATAGAAAGATATTTGAAAAGTCCCATAAGGGACTGGTGAAATCATAAAAATATGAAACTTCTTCACTTGGGAATTTCCTACTATTCTCTCAAATAATAAGATCTCCCAATTTATTGAAATTGTAGAATTCTGTAAGGTAAACCTTCAAAAAGGAAACATGCTAGCCAGCTGGACCCTTTGTCTCAAGACTTGCACTCATGAAACTTATTTCTGTAATGAAGAATATAAACCTAAGTATAATTAATGCCTAAGAATCACCTCTAAAGAACTCCTTCGTTATTCAAATGTGCCCTACCTTTCTAAGTCAAACTCTCACTGCCTTCCCCTCCAAGTGGAATGGGACTTCCAGTGACAAAGTTTCCCTGGCAACACTGGATTTGATTTCCAGGGGTTTTTCCTGGCAATGCAGAACTTGATAACTCCCAGGAAGGGTTTCCTGGACAATGTGGGATTAGACCAAAATGGGGGGTGGGGGGAGAAATAAAACAGAATAAAGTTTTAATGGCTAAGAGATTTCAAACAGAGTTGGGAGTTTATTCTGGAGTTTATTCTTCTTCAAGTCTCAGACAGATATCACAAATTGCCATAGTATACAAAGCCTCAAAATGTGCTAAATTTCCTCAAAAATAAAATCCTATTTCCATTCCATATTACAAGTAAGTCCAATAATAGCATTGTTAATAATTACAAACATAGTCATTGTTAAAGTTTATAACTCCATTTTATCTGTTTTGCCAAAATAAAATAACAAAAAAGACATTAACAGTTCAACAGAAACCCGAGGTCAAAGAGTAGGTGCAGTTGCAAACTAAAAATGTTCCATTCTTCAACACCTAGGAATATGAGAACATCACACCTTAAGAAGTAACTAGGATGGTCTATGACCATAAATCCCTCAAAATTAAGAAATTAGCAAAATAATATTGATTTGTAACCAAAAAATTAACAACACATGTTGGCTCACTGAACTGTAATTTTTTCTTTACTTTTTAAAGTTATATTAAAAAATATGAGGTCCCTATATACCCCCCACCCACCTCACCCCACTCCACCCCCATAACAACAATCTCTTCCACCATCATGAGACATTCATTGCATTTAGTGAATACATCTCTGAGCACCGCTGCACCTCATGGTCAATAGTCCACATCATAGCCCACACTCTCCCACAGTCCACCCAGTGGGTTATGGGAGGACATACAATGTCTGGGAACTGTCCCCACAGCACCACCCAGGAAAACTGCAAGTCCCAAAAATACCCCCACATCACATCTCTTCCTCCCACTCCCTACCTCCAGCAACCACCATGGCCACTTTCTGCACACCAATGCCACATTTACTTCGATTAGTTATAACAAACTTCATGAATAGAATATCAGTAAATCCACTCTAATCCAAACTATTCCTCCATCCTGTGGACCTTGGAATGGTTGTGTCCACTCCACATCTATATCAAGAGGAGGCTTAGATTCCACATGGATGCTGGATGTAATTCTCCTGCTTTCAGTTGTAGGCACTCTTCGCTCCCTGGTGTGGTGGTCAACCTTCTTCACCTCCATGTTAGCTGAGTGGGGTAAGTCCAATAAACCAGAGTGTAGGAGTTGTAAGTCTGTTGAAGCTCTAGGTCTGGCTGTCACATGGTCAGTACAGAGATTCAGGCCCCCTGGGTATACACTAAACCACAGCACCAAATACAGTTCCAGTAAAAGTAACAGGAGAGGCTTGTGGACAAAGATCACATCTGAGTCCAGCTCCATCACACAGAAACACAGACTCCAAAGTAGGGCCAACTGACATGGCACTGAACTCCATCTGCCATGATCATAGAACCTGTGGGTCTTTGCATACCTCAAAAAACCAATACCTGACATGGTATCTACTTTACTGTCTTTGGGACACTACTGAGGTGTGCATAAGGGCGACCCCTCTGATAATCTCCCAGCTCTTTTTGGAGACTCATAGCCATATAAATCCATTTGTCCTTTACATTTCCCCCTTGTACTCAGGTCAAAAAGCATTTTTAACTCCTGATATTATATGTAGACTGAGATATTCTGCTGGTCCGAGTTGATCCTTTTATTCAAGGTCATTTTCTAGTTACATCATCAGCTGGTACTTGGTAGTAATCCCTCCACACCAGGGAGGCTCATCCCTGGGAGTAATGTCCCACGCTGGGTGGAAGGCAACACATTTGCATGATGAGTTTGGCTTCAAGATTGGCTACATTTGAGCAACATGGAGGCTCTCAGGAGGTAACTCTTAGTCATCTTGCAGCTCTAGGCCTTGCTCTTATTTCCGGTGCACAGGCTACAAGCATAGTCATTAGTATCAAGGGCTCATTGTTGGACCTTCCTTCTTTTTGGTTTTTGCTGATGCACTTGGGGGATTGTTGCTGTTCCTTTAGGGACTGTTAGTGAGCTCCCCTGGCTAGGAAACCAACACTCCCTCAGTTGTTGTTTTTAATTGTAACCACTATGAAAATATCCAAACATTTTTATGTACCCAGGATATATGCCCTGGAGAACTCCCTGCCAACAATATGACCCCTGTCAATAACATCCCACACCAGTATTCCTCCCCTACTGTTGTTGAACCACTCTGTGATTCAAAACTTCTTCAGAAAAGAAGCCCAAAATATTGCCAGGTTCCAGTAAGAGTAAAATTGAATATAGTGATGAGTTTAAAGGTTAGATATAGAATACATATTCATTTAGAAAAATTAAGGGAAGTGACTTCGTCCAGTTGTTAGGGCATCTGACATCCACATGGGAGGTCCGCAGTTCAAACCTTGGGCCTCCTTGACCCATGTGGAGCTGGCCCATACACAGTGCAGATGCGTGCAAGTATTGTCGTGCCACACAGGGATTTCCCCCACATAGGGGACCCCCATGCACAAAGAGTGCGCCATGTAAGGAGAGCCTCCCAGCACGAAAGAAAGTGCAGCCTGCCCAGGAATGGTGCTGCACACACCGAGAGCTGACACACAAGATGAAGCATAAAAAAGAAACACAGATTCCCATGCCACTGACAACAACCAACAGAAGCGGACAAAGAATAAGACACAGCAAACATACACAGAGAACAGATAGCCAGGGTGGGGGTGGAAGGGGAGAGAAATAAATAAATAAATCTTCAAGAAAAGAAAAAGAAAACTTAAGGTAAAAATAAATTGGGGTATCAAAAAATTTAAAACTCAAAAGTTTTTTTTGATGTTTTGCCTTCCATCACTACAATAATTGTTGCCCTGTATGCAAATTGGCAAGGTAAATTCTTCCGTCTTTTCCTCAGTGTCTACGGCCTTTCTTTTTCTTTTTTTCCCCTAATTATTGAGCTTATCTTCACAAAAGTTTTAGATCACAGTAATTCATATATAAAATATACAGTACTCCCACATATCCAACATAAATCCCTTTTCCCTTTCAATGCTATAATCTTTTTACATACTCATAATATTTACTGAAACTGATGAACAGATATTGAGACAATAGCTTTCAAACAAGGTCACATTTGGGTTTATATTTTAGACTATACAATTCTCTAAATTTTTAGTTATCTTATGTTTTACATTATGATTTCCATTTTAGCCAACCAGCCCCTATACATTTTTGGTGTAAATTAACATGTCTTCTATCCATCCTTTTGTAATCATGTGGAACACTTCTTTGCCCACACAGTAACATTGATTCCATCTATTCAATACCTCTTTCCCCCTCCCCTCATGGTCCACAGTGACAGTCAATCTTCATTGCTTGAAGGGCCATGTTCAGAGATACTTGCAACAGTGCTGAGGGTTTGACATGCTCAACTGCCCTAATCCACTGGGAGCCACTATTTCTCTCGAGAGATACGTTTCCCTCTATTTGAGAACATCAGTCCTCCCCTGGAAGTGGGTATACCTTCACTGTCATTATATGGGTCTCTATTCAATTATATAATCCACTATGACAAAAAGATCACTCACATGCTCCCTAGGAGCTTATCCTGCCTCAGATTATCCTCTTTAAGCTCTTAAAGAGGTAACCTTCCTCATTTTATTTTTGAAAAATTTTCACAGCATTATACTCTCAACCAAATACCTCACAATACCCAATGTTCATATGTTCCCACACGTCCCCCCAATTTCTTGGGCAATATTACCCATCCTCCCATCCCTAGCCCCTCTCAAGCCCGCAGAGCCCCATCCAAAGGTAACCCGATCCCCGGATTTAATCCATTCCTTGTACAAATACTTACCTCCAGCTTATCCTAGATTTCACCCATGTAGGTGTCAGCTTACATCCTTCCTCTATCCCTCCCAATTTCCTTTAAGCCTATCATCCAGTCTTTAGCTCTCTGAGGCAGCTTGGTTTACTTATTTCATATCATTGAGGTCATGTAGTATTTGTTCTTCAATGCCTGGGTTGCTTCACTCAACATAAGGTTCTCAAGATTCATCCAGGTTATCACGTGAGTTTGTATTGCATTAATTCTTAAAGCTGAGTATTATTCCATTGTATGTATATACCACATACTGTTTATCCACTCATCTATTGATGGGCATTTGGGTTGATTCCACCTTTTGGCCATAGTGAACAATGCTGCTCTGAACCTTGTTGTGCATATATCGGTTTGTGTCCTTGTTTTCAGTTCTACTGGGTATATACCCAGCAGTGGAATTGCTGGGTCGTATGGCAAATCTATATCTAGTTTTTTGAGAAACCTCCAAACTCTCCTCCAGAATGGCTGGATGCTTCAACATTTCTACCAGCAGTGGATGAGTGTTCCCATTCCTCCCCATCCTCTCCAGCATTTATACTCTTCTGTTTTTTTTCATAGTTGCCAATCTTATGGGAGTAAGATGGTATCTCATTGCAGTTTTGATTTTCATTTCTCTAACAGCTAGAGATTTGGAGCATTTTTCATGTGCATTTTGACCATTTGTATTTCTTCTTTGGAAAGTGTCTGTTTAAATTTTCCCCCATTTTTTAAATAGGTTGTTTGTCTTTTTAGTTTCAAGATATAGGAGTTCTTTATATATGCAGGTTATAAGTCTCCAATCAGTTGTATGGTTACCAAATATTTTATCCCATTGTGTAGGCTTTCTTTTCACTTTCTTGACAAACTCCTTTGAGGTGCAGAAGGCTTTAATTTTGAGGAAGTCCCATTTATCTATTTGTTCTTTTGCCATTCGTGCTTTTGGTGTGAAGTTCATGAAGACCTTTCCTAATACAAGATCCTGTAGATGCTTCACTACACTGCATTCCAAAGTCATTATGGTCTTGGGTCTTATATTATGGATCTTTGATCCATCTTCAGTTGAATTTTGTATAAGGTGTGAGTTGGTAATCCTTTTTCATTCTTTTACATATGGATACGCAGTTCTCCAGGCACCATTCATTGAATAGGCCATTCTCTCCCAGTTGAGAGGGCTTGGTGGTTTTATCAAATATTATATGACTATATATATGAGGATCTATATCAGAACTCTCAATTTAGTTCCATTGGTCTGTGTGTCTCTCCTTGTGCCAATACCATGCTGTTTTCCCTACTGTAGCTTTGTAGTATGTTTTGAAATCAGGTAGTGTAATTCTTCGAATTTTGTTTTTATTTTTCAATATGTCTTTGGCGATTTGGGGCCACTTTCCTTTCGAAATGAATTTCATAGCTAGCATGTCTAGTTCATTAAAGAATGCTGTGCTGATTTTTATTGGAATTGCATTCAGTGTGTAGATCAGTTTTTGTAGGATATACATCTTAATAATATTCAGTTTTTCTGTCCATGTACAGGGAATATTCTTCCATTTATTTAGGTCTTCTTTGATATCCTTGAACAGTGTTGTGTAGTTCTCTGTGTATAAGTTTTTTACATCTTTAGTTAAAATTTTCCTTATGTATTTGATTTTTTAATTTACTATTGTGAATGGTATTTGTTTCTTGAATTCCACATGAGCTTGCTCATTATTGGTGTACAGACACGCTACTGATTTTTGCGCATTGATCTTATAACCTGCGACTTTACTAAACTCATTTATGAGTTCTAGAAGCTTTGTTGCAGATCTCTCAGGATTTTCTATGAATAGGATCATGTCATCTGCAAACAATGAAATTTTTACTTCTTCCTTTCCAATTTGAATGTCTTTTATATCTGGTTATTGTCTCAGTGCTCGAGGAAGTACTTCTAAGTCAATGTTAAATAGAAGAGGAGATAGTGGGCATCCTTGTCTTGTTCCTGATCTTAGAGGGAAAGATTTTAGGTTTCACAATTGTAAACAATGCTGGCTGTTGGTTTTTCATATATACTCTTTATCATGTTCAGGAAATTTCCTTGTATTCCAATCTTTTTCAGTGTTTTTTATTAAGAAAATGTGCTGTATTTTGTCAAATGCTTTTTCTGCATCTATAGATATAATCATGTGATTTTTCCCCCCTTCATTCTGTTTATATGGTGCATTACAATGATTGATTTTCTTATGTAGAACCATCCTTGCTTACCTGGAATGAATCCCACTTGGTCATGGTGTATAATTCATTTAATGTGTTGTTGAATAAGGTTAGCAAGTATTTTGTTGAGGAGTTTTGAGCCTAGGTTCATTAGAGATATTGGTCTGTAATTTTCCTTTCTTGTTGGGCCTTTTTTTGGCTTTGGTACTAGGGTAATATTGACATCATAAAATCATTTATGTAATCTTCCTTGTGTTTTGAATTCTTGGAAGAGTTTCAGGAAGATTGGCATTAATTCTTTCCAGAATGTTTTGTAGAATTCACCCGTGAAGCCATCTGGCCCAGGGCTTTTCTTAGTTGGGAAGTTTTTAATGACTGATTCTATGTCTTTACTTGTGATTGGTTTGTTGAGATCATCAATTTCTTCTTTCATCAATATAGGCTGTTTATGTGTTTCTAGGAATTTGTCCATTTCCTCTGAATTGTCATTTTTGTTGGAATATAGTTTTTCAAAGTATCCTCTTATGATAGTCTTTATCTCTTTGGGGTCATTGGTGATATCTCCTTTCTCATTTCTTATTTTGTGATTTTGCATCTTCTTTCTTTTTTCTTTTTTTGTTTAAATAAGGGTTTGTCAATTTTATTGATCTTCCCAAAGAACCAGGTCTTGGTTTTATCTTTTCAAATGCTTTCTTATTTTCTATTTAATTAAGTTCTGCTCTTATCTTTATTTCTTACTTTCTTCTTCCTGTGGGATTACTTTGTTGGTTTTTTACTAATTCCTCAAAATGTGCAATTTGTTCTTCAATTTTGTTCTTCCTTCTTTTTTGATGTATGAATTTATGGTGTTACATTTCCCTCTCAGTACTGCTTTTGCTGCATCCCATAGTTTTGGTATGTTGTGTTATCATTTTCATTAGTTTCAAGGTAGTTATTAATTTCTTTTGAGATTTCCTCTTTGCCCCACTGTTTTTCTAAAAATGTGCTGTTTAATTTCCATTATCTTGATGTGAATTCTGGGCCTCTGGCCTTTGCTGATTTCCAGCTTCACTCCTCTGTGGCCAGAAATATTATTTTGTATGATTTTGATCTTTCTGAATTCATTGAGCTTTACTTTGTGGCCTAGCATATGGTCTATTTTGGAGAATGATTCATGGGCACTTGATAAAAATGTATATCCTGTTGTATTCAGGTGTAATCATCTGTATATGTCTATTAGGTCCAGGTCCTCTAATATACTGTTCACCTTTTTTGTTTCTTTATTGATTCTCTTTTGAGATGTTCTGTCCAAAGTTGATAGTCATGAATTAAAGTCTCCCACTCTAATTGTAGAGGCATCTATTCTTTCACTTTGTTTTTCCAGTGTGTGCCTTACGTGTTTGGAGGCACCATTGTTAGGAACATAAATATTTATGATTGTTCATTCTTTCTGAAAGATAATCCCTTTCAATCATAAGTAGTATACATTTTTGTTTCTCACAATTATTTCACATTTTAAGTCTATTTTGTCTAATAATATAGCTACTCCTGCCTTTTATTGGTTATTGTTTGCCTGTAAGATTGTTTTCCAGCCATTCTCTTTCAACCCCCTTGAATCCCTGGGTCTAAGATGTGTTTCTCGTAGACACCATATAGATGGGTCATATTTCCTTATCCAATGTTCAAGTTTGAATCTTTTGTCAGGTAAGTTTAATCCATTGAAACATTGAAATTCAGTGTTATTACTTTCAAGGAATTTTTGATGTTAGCCATATTTTCTTTAGAGTTCTGTTTGTCATATTTTGCTTGTTTTTTTTCTTTCTCTTTTTGTCTTTTTATTGCTCTTACACTCTCCTCCAACTCTGCCTCTCCTGTTTTTTTCTTACTTTTTGCAGAACTCCCTTTAGTATTTCTTTAAGGGCAGGGTTCTTGTTGGCATACTCTTTTAATTTTGGTTTATCTGTGAATATTTTGAACTCTCCATCATTTTTGAATGCTAGCTTAGCTGGGTAGAGAATTCCTGGTTGGAAATTTTTTCTTTTAGTACCTTGACTATATCTTACCTCTGCCTTCTTGCCTCCATGGTTTCAGATGAGAAATCAGCACTTAACCTTAAGGAGCCTCCCTTGTATGTGATGGTTCTCTTTTCTTTTGCTGCTCTTAGAATATTTCCTTTGTCTTGAGCATTGGATAATTTTACAAGTATATGACGTGGGGTAGGCCTGTTGGGATTTATGGTGTTTGTGGTGCATTGTGCTTCTTGGACATGTACATCCATCTCTCTCAGTAGATTTGGGAAGTTTTCAGCCATTATTTCCTCCACCACCCCTTCTGTTCCCTTTCCCTACTCTTCTCCTTCTGAGATGCCTATAATATGTATATTTCTGTGTTTTGCATTGTCATTTTGGTCCCTAAGTCCCAGCTGGATTTTTCCTATATTTTTATCTTTAAGTTCTATTGTTTCATTTCAGATGAACTGTCTTCCATGTCGCTAATTCTCTCTTCTCCCTCTTCTAATCTACTTCTATTTGCTGAGAGTGTATTTTTGATTTCTTGAACTGTGGTGTTCATTACCATCATATCTGTTATCTTTTTGTGTTTATCTGCAATTTCCTCTCCAAATGTGTTCTTCGTATTGTTAATCTCTTCCTTTACTTCATTAAGTTGTTCTCTAATATATCTTTTGAGTGCTTTAATTACTTGTCTGATGTTCTGCTCTTCTTCCTGGTTGTTAGTTTGTTCATTGGATTCGGCCATGTTTTCCTGACTATTGGTTTGGTTTGTAGTTTTTTGTTGCTGTCTGGTCCTTTTATCTTGATGGGTTTAATCAGTTCCTTAGCTTGTCTACTCTTGGGGATTAATTAGTTGTTGTTCCTGTGTAAGTGTTATGTCTTCTTTTTGTCACTTTGTTTCTCTTACTCTATTTTCTTGTTTCTGGCTAACTTCACTTTGAAGGAAAATGTTAGGTCCAGGGATAGCAAAATTAGTAAGAAAAGGAAATATATAAAGTTGTATTGGTAACAAATTTTAACAGAGAAACAATGTGAGATCTAGGAGAGTGGATATTAGACTCATGCAAGTTCTGTAGAGTTATAGCAGTAAGTAGAGTACCTATAATGAGACAGTCAATTGAATATGGGGAGGAATATAGTATGAATTAAAAGGCCAGTGTTTTCATGAGAGATGGAAAGAAAAAAGAAAGACGATAATATCAAGAGTGGATAAGAGAAAGAAAACAGAACAACAGTATTAGAAATAAAAAGTCAGACAATTTGGGGGTCAAAGTAAGGGAGGTGGAATGTAAGAAAATCAGTAGATGATGAAGGATAGAAAGATTTAGGGGAAAGGGGATAGTGTAGGTGGATAAAATCAGTACACACAGAAAAGAGGAAATGGAGGATAAGCAAACACAGCAAATGTGAAGTGCTCCCTGCAGCACCTATTATATGAAGAAAATAAAAGCAAAGAAAAAGAGAGAAAAGGAAAAATAAAGAGAAGAGAAAAACGGAGGGCAAAGACAGGGGGGACAAGCAAGGAAAAGAAAAAGAAAAAAAAACTAAGTAAATGAAAAAGGTCCTTGGGGGGTAAAACAGGAGAAAAGACCAAGAGACAATGCAATATTAGGAACCAAAACAAGAACAAAAAAGAACCAACGTTTCAAGCTAGGAATCCTTTTAGCAATTAAATAAAATGCTTAGGGATCTGACCTTCCCCCTTTCTCCCTTTCTCACTTCTCTCTCTCCCAGGTTAGCAGGAAAGCTGCCTGAGAAGTCCAGTAGAGATTCAAGTGGGTCCTTGTTGAACCAACTCAACACAGAAGACTATGGCTTTTTATTTCCAGCGTGAGAGCACCTACACACCACCAGAAACCCCAAATATGCTATTGGAAGCTTGTATAGCACGTCCTACAATCCCTCCCCCTTAGGTGTGCTAGGGGAGGTCTAATTGTTTTTCTGACTCCACTTTCTCCCAGACCAAGTTTCCTATCCCAGGACGTTTAGGCAAATTGGGCTTCCTCAGCAGATTTGCCTCTACTTTCTTCCCAGACTCTCCCCTAGTCAGCTGATACACTCTTCAAAGCTCAATGAGAGAGAGAGAAAAAAACAACACAAAATGTGGAGGGCTAAGGTAATCAAGGACCTCAGACAGACTTCAGGGCATGGTGGATTCGGGAATGGGAAGTCCGTGATATTGCAGACTCAAGGTGTGTGAGTCTCTGGAGCATGGCCTACCAGGGTTTAGGGGTTACAGACCTGGGAACCATCCATCCAGTTAACATGGGGTTTGGGAACATCATAGCACAACAAAGTTTTCAGGGATCGCCATGGCTGGGCTGCTAGCCTTAGCAGGAGGGGTCCCAGCCACAACTTCTGACCTCCATGTCAGAAACCAAAAATTCTACTTCTTGCAAGAATCTCTTCTGTCACTGTCTCACCAAATCAACATCCAGACACCTCTTGCCCTGCAAGCCCCCAAAACAGCCCACTCAGGGTTTGGGAACACTGCAGCACAAGAAAGATTTCAGGGACCACTGGGGCTGGGCCACCAGCCCTGGGGGTAATGGTCCCACCCACAACTTCTGACCTCCATGTCAGAAACCAAAAATTCTACTTCTTGCAAGAATCTCTTCTGTCATTGTCTCACCAAATCGATGTCCAGACACATGCTGCCCTGCAAGCACCCAAAACAGCCTGGTCCAGCAGGATACCGACCCTACTCAACCACTTCTTTGCAGGAGAGATTATGATGTGCACTCACTCAGATGACATCTTTCCTGAACTGTATTTTAATCAAGTGGTAACCTTCTGAGATTTTACACTGAAGACAAAGGAAACTTCCAATAACTGTACTAGTCTACTTAATTATAGCGTTAATGCTTGTTAGCCTAAAATAGCCAGAAGCAAACATCTGTAACTGTTGTAAATCATTTTACTGTATCCCTGTGTCTTATTTCTTTATTGCTGATGCTGTGTTTTAAAACTACATGATGTATCATTCAAATCTTCTATAAATCTAGGTTATCAACACATGAGTTCCCCCTAAAACCCATATTAGTTCTTGGGGGAGTCAGAGGACTACCTTGACCAAAAGGAGGAATGTGAAATTGGAATGAAAAATAATTTTACTAACCCTCTTGATCTCCTTGAGATTTCATTTTATCCTGGAAATTACAGAGAAGAAATTGAGACTAATTGAAACAGGCTAACACACCAATGATCCTTTGTGGTGCTGATAAAGACCTCTGCCCCTACTAAACAGGAGAACTGTAACAAAGTCATCATATTAATGCCAAGAAGTCTGCCAAAATCTTGACAGTTTTCTGATTAATTGACAGACAGTCAAGGACTTCTTGGCCCAGTCAACTCACGGGCATCTTTCAGCTCACATAGTTCACACCCCCCTCACAGTGCACATCCCTCTCATCTCTCCTTATTCCCCCACATCCTTCCTTTTCTCAAGCAGCCATATATTACACTTCCACATCTCAACCTTTTCAGCAGGAACCTCTTTTAGCACAACTTCACATTAATGATACTTTAGCTTAAAATTACTCTACACCCCATTTTTAACAATCCGTATTGTGACATTTTGCATAAGTATTCTTGGATATATAACTAGTAGAGGGGTTGCTAGGTCATATGCAAATTCTATACATATTTTGTCAAATACCATTTCTGTATCAATTGGCAGGAACATGTGATTTTTCTCCTTTGATTTATTAAAATGGTGTATTACATTGATTGATTTTCTTGTCTTGAACCACCCTTGTATGCCTAGGATAAAATCGACTGAATCATGAGGAATAATTCCTTTAATATGTTGTTGTATTCAGTTAGGAAGTATTTTGTTGAGGACTTTTGCATCTGTATTCATTGGTGAAATGGGTCTGTAAATTTCTTTTTTCATAGTATCTTTACCTGGCTTTGGTATTAGGGTGATAGTCACTACATAGAATGAGTTTGGTATCATTCATTCTTGTTCAAATTTTTGGAGGAACTTGAGTAAGATTGGTCTTTATCTTCTTTAAATGCTTGGTAGAACTCACCTGTGAAACCACCTGGTCATGGGCTTTTCTTTTTGGGGAGTTGTTTGATGACTGCTTCAATCTCTTTACTTGTGATTGATTTGTTAAGGTCTTCTATTTCTTCTAGGGTCAATGTAGGCTGTTTGTATATTCCTAGGAATTTTTCCATTTTATCTACATTGTCTAGTTTGTTGGTGTACAATTGTTCACAGTATCCTCTCATGATGTCTATTATTTCTGTGAAGTCAGGAGTAATGTCCTTAACTTCACTTTTTATTTTATTTATTTAAATCTCTTTTTTTCTTTGTAAATCTAGAGAAGGGTTTGCCAATTTTGTTAATCTTCTCAAAGAACCAAATTTTAGTTTTGTTCATTCTTTTATTGTTTTTTGTTCTCAATTTCATTTATTAATATTTCTACTGCAATCTTTTTTATTTCATTCCTTCTACTTGCTTTGGGGATAGTTTGCTGTTCTTTTTCTATTTCTTCTTGCTGTGCATTTAGGTCTTTGTTTTTATTTCTTTCTTTTTAATGTATGCATCAAGGGCTATAAATTTCCCTCTCAACACTGCCTTCACTGTATCCCATAGGTTCTGAAATACTGTGTTCTCATGTTCATTTGTCTCGAGATATTTATTGATTTATCTTGCAATTTCTTCTTTGTCCCATTGATTATTTGAGTGTGTTGTTTAATCTCTCTACATGTTTAAATTTTCCCTTTTTCTGCCTCTTGTCGATTTCCAACTTTATTACATTCAGAGAAGGTGCTTTATGTAATTTTGACCTTGTTGGATTTATTGAGATCTGCTTTGTGACACAACAACATGTGGTCTATTCTGGAGAAAGATCCATGAACAGTTGAGAAGAATATATATCTGTGGTTTATGGGTACAATGTTCTGATAGATGCATTAGTCAAAGAGGTGCTGATGCAAAATACCAGAAATTGGTTATCTTTTATAAAAGATATATTTTAGGGGTAGAAGTTTACAGTTATCAGGCCATAAAGTATAAATTATTTCCCATAAAAAATGTCTGTTGCCATGTGCTGGAGCAAGATGGTAGCTCTTCCACTTTCTCCTAAGACTCTGCAGTCCCAGTTTCTTCCAATATCAGCTGTAGGCTAGGGTAAGTCTCATCTCACTTCCTGGGCTCATTTCTTTCCAGGCTCAGCTGCTACGCTATCTCCCCTGTGTTCACTTCCCAGGCTCCAGCTCAAAATTCTACCTCTCTTCTCTGCTGTGTGGTTTTCTCTGTGAGTCCCTACCCACCAAGTGTGAGGGGCCCCAACATCCTACTGACATGGCCCAATCAAAGCCCTAATCATAATTTAATCACACCTAGAGGAACAGGCCAGTATACAAACACAATACAATATCTATTTTGGTATTCAAAAATAATACCAAACTGCTACAATAGGTTTAGGCCATGTATCATATTATCTAAACTTTCTGTTTATTGAAGCTGTACCCAATTCTAGTAATGCTGAGAGTGATTTATTGAAATCTCCAACTATTATTATAGAAATATCTATTTCTCCCTTCAGTTTTGCCAGTGTTTGCCTCATTTATCTTGTAGTATCCTGGTTAGGTGCACATACATTTATGATTGTTATTTCTTCCTGGTGAAGTATCCCCTTTATTAATTATAATGTCCTTCCTTTTCTCTAGTAGCATTTGCTTTTAAAGTCTATTTCATCTGATATAAGTATAGGTACTATAGTTATTGTTTGTTTCTTTGTTTTCATTACTACATACATGGGATATCTTCTCTCAGCATTTTACTTTAAATCTATTGGTACCCCTGGGTTTAAGGTGAATCTCTTGTAGACAGCATATAGATGGTTCATAATTTCTTATCCATTTCACCAGTCTGTGTTTCTTGATTGGGGGATTTCATCCACTAACATTCAATGTTATTACTCTAAAGGCAGTTCTTACTTCATCCATTTTGGCCATTGGGTTTTAGTTGTCATATTTTATTTTCATCACTCTTTTTTCAGTTTTAGTTTTGTTTAATCATATAATATTCATTTCTAGACTCTCTTCCAAGTCTCTCTCTCCTGTCTTTTGTTTTCAGACTGTGTTACTACCTTTACTATTTCCTGCAAAGCTGGGCTCTTGTTTACAAACTCTCTCAGTTTCTGTTTATCTGTAAGTATTCTACTCGCCTCCATTTCTGAAAGACAGTCTTGCTGGATATACAGTTCTTAGTCGTCAGTTTTTCTCCTGCAATATCAAGTATATCATACAAATACCTTCTTGCTTCCATGATTTCTGATGAAAAATCAACCCTTAATCTTATTGGGTATCCCTTATATCCCACACATTGCTTTTCTCTTGCTGCTCTCTGAATTCTCTCACTGATTTTGGTATTTGATATAGTGATTATTATGTGTCTTGGAGTTGGTTTATTTGGGGTTATGCAGATGGGAGTACATTGTGTTTCTTGGATATGGATATCTATGTCCTTCAATAGAGTTAGGGAATTATCTACTATTATTTCTTCAAATATTCATCTGCCCCTTTTCCATGCTCTTCTCCTTCTGGACACCCATGACATATATGTTTACATATATTTTGGTTTCATTTATTTCCCTGAAATCCTGTTCGATTTTTTTCTATTCTTTACTACATCTGTTGTTTTGTATGTTTGCTTTTGGAGGCCATGATTTCAAGCTTCCTTTCTTCTGTCTCCACAAACCTTCTGTTATATGCCTCCTGTGTATTTTTGACTTCATTTATTGCACATTTTCTTCCCATAAAATCTGTTAAATTTTTCTATATATGCTTTCAAATTCTTCTCTGTTCTCTCCCAGTGTCTTCCTAATATCTTTAATCTCTTTAGACATGTCATTGAATTAATTAAGGAAATTTGGCTGAACACCTGTGATTAGTTGTCTCAACTCCTTTATGTCATCTGGGGGTTTATCTTACTCCTTTGACTGGGCCATATATTCCTGTTTCTTGGTATGGTTTGTAAGTTTTGTTGATATATTGGCATTTAGCTTACTAGATGTATTTATTCTGGACACCATTTCTGTCTTCAGTGACCAAGATAATCTTTAGTTGCCCAGAGAGACTGATGAAACTTAATGCCCCTTCATCCCTTTTCTAGGGCAGGTGTAGGCATCAATCTATGCCATGCAGGTACAAAATGACCATAGTTGCCCAGGTAGACTGATATAGCACTGGCCCACTCTGCTCCTGCCAGAGGAGGGATTAGAACCTCTAAGGTGCCCCAAAATCTAATTCGTGTGTGTTGAATATGCCTGTCATTGCCCTGAGAGGCTGAGGACTGTCCCTTCTGTCCTTTACAGGGTGGGGATGGAATCACAGGTGCAAAAAAGTTCAGTCCATATAGGCCAAAATTGCCTTCCAATGCCTGGAGAGGCATAGTAAACACCAGTGCTCTCATATCTTATTGGAGGGTGGGGAGGAGCCATAGGTGCCCAAATGTTCAGGCCTGTTGTGCTAAAAGTACCTGCCATTGCCTGTAGAGGCTGAGGAAACACCAGTCCCCTCTTATCCTACTAGTTGGTGGGAGTGGATCCACAGGCACCCAACAGTAGGCCAAAAGTATCTGCCATTGTCTAGAAAGACTGAGGAAACAGCCTCTCTCTTATCCTACTTGGGGGTTGGGATGAAGCTACAGGTGTCTGACTATTCTGTTTGTGGGGGCCAAAAGCACCTGCTGTTACTCAAAGAGATGGAGGAAACAGAACACCCCTCTTGTCCTATCAGGGGTGGGTGTGAAAGCACAGGCATACAATAGTCAAGTTTGTGCAGGCCAAAAATGCCTGCATTTGCCCAGATAGGCTGAGGAAACATGAGCCCTCCTCCCATCCTATGGCATGAGGTTGGGGGTGGAGATGGAATCAAAGGCACTGAACGATCCAGTTCATGTGGGCTAAAAGTGCCTGCAATTGCCAGGGGAAGCTGAAGAAACACGGATCCCCTCCTATTCAATTGGAGGGGTTGGGTGGAGCTACAGGTGTCCAAGAATACAGTTTGTGCAGATTGAAAGCACCTGAAGGAGCCCAGAGAGCCTGAAGAGAGATCAGCTCTTTCCTAGTCTATGTGGGTGTAGAGGTGGCTATGGAATCTAAGGCACTCAGAAATAACTTTATGTAGACTGAAAGCTCCTGCAGTTGCAAGGAAAAGCTGATGAAATACAGGTCCTCTCCTATCCTATTAGGGTGTGGGGATGGAAACCAGGTGTCCAACTATTCAGTCTATGCAAGCCAAAAGTACCTGCAGTTACCTGGAGAGGCTGTTGCAGGTTCTACCAGGATCCTTCCTCCTCACGGTGGGGCTGGAGCCTAGGTTAGGGCTGTGGTTCATTCTCAGTGGAAAGAAGCTGGTCTCTACTTTCACTGTGATTTTCAATCAGACCTGCGTCCACTAATGCCAGGGGTGGAGTTGAAATGGTGGCTACCAACCTCTTTCCAACTTGGACAAGTTCAAACTTTAGCTGTCTTATGATTATATTTTAATCAGATGATTTTAAAAATCTAAACCCCCTCTTGACATAGATGTGGAATGGACACAACCAAGCCAAGGTCCACAGGAAGGAGGAATACAGTAAGGATTAGAGTGGACTTAATGATATCCTATTCATGAACTATTGTGGTTAATAATCGAGAAAATGTGGCATTGATGTGGAAAAAGTGGCCATGGTGGCTGCTGGGTGCAGGGAATGGGAGGAAGAGATGAGATGTGGAGGCATTTTCGGGACTTGGAGTTGTCCTGGGTGGTGCTCCAGGGACAATTGCCAGACATTATATGTCCTCCCATGGCCCACTGGATGGAATGTGGGAGAGTGTGGGCTATGGTGTGGACCACAGTCCATGGGGTACAGCGATGCCCAGAGATGTACTCACCAGATGCAATGGATGTGTCATGATGATGGGGGAGTGTTACTGTGGGGGGAGTGTTGGGGTGGGGGTGGTGGGGGTGAATGGGGACCTCATATTTTTTGAATGTAATATTTTTTAAAAATGAATAATAGAAAAATAAAAAATTAAAATTAAAAAACTTTAAAAAAGATTCATGCACGTTACCACATGTGTTTGTACTGTATTTGTTCTTATAGCTGACTAGTATTCCATTTTGTGTATATACCACATTTTATTTATCCATTCATATGTTAATGAGCATTTTAATTGATTCCAACTTTTGGCAATATTGAATAGTGCTGCTATGAACATTGGTGTACATATATTGGTTTGTGTCCTTGTTTTCAGTTCTACTGAGTATATACACAGCAATGAAATTGCTGGGTCATATGGCAAATCTATAACCAGTGTTTTGAGAAACAGCCAAACCGTTCTCCAGAATGGCTGGATCTTTCTGCATTCCCACCAGCAGGGGATGAGTGTTCCCATTCCTCAACATCTTCTCCAACAATTGTAGTCTTCTGAATTTTTTATAGCTGCCAGTTTTATGGGAGTAAGATGGTATTTCATTGTTGTTTTGATTTACATTTCCCTAATAGCTAGTGATTTTGAACATTTTTTCATGTGTTTTTTAGCTATTTGTAAATCTCCCTTGGAGAAGTGTATGTTTGAATCTTTCCCCCATGTTATAATGGGTTGTTTGTCTTTTTATTTTCAAGATATAGGAGTTCTTTTGATATGCAAGACTTAAGTCTCATATCTGATTCATGTTTACCAACTATTTTCTCCCATTAGGTAGTCTCTCAATTCACATTCTTAACATACTCCTTTGAGGAGCAGAAGGCATTAATTATGAGGAAGTCCCATTTTTTGCAGTTGCTATTTTGTTGCATGTACTTTTGGTGTGAAGTTCATGAAGCCATTTCCTATTACAAGGTCTTGTAGATTTTTCCTTACCTTGCTTTCCAAGGTAGTTATGGAGTTGGCTCTTATATATAGGTCTTTAAACCATCTTGAGTAGATTTTTGTATAAGGTGTGAGTTGGAAATTCTCTTTCATTCTTTGACGTATGGATCTCCAGTTCTCCAGGCACCATTTTTTGAAGAGGCCATTCTCTCCCAGTTGCGAGCATTTGGTTGCCTTGTCAAATATATATGGCTATACATATGAGAATTTATTTCAGAATTCTCAGTTCGGTTCCATTGGTCAGTGTGTCTATCCTTGTGCCAATACCATGCCATTTTTACTACTGTACTTTTGTAGTATATTTTATTATATATTTTTTATTTTTTAATGTTACATTAAAAAAATATGAGGTCTCCATATAACCCACACCCCCCTCAGCCCCTCATCTCCCCATAACAACAATCTCCTCCATCATCATGAGACATTCATTGCATTTGGTGAATACATCTCTGAGCACCGCTGCACCTCATGGTCAATGGTCCACATCATAGCCCTTAATCTCCCATATTCCACCCAGTGGGCCATGGGAGGACATACAATGTCTGGTAACTGTCCATGCAGTACCACCCAGGACAACTCCAAGTCCTGAAAATCTCCACACATCTCATCTCTTCCTTCCATTCCCTACCCCTGGCTGCCACCATGGCCACTTTCTCCACACCCATGCAACATTTTCTTTGATTACTAATCACAGTAGTTCATGAATAGAATATCAGTAAGTCCACTCTAATCCATACTCTATTCCTACAGCCTGTGGACCTTGGCTTGGTTGTGTCTACTCCACATCTATAACAAGAGGGGGCTTAGATTCCACATGGATGCTGGATGCAATCCTCCTGCTTTCAGTTGTAGGCACTCGTGGCTCCCTGGTGTGGTGGCTGACCTTCTTCACTTCCATGTTAGCTGAGTGGCGTAAGTCCAATAAACCAGAATGTAGGAGCTGAAGTCAGTTGAGGCTCAGGGCCTGGCTATCACATGGTCAGTCCAGAGATTCAGGGCCCTGGGTATATATTAAACCCCAGCACCAACTACAATTTTGGTAAAAGTAACAGGAGAGGCTTGTGAAGAAAGGTCACATCTGAGTCCAGCTCCATCACACAGAAACACAAACTCCAAAGAAGGGCCAACTGACATGGCACTGAACTCCATCTGCCATGACCATAGGACCTGTGGGTCTCTTTAGCCCTCAGAAGAACCAATACCTGGGATTGTATCTACTTTATCTCTCTCTGGGAATCTGCTGAGGTGTGCATAATGGCAACCCCACTGATAACTCCCTGGCTCTTTATGGAGACTCATAGCCATATAAACTCATTTGTCCTTTCCATTTCCCCTTTTGATTCAGGTCAAAAAGCATTTTTAACTCCTGGTATTATATATAGATTGAGATATTCTGATGGTCCGAGTTTACTCTTTTATTCAAGGATATTTTCTAGTTACATCATCAGCTGTCACTTGGTAGTAGTCCATTGGCACCAGGGAGACTCATCCCCGGGAGTCATGTCCCATGCTGGGGGGAATGCAATGCATTAACATGCTGAGTTTGGCTTTGAGACTAGCCACATTTGAGCAACACGGAGGCTCTCAGGATGTAACTCTTAGTCACTCTGCAGCTCTAGGCCTTGTTCTTATTTCAGGCACACAGGCTCACAAGCATAGTCATTAGTACCAAAGGCACATTGTTGGACATCCCTTCTTTTTCAGTCTTTGCTGTTGCACTTGGGTGATTGTTGCTGTTCATTTAGGGACTGTGATTGAGCTCTTCTGGCTAGGAAATCAGCACTTCCTCAGTTGTTGTTTTTAAATATATCCACTATGAAAATATCCATACATTTTTATGTACCCTGGATATATGCCCTGTAGAAATCCCTACCAACCTTGTGTCCCATGTCAATAACATCCCACACCAGTATTCCTCCCCTGCCATTGTTGAACCTCTCTGTGTTCAAAACTTCTTGAAAAATGAAGCTCAATATATTGCAAGGTTCCATTAATTGCCAAATGGAATATACTGATGAGTTTAAAGGTTAGATATAGAATACATATTAATTAAGAAAACTTAAGGTAAAAATAAATTGGGGTATCAAAAAATTTAAAAATGCAAAAGCTTTGATTTTGATGTTTTGCCTTCTATCACTGCAATAAGTGTTGCCCTGTATGGAAATTGGCAAGGCAACTACGTCAGCCTTTTCCTCAGTATCTATGTCCTATCTTATTCTTTTCTTTTTCTAATTATAAGCTTATCTTCACAAAAGTTTTATCACAGTAATTCATATATACAATATACAGTACTCCCACATATCCAACATAAAACCTTTTCCCTTCCATTGCAATAATCTTTTTACATATTCATACTATAATTACTGAAACTGATGTACAGGTATTGAGACAATAACTTTCAAACAAGATAACATTCGTGTTTACATTGTGGTTTATATTTTAGATTATACAATATTATAAATTATTAGTTATCTTATGTATTACCTCATGATTTACATTTTAGCCTATCAGCCGCTATATGTTTTTGGTGTAAAATTACATGTCTTATATCCACCATTGTGTAATCTTGTGGAATGCTTCTATTGTCCACACAGTTACATTGGTTCCATTTAGTCAATACCTCTTTCTCCCTCCCCTTAGGACCCAGAGTGACAGCCAATCTTCATTGCTTGAAGGGACATATTCAGAGATACTTGCAACAGTGTTGAGGGCTTGACATGCTCAACTGCCCTAATGCCCTGGAAGCCACCATTTCTCTTGAGAGATACAATTCCCTCTATTTGAGGCCATTAGTTCTCCCCGGGATGTGGGTATACCATCACTCAAATTATATGGGTCTCTATCCAATGATACAACCCACTAAGGCAAATGAGCATTCACATATTTCCTAGGAGCCTGTCCTGCCTCGGATTATCCCCTTTAAGCATCTTAAACAGGTAACCTTCCTTATTATATTTTAAAAATGTTTTCTGAGCATTATACTCTCAACAAAATACCTGACAATCTTCTATGTTCATATGGTGCCCCACCCTATCCCTACGTCTTAGGCAATTTTACCCATCCTCCTATCCATAGCCACCCTCAAGCGTGCAAAGCCCCATCCAAAGGTAACCTTGTGCCCCCATTTTATTCCTTCCTTGTACAAATACTTATCTCCAGCTTATCATAGATTTCACCCATTTAGGTGTCAGCTTACATCCTTCCTCTACCCCCCAATTACCTTTAAGCCTATCATCCAGTGTCTAGTTCTCTGAGGCAGCTTGGTTTACATATTTCATACCATTGAGGTCATGTAGTATTTGTCCTTCATTGCCTGGGTTGCTTCACTCAGCATAAGGTTCTCAAGATTCATCCATGTTATCACGTGTGTTTGTAGTGTATTTGTTCTTAAAGCCGAGTAGTATTCCATTGTATGTATATACCACATTTTATTTATCCATTCATCTGTTGATGGACATTTGGATTGATTCCAAATTTGGCAGTAGTGACAATGCTGCTATGAACATTGGTGTGCATATATTGTTTTTTGTGCTTGTTTTCAGTTCTACTGGGTATATACCCAGCAGTGGGATTGCTGGGTCCTATGGCCAATATATGGCTAGTTTTTTGAGAAACCACCAAACTGTCCTCCAGAATGGCTGGATCCTTCTGCATTCCCACCAG
Organism: Dasypus novemcinctus; assembly: GCF_030445035.2. NCBI lineage: Eukaryota > Metazoa > Chordata > Mammalia > Cingulata > Dasypodidae > Dasypus > Dasypus novemcinctus. The sequence goes on along the minus strand of NC_080704.1, from coordinate 65,357,213 downwards.
CAGTAGATGAGTGTTCCCATTCCTCCACATCCTCTCCAGCATTTGGAGTCTTCTGTTTTTTTTCATAGCTGCCAATCTTATGGGAGTAAGATGGTATCTCTTTGTAGTTTTTTTTTAAAATAAGATTTATTGATTTCTATCCCCTTCACACCACCCCGGTTGTCTGTTTACTGTGTCTATTTGCTGTGTCTCCTTGTCCACTTCTATTGTTTCCAGTGGCATGGGAATCCGTGTTTCTTTTTTTGTGCCATTTGTGTCAGCTCTCCGTGTGTGCGGCACCATTTCTGGGCAAGCTGCAATTTCTTTCACACTGGGCCGCTCTCCTTACAGGGCGTACTCCTTGCACGTGGGGTTCCCCTATGCAGGGACAGCCCTGCATGGCAGGGCACTCCTTGCTCGCACCAGCACTGTGCATGGGCCAGCTGCACATGGGTCAAGGAGGCCCAGGGTTTGAACTGCAGACCTCCCATGTGGTAGACGGACACCCTAACCACTGGCCATGTCTGCCGTCCTCTCATTATAGTTTTGATTTGCATTTCCATGATAGCTAGAGATTTTGAGCATTTTTTCATATGCTTTTTAGCCATTTGTATTTCTTCTTTGGAGAAGTGTCTGTTTAAATATTTTTCCCATTTTTAAAATGGGTTGTTTATCTTTTTATTTTCAAGATACAGGAGTTCTTTATATATGCAGGCTATGTCTCCTCTCAGATATATGGTTACCAAACATTTTCTCCCATTGTGTAGGCTCTCTTTTCACTTTCTTGACAAACTCCTTTGAGGTGAAGAAGGCTTTAATTTTGAAGAAGTTCCATTTATCTATTTGTTCTTTTGCTGCTTGTGCTTTTGGTGTGAAGTTCATGAAGCCATTTCCTATTACAAGTTCTTGTATATGCTTCCCTACATTGCTTTCCATAGTCTTTATGGCCTTCGCTCTTATATTTAGGCCTTTGATCAATCTTGAGTTGATTTTTGTATAAGTGTGAGTTGGTAATCCTCTTTCATTCTTCTACATATGGATACCCAGTTCTCCAGACACCATTTGTTGAATAGGCCATTCTCTCCCAGTTGAGAGGGTTTGGAGGCTTTATCGAATATTATATGACTATATATATGAGGATCTATACCAGAACTCTCAATTCAGTTCCATTGGTGTGTGTTTCTCTCCTTGTGGCAATACCATGCTCTTTTCACTATTGTAGCTTTGTAGTATGTTTTGAAGTCAGGTAGTGTGAGTCCTCCAATTTTGTTTTTCTTTTTCAATATGTTTTTGGTTATTCGGGGTCACTTTCCTTTCCAAATAAATTTTATCTAGTTTTTCTAGTTCCTTAAAGAATGCTGTGTTGATTTTTTTTGGGGATTGCATTGAATGTGTAGATGAGTTTTGGTAGGATAGACATCTTATTCTTCCATTTATTTAGATCTTATTTGATTTCCTTGAACAGTCTTTTGTAGTTCTTTGTGTACAAATTTTTTACATCTTTAGTTAAACTTATTCCAAGGTATGTGATTTTTTATTGATTATTGTAAATGGTATTAGTTTCCTTATTTCCACCTGAGCTTGCTCATTATTGGTGTACAGAAATGCTACTGATTTTTGCACATTGATCTTATAACCTGAGACTTTACTAAACTCATTTATGAGTTCTAGAAGCTTTGTTGTAGACCTCTCAATGTTTTTTAAGTATAGGATCATGTCATCTGCAAATAATGAAATTTTGACTTCTTCCATTCCAATTTGAATGACTTTTATATCTGGTTCTTGCCTCAGTGCTCGAGCAAGTACTTCTAAGACAATGTTGAATAGAAGGAGAGAGAGTGGGCATCCTTGTTTTTTTTTCTGATCTTAGAGGGAAGGATTTTAGGATTTCACCATTGCAAATGATGTTGGCTGTGGGTTTTTCATATATATCCTTTATCATGTTCAGAAAATTTCCTTGTATTCTGATCTTTTGCAGTGTTTTTATGAAGAAAGTTTGATGTATTTTCTCAAATCCTTTTCTGCATCTACAAGATATATTCACATGATTTTTTTCCTTCAATCAGTTTATATGGTGTATTACATTGATTGATTTCTTATGTTGAACCGTCCTTGCATTCCCGGGATGAATCCCACTTGGTCATGGTGTATAATTTGTTAAATATGTTGTTGAATTTGGATAGTAAATATTTTGTCTAGAATTTTTTCATCTAGGATAATTAGACTAATTTGTGTGTAATTTTCCTTTCTTGTGGTTTCTTTGTTTGACTTTGGTAATAGGGTAATGTTGGCATCATAGAATGAGTTAGGAAATGTTCCTTCTGTTTTGAGTTTTTGGAAGAGTTTCAGCAGGATTGGTGTTATTTCTTTCTGGATGGTTTTCTGGAATTCATCTGTGAAGCTGCCTGGCCCTGGGCAATTCTTAGTTGGGAGATTTTTAATGACTGATTCTATCACTTTACTTGTGATTAGATTGTTGAGATGATCAATTTCTTCTTTCATCAATAAATGCTGCTTATGTGTTTCTAGGAATTTGTCCATTTCCTCTGAATTGTCATTTTTGTTGGAACATAGTTTTTCAAAGTATCCTCTTATGATAGTCTTTATTTCTGTGGGGTCAGTGTTGATATCTCCATTTTCATTTCTTATTTTGTGTATTTTCATCTTCTCTCTTTTTTTCTTTGTTTGTCTAGCTAAGGGTTTGTCAATTTAAATTATGTTCTCAAAGAACCAGTTAATGGTTTTGTTTATCTTTCCAAGTGCTTTCTTATTTTGTATTTCATTTAGTTCTGCTCTTACCTTTATTATTTCTTTTTTTCTTCTTCCCGTTGGGGTACTTTGTTGTTTCTTTACTAATTCCTCCAAATATGCAGTTAGTTCTTCAATTTTTGTTCTTTCTTCTTTTTTGATGTATGAATTTATAGCTTTAAATTTCCCTCTCAGTAATGCTTTTGCTGTGTCCCATAAGTTTTGTTATGCTGTGTTATCATTTTCATTAGTTTCAAGGTAGTTATTAATTTATTTTGAGGTTTCCTCTTTGACTCACTGTTTTTCTATGAGTATGCTGTTTAATTTCCATATCTTGGTGGGAAATCTGGGTCTCTAGCACTTGCAGATTTCCAATTTCACTCCCCTGTGATCACAGATATTATTTTGTAAGATTTCAAACTTTCTGAATTCATTGAGCCTTTCTTTGTGGCCTAGCATATGGTCTATCTTGGAGAATTATCCATGTGCACTTGAGAAAATTGTATATCCTGCTGTATTCAGGCTACAGAGACCCCAGGTCCTATGGTCATGGCAGATGGAGTTCACAGCCATGTCAGTTGGCCCTTCCTTGGAGAACGTGTTTCTGTGTGATGGAGCTGGACTCTGATGTGTTCTTTATTCACAAACCTCTCCTGTTACATTTACCCATAAATGTAGTTGGTGCTTGTGTTTGATATGTACACAGATGATCTCAATCTCTGGACTGAACATATGATAGCCAGGCCCTGAGCCTCAACAATCTGCAGCTCCTACACTTTGGTTTATTGGACTTACCCCACTCAGCCAACATGGAGTTGAAGAAGGTCAACCACCACACCACAGAGCCAAGAGTACCTACAACTGAAAGCAGGATTGCACCCAGCATCCATGTGGAATCTAATCCCCCTCTTGTCATAGATGTGGAGTGGACACAACCAATCCAAGGTCCACAGAGGACCACAGGATGGAGAAATAAAATATGGATTAATTAGTAATTGAAGAAAATGTGGCATTGGTGTGGAGAAAGTGGCCATGGTTTCTGCTGTTTGTGGTGAATGGGAGGAAGTGATGAGTTGTGGAGGCATTTTCAGTACTTGGATTTGTCCTGGGTGGTGGTGCAGGGACAATTACCGGACATTGTATGTCCTTCTACAGCCCACTGTGTGGAACATGGGAGACTGGGGCTATGATGTGGACAATTGACCATGAGGTGCAGTGGTGCTCAGAGATGTATTCACCAAATGCAATGAATATCTCATGATGGTGGAGGAGATTGTTGCTATGGGTGGAGGAGTAGAGTGAGGGAGGTGGGGTGTATATGAGGACCTCATATTTTCTGAAAGTAATAAAATAATAAATAAATAAATAAATAAACAAATGAAAGGAAACACAACAAAAAAATTAAAAAAATAAAGACAGGATAAGTTGAACCAAATATCAAAGAACTGTAAAAAAATAACAGTAAGAGGGCGGGGCAAGATGGTGGTTGAGTGAGTGCACTTAATAGTCTCTCCTGCAAAGAAGTGGCTGGGCAGTGTTAGAAATTCTTCAGGACCAGGCTTTTTTGGGATTTTGCAGGGCAGGAGATGTCTGGACATCGATTTCATGGGAAGGTAACAGAGAAAATTCGTGTAAAAGACAAAATTGAGGCTCTCTTACATGGAGATAGGGACTGCGCATGGGACGCTCCCCCCTGGGGCTGGCGGAACCATGGCACTGGCACTGCAGCGGTGATTCCTGGAGGCTCTGTGTTACTGGGGGATTCATTAGCCCTGAGCAGGCTATTAAGGGGCTAACAGGGCAGGAAGCCTTCACAAACTGATTTGGTGAGACAGACGGGAGTTTTTTGCGAGGCGGGGAATTTTTGATTTCTGACACGAATAATAGTGCTTCCGGCTAGAGCCCTGCCAACAAGGCTGGCTGCCGACCTGCAGTGGCCTTAAATCGCTCACAGTAAAGAAACGTCACCAGGAGGCTATTTCGGGGGATTGCAGGGTAGGAGCCATTTGGAAGCTGATTCTGGGAATCTTTTGCAAGGCATGGGATTTTTGGTTTCAGACACTGATACAGCGCCTCTGGCTAGAGCCCCACCCCCTAGGTCTGGCTGCGATATGCAGTATTCTTAAATTGGCTGCAATATAGAGGCGCCCCCAACTGGCTGTTTCGGGGGCTTGCTAGATGGGAGGTGTCCTGAAGTCGAATTGGTGATACAGCCACAGAAGAGACCCTAGAGAGAGGGAGAATTGCGGGTTTTGTACACATATGTCAGAGTTTGCACATGTGACCTCTTCCATAGGGCTGACACACAGCTGTGGGGATCCATGAAGGCTGTGTTGCCCTGTGGTGCTTGCAGGCTCCCTGTTAACCAGATTTGAGATTGCCAGGTCTGTGTCCCCTAACCCTGGTGGCCCACACACCAGAGACTCACACCTCTTGAGTCTCCAATATCACATACTTTCCATCCCTGAATCCACCATGCCATGAGGCCCATCTGAGGTCCTTGATTGTCCTAGCCCTCAACGTTTGTGATTTTTTTATTTTAATTTTTAATTTTTAATTTTTAATTTTTAATTTTTAATTTTACTGGTTGCTAATATTACATTATTTCCTAGTCTTTTCTCCCATTGTATCCCCCAAGGACTTTTTTTTTTTCATTTATTTAGGGTTTTTTTGTTTTCGCTGTTAATGGTGTTCTTTATCTTATTTTATTTTCCTTACTCGTTCCCCTTCCTTTTCTTTACCCACCCCCCTCTTTATCTTTCTTTCTCCCTTCTCTCTTTTTCTTTTCTTTCTCTCTTTTCTCTTGTCCCTCATTTTCTTCTTATTTTATTTTATCTTAACTATACAATAGGTGCTGCAGGGAACACCTCACATTTGCTCGGTTTCCTCATCCTTCATTGCCTCATTTCTGTGTGAATTGATTTTGGCTACCGACACTATCCCCTTTCCCCCACATCTTGATATCCTCCATCATTTACTGTCTCTCCTATATTCCACCTTCCTTTCTTTGATTCCCAAATTTTTTAACTCTTAATTTCTAATACCTTTGTTTTGTTTTCTGTCTTTTATACACTCTTGAAACTATTGCCTTTCTTTCTATTTCCCTCTCCCACGAAAATACTAGCTTTTTAATTCATAGCATATTCCTCCCATATTCAGTCGACTACCTCATTATAGGTACTCTACCTACTGCTATAACTCTACACAACATACATCAGTCTAATATCCATCCTCCCAGATATCATATTATTGCTCTGTTAACATTTATCACCAATACTACTTTACATATTTTCCTTGCTAACACAATTGCCTTTCCCTGGCCCTAATACTTTCCTTCAAAGGGAACTCAACCAGCAATAAAAAATTAGAATAAGAAGAACAAGGTGACAAAGAGAAGATCAACACTTACACAAAAACAGTAGCTAATTAATCCCCAAGAATAGACAAAGAAGCTAAGGAACTGATTAAACCCATCAAGATAAAATGATGACCAGACAGCCACAAAAATCTACAAACCAAACCAGTAATCAGGAAAACATGGCTGAATCCAATGAACAAACTAAAAACCAGGAAGGGGAGCAGAACTTCGCACAAGTAATTAAAGATCTCAGAACATATATCACAGACAAATTTAATGAAGTAAAGGAAGAGGTTAACAATATGAAGACAACACGTGGAGGGGAAATTGCAGACATATGCAAAAAGATAACAGATATGAAGGGAATGAACACCACAGTTCAAGAAATCAAAAATACACTCACAGCAAATAGCAGCAGATTAGAAGAGGCAGAGCAGAGAATTGGCAATGTGGAAGACAGTACATCGGAAATCACAGAGATAGTAGAATTGGTCGATAAAAAGATAGAAAAAATCCAGCTAGGACTTAGGGACCTGAATGACAATGTAAAATGCACAAACATATGTATTATAAGCATCCCATAAGGAGAAGGGAAGGGAAATGGATCACAAGGAGTGTTGCAAGAAATAATGGCTGTAAATTTCCCAAATCTACTGAAAGAGACAGAGGTACATATCCAAGAAGCACAACGCACCCCAAACATCATAAACCACCCCAACAGGTGTACTCCAAGACATATACTTGTCAAATTATCCAATGCTCAAGACAAAGAGAAAACTCTAAAAGCAGCAAGAGAAAAGAAAACCATCACATATAAGGGAAGGTCCATATGATTAAGTGCTGATTTCTCATATGAAACCATGGAGGCAAGAAGGCAGTGGTATGATATACTCAAGTTATTAAAGAAAAAAATTTCCAACCAAGAACACTCAATCCAGCTAAACTAGCATTCAAAAATGATGGAGAGTTCAAAGTATTCACAGGTAAACAGAAATTGAAAGAGTATGCCAAAAAGAAACCTCCCCTTCAAGAAATTCTAAAGAGAGTTCTGCAGGAAGAAAGGAAAAAACAGGACAGACAGAGTTGGAGGAGAGTGTAAGAGCAACAAAAAGACAAAAACAGAAGAAAAAAAACCGAACAAACAAAAAATGACAAACACAAATCCAATCAAAATATGGCTAACATAAATAATTCCTTAAAAGTAATAACACTGAATGTCAATGGATTAAACTCACCTATCAAAAGATTCAGACTGGGATATTGAATAAGGAAATATGACCCATCTATATGCGGTCTACAAGAGACATATCTTAAACCCAGAGATTCATGGAGGCTGAAAGTCAATGGTTGGAAAACAATCTTACAAGCAAACTGTAGGGTGGCACCGTGTGGGAGCGCGGTGACAGCAAGATTCGGCTCGTCTCCAGGCACCGGTGTGAGTTGGACCCGGCTGGCGGGAACGGGCGTTAAGGCCCTCCGCTTGGGGTTCGGGCGTACTGCCCGCCCCTCTGCCCAGCTGCACCCGCTTCCCCCTCGGTGGCCTAACCCCGCCTCTCCCCCGAGGGCCACCGCCGCGCCATGACAGCCCTGCCTCACTGCCGCCGAGAACCCTGGCTACCCCGTCTTCTGCCCTCAACCAGTGATGCACCCCTGCACTAACCTATCAGCCATCTGCCGCCTCCCGGCCATGCCCCCTGCCCCTCCCCCATGTTCGCCCTATATTAACTGCTGTACTTCCTGAATAAATCAGACTTGCGCACAGATCCTGGTCTCCTCGATAGTCTTCTTCCTACCGCGCGTCCTCCGCACCTTGCTGGCCCCGGAGCGCCTCCTCGGAAGGCCCCTCCGTGTGTTGCAGCCCTCCGCCTGAGCCCACACAGCCCCTGCAGCAGCCCTCCGGGCGAGCCCACACTGCGACACAAACAATAACCAAAAAAAGGCAGGAGTAGCTATACTAATATCAGACAAAATAGACTTTAAATGCAAAACAATTGTGAGAGACAAGGAAGGATACACATATTATTGAAAGGGACAATCTCTAAAGAAGAACAAACAATCATAAATATTTATGCTCCTAACAAGGGCACCTCTAAATACATGAGGCAAACACTGGAAAAACTAAGTGAAAGAATAGATGCATCTACAATTATAGTGGGGGATTTTAATACATCACTATCCACTCTGGACAGAACATCTCAAAAGAGAATCACTAAAGAAATGAAATATTTGAACAATATATTAGAGGAGCTGGATCTAATAGACATGTACAGATCATTACACCCAAACAGAGCAGGTTATACATTTTTCTCAAGTACACATGGATCATTCTCCAAGATAGACCATATGCCAGGCCACAAAGAAAGGTTTAATGAATTCAGAAAGATCTAAATCATACAAAATAATATCTTTGACCACAGTAGAGAGAAGCTGGAAATTTGCAAGGGCCAGAGGCCCAGATTTCACACCAAGATATAGAAATTAAACAGCACACCCTTAGAAAAACAATGGGTCAAAGAGGAAATCTCAAAATAAATCAATGACTACATTTAAATGAATGAGAATTATAACACAACATACCAAAATTTATGGGATGCAGCAAAAGCGGTATTGAGAGGAAAATATATAACTGTAAATTCATACATCAAAAAGAAGAAAGAGCAAACATTGAAGAACTAACTGCACATTTGGAGGAATTAGAAAAAAAAACAAAGTAATCCAACAGGAAGAAGAAGGAAGGAAATAACAAAGATAAGAGCAGAACTAAATGAAATAGAAAATAAGAAAGCACTTGAAAAGATAAACAAGAACAAGAGCTGTTTTTTTGAGATCAATAAAATTGACAAACCTTACCGAGACTAACAAAGAAAAAAAGAGAGAAGATGCAAATACACAAAATAAGAAATGAGAAAGGAGATATCACCACTGAACCCACAGAAATAAAGACTATCATAAGAGGATACATTGACAAAATATACTCCAACAAAATTGACAAGTCAAAGGAAATGGAAAAATTCCCAGAAACACATAAGCAGCCTATATTGATGAAAGAAGAAATTGAAGATCTCAACAAACCAATCACAAGTAAAGAGATAGAATCAGTCATTAAAAACCTCCCAACTAAGAATTGCCCAGGGCCAGGTGGCTTCACAGGTGAATTCCAGAAAAATTCCGTAAAGAACTAACACCAATCCTGCTGAAACTCTTCCAAGAAATCGAAACAAAAGGAACATGGCCTAACTTATTCTATGATGCCAACATTACCCTATTACCAAAGCCAAACAAAGACACCACAAGAAAGGAAAATTACAGACCAATTTCTCTTATGAACCTAAACCCAAAAATACTTAACAAAATACTTGCTAATCGTATTCAACAACACATTAAATTAATTAAACACCACGACCAAGTGGGATTCATTCCAGGTATGCAAGGATGGTTCAACATAAGAAAATCAATCAATGTAATGCAACATATAAAGAGATTGAAGGAAAAAATCACATGATTATATCTATAGATGCAGAAAAAGCATTTGACAAAGTACAGCACCCTTTCTTGATAAAAACACTCCAAAAGATCGGAATGTAAGGAATTTTTTTGATTATGATAAAGAGTATATATGAAAAACACACAGCCAACATCTTTTACAATGGAGAAATGCTAAAATCCTTCCCTCTAAAGTCAGGAACAAGACAAGGATGCCCACTCTTTCCCCTTCTATTTAACATTGACTTAGAAGTACTTGCTCGAGCACTGAGGCAAGAACCAAATATAAAAGGCATTCAAATTGTAAAGGAAGATATCAAAATTTCATTATTTGTAGATGACATGATCCTATACATAGAAAACCCTGATAGATCTACAACAAAGCTTCTAGAACTCATAAATGAGTTTAGTCAAGTCACAGGTTATAAGACCAATGTGCAAAAATCACTAGCATATCTGTACACCAATAATGAGCAAGATCAGGAGGAAATAAAGAAACAAATATTATTCACAATACTAAATAAAAAAATGAAATATTTAGGAATAAATATAACAAAAGATGTAAAAAACTTATACACCGAGAACTACACAAGAGTGTTCAAGGGAATCAAAGAGGACCTAAATAAATGGAAGAATATTCCCTGTTCATGGATAGGAGACTAAATATGATTAAGATATCTATTCTACCAAAACTGATCTACACATTCAATGCAATCCCAATAAAAACCAACACAGCCTTCTTTAAGGAATTAGAAAAAGTAAGGATGAAATTTATTTGGAAAGGAAAGAGGCCCCTAATAGCCAAAGACATATTGAAAAAGAAAAACAAAATGGAAAGAATCAAACTACCTGAGTTCAAAACATACTACAAAGTTACAGTAGTGAAAACAGCATGGTATTGGCATAAGGAGAGACACACAGACCAATGGAATCGAATTGAAAGTTCTGATATAGAACCTCATATATATAGCCATATTATATTCAATAAAGCCACCAAAGCCTCTCAACTGGGAGAGAATGGCCTATTCAACAAATGGTGCCTGGAGAACTGGATATCCATATGAAGAAGAATGAAAGAGGATTACTATCTCACACCTTATACAAAGATCAACTCAAGATGGATCAAAGACATAAATATAAGAGCCAAGACTTTAAAGACCTTGGAAAGCAGTGTAGGGAAACATCTACAGGACCTTGTAATAGGAAACGGCTTCATGAATATCACACCAATAGCACAAGCAGCAAAAGAACAAATAGAAAAATGGAACTTCCTCAAAATTAAAGCCTTCTGCACCTCAAAGGAGTTTGTCAAGAAAGTACAATGGGAACCTACACAATGGGTGAAAATATTTGGCGACCATATATCCGATAAGAGACTTATAACTTGCATATATAAAGAACTCCTATATCTTGAAAATAAAAAGATAAACAACCCATTTAAAAAATGGGAAAAAAGATTTAAACAGACACTTCTCCAAAGAAGAAATACAAATGACTAAAAAGCACATGAAAAAATGCGCCAAATCTTTAGCTATCAGGGAAATGCAAATCAAAACTACAAAGAGATACCATATTACTCCCATAAGATTGGCAGCTATGAAAAAAACAGAAGAATACAAATGCTGGAAAGGATGTGAAGAAATAGGAACACCCATCCACTGCTGGTGGGAATGCAGAAGGATCCAACCATTCTGGAGGAAAGTTTGGCGGTTTCTCAGAAAACTAACCATAGATTTGCCATATGATCCAGCAATACCACTGCTGGGTATATACCCAGCAGAACTGAAGGCAGGGACACAAACCGATATATGCACACCGATGTTCATAGCAGTATTGTTCACTATCGCAAAAGTTGGAATCGACCCAAATGCCCATCAACAGATGAGTGGATCAATAAAATGTGGTATATACATACAGTGGAATACTACTTGGCTTTAAGAACAAATACACTACAAACACACGTGATAACATGAATGAATTTTGAGAAACTTATATTGAGTGAAGCAACCCAGCCATTGAAGGACAAATACTACATGACCTATATGATATGAAATAAGCAAGTTGCCTCAGAAAGCTACAGACTGGAAGATAGGTTTACATGAATTCAGGGAGTACAGGAAGGCTGTAAGCTGACATCTACATGAGTGAAATCTATGATAAGCTGGAGATAAGTATGTGTACAAAGAAGGGATAAAATGGGGGTGTAGGGTTACCTTTGGGTGGGGCTTTGGGGGTTTGAAGGGTGCTAGGGATGGGTGGATGGGTGCTATTGCCCAAGAAATTGGGGGGAGGGTGGGACAACACATGAACATAGGAGATTGTCAGGTGTTGGTTGAGAGTATAATGCTGAGAAAACCTTTTCAAAATATAATTAGGAAATTTACCTGTTTAAGATACTCAAAGGGGATAATCTGATGCAGGACAGACTCCTAGGGAATATCTGAATGTTAATTTTGCCAGAGTGGGTTATACAATTGGGTAGAGACCCATATAATGAGAGTGAAGGTAGACCCACATCCTGGGGAGGACTAATGCCATCAAATAGAGGAAACTGGATATCTCAAGAGAAATGGTGGCTTCCAGGGCATTAGGGCAGTTGAGCAAGTCAAGCCCTCAACACTGTTGCAAGTATCTCTGAACATGGCTCCTCAAGAAATGAAGATTGACTGTCACCAAGGGCCCCAAGGGGAGGGAGAAATAGATATTGAATAGATGGAACCAAAGTAAATGTGAGGGCAATAAAAGTGTTTCACAAGTGTACACAAGGATGGATATAAAACATATAATATTACACCAAAAACATATAGGGGATGACAGACTAATAATGTAAACCATAATGTAATACATAGGATAACTAAAAAATTTAGATAACTGTATAGCCTAAAGTATAAACCACAATGTAAACACAAATGTTACCTTGTTTGAAAGCTATTGTCTCAATATCTGTACATCAGTTTCAGTAAATATCATATGAATAAGTTAAAAGATTATCGCTGTGGAAGGGAAAAGGTTTTATAATGGATATGTGGGAGTACTGTATGTGTATATATGAATTACTGTGCTCTAAGGCTCTTATGAAGAGAAGCTCAATAATTAAGGAAAAAAGAAAAGAAAAAGATAGGATGTAGAATTTTTCCAAATCAATATGTATTCTATATCTAACATTTAAACTCATCGCTATATTCCATTTTACTATTAAGGGAATTTGGCATTATATTGGGCTTCACTGTTCAGGAAGTTTTGGATCACAGAGTGGTTCAACAATGGCAGTGGAGGAATACTGGTATGGGATGTTTTTGACAGGGGACATATGGTTGGCAGGGAGTTATAAAGGGCATGTGTCCAGGTTGCATGGAAATGTTTGGATATACTCATAGTGGAAACAATTAAAAACAACAGCTGGGGGGGTACTGGGTTCCTGGGTAGTGGTGGGGCTCTGTCAAGGTCCCTAGGGGAGCAGCAGCAGTCCCCCAGGTGCTATGGCAAGGACCAGGAAGGAATGAGGGTCCAACAGTGACACCCTTATACTAATGACTATGCTTGTGAGCCTATACAACTGAAATAAGAAGAAGGTCTAGAGCAGCACTGTGCCTAAGAGTTCCCTCTTAACAGCCTCCGTGTTACTCAAATGTGGCCAGTCTCGAAGCCAAACTCAGCATGTAAATGCAATGCCTTCCCCCCAGCATGGGACATGACACCCAGGGATGATCCTCCCTGGTACCGAGGGATCACTACCAATTACCAGCTGATGATGCAACTAGAAAATGACCTTGAATTAAAGGTTCAATGCGGACCAGCAGAATATCCCTGTCTACATATAATAACAGGAGTTAAAAATGCTGTTTGACCTAAAGTAAGGGGGAACTGGAAAGGACAAATGAGTTTATATGGCTATGAGTCTCTAAAAAAAGAGTCTGGAGGTTGTCAGAAGGATTGCCCTTATGCACACCTGAGCAGAGTCTCAGAGACAGATAAAGTAGATACAACCCCAGGTATTGGTTGTTTTGAGGGCTAAAGAGACCCACAGGTTCTATGGTCATGGCAGATGGAGTTCACTGCCATGTCAGTTCGCCCTTCTTTCAGCTGGTGTTTCTATGTGATGGAGCTGGACTCAGATGTGATCTCTTTTCACAAGTCTTTCATGCTACTTTACTGGAATTGTAGTTGGTGCTGGGGTTTAAGATATATCTAGGGGATTTCAATCTCTGGACTGAAAATATGATAGCCAGGCCCTTACCTCAACAGACTTCAGCTCCTACACTCTGTTTTATTGGACTTACCCCACTCAGCTAATGTGTAGTTAAAGAATGTCAACCACCACACCATGGAGCCTAGAGTGCCTACAACTGAAAGCAGGAGGATTGCATCCAGTATCCATGTGGAATCTAAGCACCCTCTGGACATAGATGTGGAATGGACACAACCAAGCCAAGGTCCACAGGAAGGAGGAATACAGTAAGGATTAGAGTGGACTTAATGATATTCAATTCATGAACTATTGTGGTTAATAATTGAGAAAATGTGGCATCGGTGTGGGAAAAATGGCCATGGTGGTTGCTTGGTGCGGGGAGTGGGAGGAAGAGATGGGATGTGGAGGCATTTTTGGGACTTGGAGTTGTCCTGAGTGGTGCTGCAGGGACAATTCCTGGACAATGTATGTGCTCCCATGGCCTACTGGATGGAACATGGGAGAGTGTGGGCTATGGTGTGGACCACAGGCAATGGGGTGTAGCGATGCTCAGAGATGTACTCACCAGATGCAAAGGATGTGTCATAATGATGAGGGAGAGTGTTACTGTCAGGGGAGTGGTGGGGTGGCCGCGGTGGGGGTGAATGGGGACCTCATATTTTTTTAATGTAATATTTTTTAAAAAATGAATAAATAAAATTAAAAAAATTTAAAAAATAAATAAATTTAACTCTAACCTAATGTTTAAAAACAAACAAACAAACAACCAGTGGGTCAAAGAAGAAATTGCAAAAGAATTCAGCAAATATCTTGAGACAAATGAAAATTAGAATTCAACATATCAAAACCAATGGGACACCACAAAGGCAGTGTTGAGAGGGAAAATTACAGCCCTCAACGTTTACATGAAAAAAAGAAGAAAGTGCTAAAATTGAAGATCTAACTACACACCTGGAAGAACTAGAAAAAGAACAGCAAATTAATTCCAAACCAAGCAAAAAGAAGGAAAGAGTAGAAATCAATGAAATCAAGAACAGTAAAATAGAGAGAATCAGCAAAATCAGATGATGGCTCTTTGAGAAGATCATTAAAATCAGCAAACCCTTAGCTATACTGACAAAGAAAAAAGAGAAAAGATGCAAATAAACAAAATTAGAAATGAGTGGGGGGACATTACTCTTACCTCATAGAAATAAGGGAGATAATAAGAGGACATATTAACAACTGTATGCCAAAAAGCTAGAAATGTTGATGAAATGGACAATTTCATGGAAACATATGAACCACCTACAGTGCCTTTAGAAGAAATAGAAGACCTCACGAACTAATCACAAGTGGAGATTGAAACTGTCATCTAAAACCTCCCAAATCCCATGGTGCCTGCTGATGGTCAGGAGAGGGAAGAAGAGACTTGGTGTGGGGGTATTTTCAGGATTTCGAGTTGTCCTAGGTGATGCTGCAGGGACAGATGCTGGACTTTGTGTATCCTGTCGTCGCCCACTGGCTGGAATGGGGGAGAGTGTGGACTACAATGTGGACCACTGTCCATGTGCTGCAGTGGTTCTCCAGAATGTACTCGCCGGGTGCAGTGGATGTGCCATAATGATTGAAGAGTTTGTTGATGTGGGAGGGGTGTGTGGGTGGGGTAGGGGTTATATGGGGACCTCATATTTTTTTAATGTAACATTTAAAAGAAAATAAGGAAAAAAATAAAACCTCCCAAATCAATGATATCATTTCTTCCATTGCTAGAGTCACAATAATTCTATAGTAGAATACCAGTAAGTCCACTCTAATTCATATTTTATTCCTCCATCCTGAAGACAGATGCAGGGCATTATATACCCTGCCATAACCCACTGAATGGACTGGGAGAAAGTAAACTCTATCATAAACTATAACCCATGCTGAGTAGCAATGTTCCAAAATGTACTCATCAAACGAAATGAATGTGCAACACTAATAAAAGAAGTTGTAAATGTGGGACGAGTGGGGGGTGGGGGTGTGGGGAGTGGAGTACATGCAAACCTCATATTTTTAATGTAACACTTTGAGTGATTTATGTATCTTTAAAAAATATAATGAGAAAAGGAAAAAAAGAAACAAAAACCTCCCAAAGATGAAAAGATGAAAAGCCTGGGACTAGATGTCTTCACACATGAATTCTACCAATCATGCAAAGATGAACTAGTGCCGATTTTGCTCAAGCTCTCCAAAAAACCAAACAGGAAAGAATGCCAACAAACTCATTCTATGAAGCCAACATCACCCTAATACCAAAACCAAATAAAGATAGTACAAAAAAACACAAAAAACTACGTACCAATATCTGTAATGAATGCAGATGCAAAAATCCTCCACAAAATACTTGCAAACAGAATAAAAAGCACACAAAAGAATTATACACGGCGATCATGTACGTTGTCCCCAGATATGCAGGAGTTGTTCAAAACAAAAAATTAATTAGCATAATAAACCACATTGATAAATTAAAGAAGAAAATTCACATGATCCTCTCAATTGATGCAGAAAAGGCATTTGACAAAATACTGCAACCTTTCTTAAAACTTTCTCAAATGGTAAAATGCATTTATGAAATCCCGACAGCTAGCATTGTACTCAATGGTGAAAGAATAAAAGCTTTCCCACTGAGATCAGGAAAAAGACAAGGATGCCCACTGTCACCATTATTATTCAATATGGTGCTAGAAGTTTTAGCTAGAGCAATTAAGTTAGGAAAAGAAATAAAGTACCCAAATAGGAAAGAAAGAATTAAAACTTTCAGTATTTGTTGGTGACATGATCCTATATCTAGAAAATCCTGAAAAATCTAAAACAAAGCTAATAGAATTAATAGACGAATTCAGCAAACTGGCAGGATATTAGGTTAATATGCAAAAATCTATTCCTGTTTACTACTGATGTGCAATCTGAGAAGAAAATCAGAAAAATAATTCTATTTTTCATAGCAACTAAAACAACCAATTATTTAGTCGTGAAATTAACCAAGGACATAAAGGAACTCTGTTCAGAAAACTACAAAACATTGCTAAAAGATACCGAAAGAATATTTAAATCAAGGGAAGGACATTCCGTATTCATGGATTGGAAGCCCAAATACCATTAAGTTGTCAATTTTACCAGAACTGATTCATGGATCCAATGCAATCCCAACAGCCTTTTTTACAGAAACTGAAAAGCCAATAATAAAATTTATTTGAAAGTTTAAGGGACATGATAAGAGAAAAAAATGTTTTTAAAAAGAACGAAGTTTGAGGACTCTCAACTTCTGACTTTAAAATGTATTACCTGGCTTCAGTAGTAAAAACAGCATGGTACTGGCATAAAGACAGAAAGATTGACTAATGGAACTGAATCTAGAATTCAGAAATTGTCCCTTACATCTACAGTCAAGCGATTTTTGATGAGGCTGTTATGTGCCCCCAGCTAGGTCAAAACAGTCCACTCAAAAAATGGTGCTGGGAGAACTGGATAGCCATATCCAAAAGAAAGAAAGAGGACCCCTATCTCACACCATATACAAAAATTAACTCAAAATGGATCAAGGACTTAAATATAAAAACATCAACCATAAAACTCCTAGAAGAAAATGTAGGAAAACATATTCAATCTTGTGGTAGGCAGTAGTTTCTTAAACATTGTGCCCAAAGTTAGAGCAACAAAAGAAAAAAAAAAGTAGGTATGTGGGACTTCCTCAAAATCCAACACTTTTGCACCTGAAAGTATTTTGTCAAAAGGGTAAAAATCAGCCAAATCAAAGGGAGAAAATATTTGGTAATCATATATTTGATAAGGGTTTAATATATATGATCTATAAGGAGATCACACAACTCAACAATAAAAAGACAAAATGCCTGATTAAAAAATGGGTAAAAGATGACTGACCAAAAATGGCAAAGGAACACATGAAAAAATGTTTAACAGCAAATTAGGGAAATGTAAATCAAAACTACAATGAGATATCATTTCACACCAATTAGACTGGCTGCTATTAAATAGTCAGAAAACTGTAAATCTTGGATGATGTGGAGAGAGGGAATACTTATTCACTGTTGGTGGGAATGTAGAATGGTACAGCCACTGCGAAGTGCTCTTTGGCAGTTCCTAAGGAAGTTGAATATAGACTAGCCATGGGACCTTGCAATACCATTGCTAGGTATATACCACAGAGAACCAAGAGCAGTGGCAAGAATAGATACCTGCACACCAATTTTCATAGTAGTATTATACACGATATCCAAAAGTGGGAAACAACACAGGTGTCTATCAACTGATGAATGGATAAACAATTTGTGGTGTATACACATGATGGAATGTTATGCAGTGGTAAGAAGAATTGAAGTGGTGAAACATATGTTAACATGGATGAATCTAGAGGACATTATGTTGAGTGAAGCCAACCAGACATAAAAGGAAAAATACTGTATTATTGCCTTATTATTAACTAAATATTTTATGTAAAATAT
The DNA here is from genome assembly GCF_030445035.2 of Dasypus novemcinctus. Taxonomy (NCBI): domain Eukaryota; kingdom Metazoa; phylum Chordata; class Mammalia; order Cingulata; family Dasypodidae; genus Dasypus; species Dasypus novemcinctus. Next base: position 65,338,969 of record NC_080704.1, on the reverse strand, counting down.
AAATACATTATGCAAAATGTGAGTATGGGTTTAATTGTATTTATAATATCACTTTCCTTTAATATGAACAAATGGAAATTAATATTACACTATGTTAATATTAGAAAAAAAAACTCATACTAAGTGAAGGAGACCATAGCCATAGTACTACATATTGTATGATTTCAATTTATAAAAAATATAAGTATAAATCAATTCATAAAGATGAAATAAGAGTTATGTAGGTTTGAGGAAGGAATGCTAAGAGTTTTTGGAATAATGAAACTATTCTAGCATTTTTCAGATGATGAATGTACAACATTGAGATTATACTAAAAACCACTGATTGTACAGTTTGGATAGAACAGGCAGAAACAGCAGCTATGTACAGTGTGGGAAGCACAGAGAGACTGAGAGGTGAGGAATTTTCTTGTTTATTTCTTTTCCTGTTTTTCTGTTTATTATTAATATTGAAATAATGAAAATGTTCTAATAGTGATTGAAGTGATGAATGCACAACTATGTGATTATAGTAAATGCCATTGACTGTATACATTGGAGGAACTTATTAATATGTACCAATAAAATTCATTTAAAAAAGATCCTGTGAATGTTTCCCTATGTTATCTTTCAAGATATCTTTATGATCTTGGAGCTTGTATTTAGATCTTTGATCCATCTTTAGTTAATATTTGTATAAGGTGTGTGTTGGTGTTCCTCTCTTTTGGATATGGATATCCAATTCTCCAAATACCATTTGTTAAAGAGGACATTCTCTCCAAGTTAAATAGACTTAGTGGCCAGGTTGAATATCAGATTACTGTGTATGTGAAGATCTGTATCAGAACTCTCAATTAAGGTCCATTGTTCATTATGTTTATCATTGTACCAACACCATGGGGTTTTTTTTGTCCTTATTTTTTTAATATTATATTCAAAAAATATGCGGTCCCTATATACCCCCCACCCCCTTCACCCCATGCCTCCCCCTATAACAACAATCTCCTCCATCATCATGAGACGTTCATTGCGTTTGGTGAATACATCTCTGAGCACTGCTGCACCTCATGGTCAATGGTCCACATCACAGTCCACACTCTCCCACATTCCACCCAGTGGGCCATGGGAGGACATACAATGTCTGGTAATTGTACCTGCAGCACCACATAGGACAACTCCAAGTCCCAAAAATGCCCCTACACCTCATCTCTTCCTCCCACTCCCTACCCCCAGTAGCCACCATGGCCACTTTCTCCACATCAAGCTCTGTAGTATATTTTAAAGTCAGGTAGTGTGACTCTTCTGATTTCATTTTTCTTCTTCAATATGTCTTTGGCTATTCAGAGCCACTTACCCTTCCAAATAAATTTCATAGTCAGCTTTTTTAATTCAGTAAAAAATACTGTGATGATTTTTATTGGGATTGCATTAATGCTGTAAATCACTTTGGGTAGGATAGACATCTTAATGATGTTTAGTCTTCCTATCCATGAAAAGGGAAAATTCTTCCAACTATTTAGGTCTTCTTTCATTTCCTTTAACAGTGTTGTGTAGTCTTCTGCATACAAGTCCTTTATCTCTTTAGTGAAATTTATTCTTAGACATTTGTTTCTTTTATTTACTGTTGTAAATTAGATTTTTTCCTTGATTTCCTCCTCAGATTGCTTATCATTGGTGAACAGAAATGCTACTGATTTTTGCACATTGTCCTTATAACCTGCCATTAGTGCTAGAAGGTTTGTTTTAGATTTCTCAGGTCTTTCTATATATAGGATCATATCTTCTTCACATCATGAATTTTTTAAATTTTTCCTTTCCAATTTGGATGACTTTTATAACTTTTTGTTGCATAAGTTACTGAACAATTACTTCTAACACAATGATAAATCAGAGTGGTGAGAGTG